>NC_142098.1:25125666-25442833 GCF_054644295.1 Miniopterus natalensis
CTTTTCTTTTTCAAGATTTCTTTGACCATTTGAGGTCTCTTGTGATTCCATACAAACTTGAGGATATTTTTTTGTACATCTGTGAAAAATGCCACTGGTATTTTGCAAGAAGAGTTACGGCTGGTGCATTAAAGGTGTTCAAGTAAACTCAATGTTTTCAAATACATTTTATTTAGAAGGAGACAATGCTGCATAGTGCAATGTTTCTCACATGTAAGAAATATACCAACCTTTACAAATGAAATCACACAGAATCTCAGTGTTGTATTACTTAAATATGTACAAATATAAAATCATAAAATTAGGCATAATGGATTTTTCTTAAGCTCCCATAACTATAAAACTAAAACAAATCTACAAGTTAAAAATTCAAAAATATTTAAATAAAAAGAATTTAATGATAATTTTGTTAAAACTCAATTGCTAATATTGGGTTTAATATAGGGTGATTTTCTTTAGTTCTGGTTCTATATTTACTGTATTTTTAAATTTACTAATGTGGACACTGCCTCTTTACAGAAGTATGCTGTATAAAATGGCCCTAATGTTCACTGAGCTGCAAACTATAGATTTCTGTACTTTATATATAAGTTAAACCTTAATTTTTTTCACAATTTAAAGGTTTTGTTTGATAGTAAAGTGTGACCAGATTTATACTTAACCAATCTTTCCCTGCTGATAAACAATCTTTGAACGCCTATTTTAATAAGGTGTCATCATTAACATCTACTTGAAGATACATTTAAATATTCTTGTTACTTAAATCTACACTAAATAATCTGATTGATGGGATTTAAAAAGAGTATTGAACACTAGAATTATTTCAAGGAGGATCTCTGTGCAATACAATGGCAGTTTCAAATTCAATATGGAACCAACTCCTACAACACATGTTCTTTTGGGTTCATGGTGCCTTTACTACCATGCTATGTTATGAATCCTCCTTGAAACACTACCACACCTTCATTTTTAAATGTTTTTATTGATTTTACAGAGAGAAAGGGAGAGGGAGAGATAGAACATCAGTGAGAGACAAATATCAACATTGGTTGACTGTCTCCTGCAAGCCTGGGACTGAGCCCCCAACCCAGGTATGTGCCCTGACCAGGAATCGAACCGGTGACCTCTTGGTGCATGGGTTGACACTCAACCACTGAGCAACACCTGCTAGGCTCACACCTTTATTTTTAGATTGCACTATGACATTTCTTTGCATTCACTAGCCAAGAATATGGGAGAAAAAACAAATAGAAATAATTGCTCCAAAATCACAAGTCAGTACTTTGCTATAGGAAGCTATTAATATTATTTTTTCTTCAGATTTATTTTTATTATTGGGTATGTGGGCAAACTTTATATTTTAAAAAAGGAATGCTGAAGTTTCAGTGTGACAGATGCAGTCTGCTAGTGGACTCTTCTGCCTCAGGAACTCCTAATTTCCCCACAATGTGGTCACATCAGAGGTAGTGATGAAGCCTGAGGAGGATGGCGAGGGGTGCAGGCTGTCCTCCTGGGCACTCCCGGTCTGGGAGACCCCACTGCCAACCCCACTCTCCTCAGTGATGTTGGAAGACCCTGGCGTGGTAGAACTGCTCACCGACTGGGACTCCTGGTCACTACCTGAGCTGCGCCACTCCCATTAATATTATTTTAAAAAAGCTATATAGATAAATATGTCCAGAGATGTAACCTACGTAAATCAGAATACTTGCCCAATTTTACTTTAATTATCATCAATAGAATTTTATTTTTAACTTTAAAAAAATTGATTTGAGAGAGGGAGAGAAAGAATCACTGATATGAAGAAGAAACATCGATATGAGGGAGAACCATCAGTCGATTGCCTCCTGTATGCACCCTGACTGGGGAATGAACCAAAACCTAGGTATGTGTCCTAACTGGAATTGAACCTGCAACCTTCCAGCACATGGGACGACGCTCCAACCAACTGAACCACACGGCGGCCAGGCGGCATTAATATTATTAATGATATTATTTATAATCAATAAAATGAAAGCACAATTTATTTATTTATTTATGTTTTTTATTTTTATTGTTGACACTATTACAGATGTCCCCTTCCCCTTTGCCCACCTTCACCCAGCCCCCACCGTCCCTTCCCTCTGGCCATCACCACACTGTTGTCTGTGTCTGAGGGTTATGCATATATGTTCTTTGGCTGATCCCTTTACCTTCTTTCATTCATTCCTGCCCACCCACCCCACCCACACCTCTGAAAGCACAATTTAAGATTGTCAGGGAATTTTCTTTTATATGGAAATTATCACCTTTTAACATACATAATTAACCTGTTTATTATCTACTCCCCTCCCCCAAGAATGTAAGCTCATTAAGGCAGCACCCCCTCCCCATAATGTATTCCCTATAAGTGCCTAGAACAGGATGCAACTAATAATATAAGCACTTAGTAAATGTGTTGAAAACATGAAAAATTTGTCAAAAAATGACATCTGGGGACACCCCAATCTTTTGGGATTCTCAGATTGAGAAATGGGGATAGAGGAAAAAGCTCTGGCTTAGGAGTCAAAGAGGCCTGAGTGTGAATCTATTTCTTAGCTATTATCTCTTACTCTTCTGCTCACTCGCTGCATGACTTTGGTCAAGTACTTAAATTCAGGGAGTCTGTTGTTTCTTCTTTAATACAATGTAAAGCTGCTGAAAATGAGAAAAATGGCTAGTACATAACATACCAGCATATATGGAGATCATCACCATTATTAATATTAGAGATGTCACAGAAAACTATTTAATCAAACAAAACTGCACTTTTCTATGATTTTCCCTTCCTTTATTATCTTACTCATAAAAAGGTAAAATAAATGAATATATGGAATAAATGAAAAGGTAAAAAGAAATAGGATGTAAAACTTCCACTAAAAGAACTGCACAAAAATACTGGAAGATGTTTTCAGAGTCATTTGTCAGATGTTGAAAGAGCTTGGCTATCATAGAATTACAAAATAAGCGAAAAACAAAGAATAAACAAGAAAACAGAAATAGATGAAATACAAGAGAGAAAGTAAAGATTGCCTTGTGGCCCCCGCCGCACACAAGTGACTTTCTCCCTCAGCATTCAGATAGCCTTTCTCTTCCCACTTTCTTCCTCCTGCAAGTTCTACTCAGCTCATCAGGAACTCTACTCCCCAGGCCAACCCTGAAGGAAGAATTAACCTACTTACTGAACCCTTAGGCAGTGTGCGCAGCCAGGAACCTGGGTATTTGGGGAACACACCGAGGTAATCTCAGCATTTTATAGCAATTTCTCACAACCACTGAAGAAAGAGGTATAAAGCAACTTACTATAATAAGAAAGCGCAGTGTAAATGTATTCCTTGGTTTAAGATTTTTCTGCCAAGCGGAATTCTCAGAATTCTTTGGAAGTGCAAATTGAAGATCTGTCTCAGGCAGACATTATCTATTTTATAAAGGGAGAATAAAATATTACTTAGTTTTAGGCAACGGACATTTCATTAGTATTCACAGTTCAGCACAAAATAAGCAATGTTGGATGGCTCAGTTCAGTCTTAACCCAAACCATGTTCCAATAGGCACTGGTAGATTAAAATGGGTTTGCTCTCCAACATCCTTAATAATGCTAAAAAATAGTTACATGTGAAATACACCCCTGAAAATAACTTGAGTGTCAACAGCCAAGCCCATAAGCTTTCCCTTGCCCTTACTTGTCACCTGGTTCTGTCAGTATGCTAGTTCAACTAATGATCTTTAATGCTAATGAGCAATAGATATGATGTTAACCAACCTCCACTTAGCTGACTCACTATATTGCCCTGAACTCTTCATTTTATCTATAGAAACATAATTGATATACACCTTGTTGAGGGTTCATGGCTAATAAGCTATTCTGTAGTGTGGACAGGCACTTCTTCCTCCAGTTAAGCAGAAGCTTGCTAAAGATCATTTGTGCTTGTTTCCAATACTGTTTACTGCCCATTGTACTTGTTACTTTTATTACATACTCTAGTTAACCATACACAAGCTGATAAAATATTAGTGCAAAAAGAATACTGTAGCCTGTATAAACAACAACAAACTAAGCTGAATGCTCTAAAAGGATGCAATATAGAAGTCACTAATTAACATGAATTAGGTGAGGATGAAACACTAGAAAAGTTTAGAAGAATAATTGTAAACATCTATAAGTATTCTGTATTCAAATTGTTTCAAAATGTCTTTACCATCTCCAAAGAAATCAAAACGAAATCATACATCATACATCATGCATTAAGGTAAGAGCATCGAGAACACCACTCAGTAACCTATAGTCAAAAGACCTTAGCAACTTTACATCTAAGAATTGGTGAATGAATACTGTTTTATGTTTCAAAGGCAATAAAATGCTTAAGTACTAACACTTTTATTAGTCCCAGCTATAACCAACATTTTTGGTTAACTGCCCATTTACAGGCCCCAAACGTATCAGTTAAGAGGGTTCTACTCTATTAATCTTTTTTGTTTGTTTTTGTTAATCTTCATGGGAGGATATTTTTTCCATTGATTTTTTAGAGAGAGTGGGAGAGAGAGAGGGGGAGAGAGAGAGAAACATCCATGTGAGACACATCAATTAGTTGCCTCCTGAATGTGCCTGACAGGGACCAGGGATCAAACCTGCAACCCAGGTTCATGTCCTTGACTGGGAACTGAATACTAGACTCTTCAGTCAGTGGGCTGGCACTCTAACCACTGACCCACAATGGCCAGGGCTACTATATTAATCTTGACTGTTTCTCCTCAGTCTCAGAATGCCAGACACTTCAGATTATAGAATTCTCCAACACCCTTAAATTCTACTGAAAAGCATCTGCTAAAAAATATTAGTTGTTAGTTAGAACTTAAGGATTTCTAGCTGAATTTAAAATTTAATGTAAGATTTCAAAGAGTAAGTAATAACAAGAAATACAACTACATGAGGATACTAAGTAGTTAGAGAAGGAAGAATAACTAGATACACCAAAAACACAACTTTGAAAGGCAGGAGAGAAATCAGAATGAGTGTTCTAAAAAATGAAACAGTAAATCAAAAGAAGAAAACAATTTAAAGTGACACAGAAAGGATGGGTGATGGATGTGAACCAATGCTGAAGATATAATTTTAATTATTGGTTATAGTGAACAGTTTCATCAACTGGAAAATGGTTATTTGAACTATAATGTATCCAGTGTGGAATTCTATGCAGTAGTTAACAATAAGGCAGATATGTAGACATAGACCAGAAAATATTCCAGTGCTTTAATATTGAATAAAAACTGCAAGATGCTGAAAAATATGATCCCATTTTTTCTCAACATTGTGCATATGACATTGTACATACAGAGAAAGTCTTGACCATACAGAAAGCTGTCAGCAATGGTTACCCTGGAGAGAGGCAGTGAGGATGGGTATACTTTATTTTCCCACATTTCTATAGGGCTCATTGTCTTACAAAAATATTTTGTTACTTTCTAAGTAAATAACAAACATCCAGCTTTGGAAAAAGGCAAGGTGAACAATATAAACACATAGAATTGGTGGTTTAAGAAAAGCTACTTTATATCTCAGTCTAAACGCCTTGGATATTGTTAATGTTTATAAGCTTATGACTTCTGCTGTGATAGTGGTAAAATAGTATGAGATGCCTTTTCCAAAATGAAATGACTAAGAAAGTCTAAAAGAATTCTCTAAAAGAAACTAATGAGATCAACATTGATATCTACATTTCAATTTGTCTCTGTTTATGTCTTTTTGCTCTGTTATGGGGATTTCCTTTCACATTACTAATTCAGTCCATGACATGTCATTTTTACCAATTCTACTGAATTTTCTGTTTTGACCATCATGCTTTTTAACCTTTAAGATTTCTTTCTGTTCTGATTTCTCCTTTGCATGGAGGCCTCTTCTGTGTTCTCTCTCTGAATCTAAGGATTCAAACTAAAGTGTTTTATACACACACACATGTATATATATACATATATGTGTGTATATATGTATATAAATATATACACACACACATATATATAATTGATTTTAGAGAAAGGGAGAGGGAGAGATAAACATCAATGATGAGAGAGAGTCACTGATTGGCTGCCTCCTGCATGCCTCCTACTAGGGATTGAGCCTGAAACCCGGGCATGTGCCCTGACTGGGAATTGAACTGTGACCTCCTAGTTCATAGGTCAACACTCAACCACTGAGACATGTGGGCCGGGCTCAAACTATTCAAATTTTTGTATTTCTTGCACCATCTACTGTTCCTCTGGGGTCAAGAATTCACTTTTCTCATTTTATTTTTTCATATTCATTTTGCTGATTTTCCTCATATTCTACTGATATGTGTTCTTGTTTATAAATGAAGAACAAAGCTGATTGTGATACGTGGTCACCAGGGATTTCCTGTATCTCTGCTGTAGCTCTGTGTCATCTGTTTCTCCAGCACAAACTTTCCCTTCCTCCATTAGCTGGCTGATTACCACATCTGATTAAATGGAAAAGACATGCAAACAGACTTATGATCCATGAATAGGCAGCAACAGATAAAGGGGTCTGTGCCACAGTGTTGAAAGGCACTCATGTATGTGAGAAGCCCTTAGTATATTTACAGAGCATCTCCTACCAGATATAAAAAGTAGTTATTATGGTTTTCGTGCAAGGACAAATCCTTCATTGAAGAGTCTGTATAGGAGGAAGGGGTTGCCTTTAGCCATCAAGTCTCCTTAGCCTCTGTCAATCTGTGACCATTTCTCAGTCTTTCCTGTTTTCCCATGATCTTGACCCTTTTAAAGAATACTGATTGGTAATTTTGTAGAAGAAAAAACACCGTCAATTTGACTATGCCTGAAATTTTCTCAGTACTAGACTGAGATTATGCTTTTTGCCAAGGTAATGCTAAACCTAAGATGGCACAGTGAGAAAGCATCATATCAGGAAGTACCTGATGTCAAGATGTGCCCATGCTGGTTGATGGTAACTCTGAAAACATAGTTAAGGTGGTATCTGCCAGGATTCTTTATAGTAATTATTTTTCTCTTTGTAATTAATTCATATCTTTCAGGGGAGATACTTTGATGGGATAAAAGAAGAATGATCTTTTTGTCATACTTTCATTCAGAAATTTTAGCATCCATGAATGATTATTGCCAGCAATAATTATTTCTGTAGTAGCCAAATGGTAATGTTCTATTTCCATTATTCTTTCTACCTTTATTTACTGGAATTTTACTATAAGAGCTGTCCTTTTGCCACAATTTATTTAATATTTTTACATCATTGTAGCTTCATGGATATTTATTTAATGTTATGGGTTATAATCCATTATTGGCAGTATATATTCTATTCACATGGTGTTTTAAAAACTACTTTTTATGGTTGATTTCAAATATGGTCATGTGTTCTGAGAAAACATAATCCAAATATCACTTTTTGGACATCTATTGAGATTTCCTTTGTGACAAAGCATGTGGTTAATCTTTTGTAAATTTTCTTTGTATACAGACATAATGAATATTCTTTTTGCTTTCGAATTTTTTCATTGTGAACTATGTAACATGTAATAGTGTACCACATATAATTATATGTTTAGTGGCTTATTATAAAGCACATACCTGTGTTACTACCATCCAGGTAAAAAATAGAATCTTGATAGTGACAGAAAAACATCTCAAGTGCTATGTTCTAGTATGTCTTCCCTGCTCACTGTCCCCACCCTTAGCCCAGAGAAAAACAATGCCTTAATTTTTAGATTATCTAGTTACCTACTTCTAATAAATGTAACACCTAAGTATGCATTTCCGAAAACTATACTTTAGTGAAACAAGATATATTATGGAAACATGCTTAACAGTATCACAAAAGAAAGCTTCAAAACAAGCAGTACTGCCAGAGACAAAGAAAAATATATCATAATGATGAGGTTAAATTCACTAAGAGAAGGCTGATTCTCAACCCACTCAAGTCTTCTATGCCAGATAGGAGTCTAAAAGAGAAGTGGGACCCTGAGCCTTGGGATGAGGGTGTTAGGGCTGATGCAACTGAGAGTTTTAAACACCCAGATTACCCTCAATCCTCTGGGCCTGTGGAAGGGACCCACTACCACCTCTTAGAAGATGGGAATTCCACCTTGTTTTATGAACAGAAGTTTCAAATGAGGCAGGTGCCTTATAATACTTTCCTTTTTCAGAACCTGACTTCACTTCACCTCCTGGGCACCAAAGAAGTAACTAGTCAAACCTCAGCATCTTCTCATTAGGGAAATTTTGGGCCTGCTAAGGGAGGAGAATGATTTAATGCTAATAGAAGAGAATGACAGGGTCATAGTACCTGCCTACTAAGTACCATAGGCACTGGCAGAATATACTCGGGAGTAGATCCTAAGGGTGCTGGGCCAGGAAAATGGAATATAAAGTTAATAAAGGGGACTTTTCCATGACTCAGAATTAATGCCCTGAGAAAGGGACCTTGTAGTTAGTTTTTAATACAGATGGGATGGCTCTTGGAAACGTGAAAAGAGCAATGGCCTACATTAAATAGAGATAGGACAACTGGTGTTATAAACTATTCAGGAAGTAATAAAAACCTCAAAGAAGTTGGTATGCTGGAGTGAAAATGTTATATAAGACCAAAACCCAGCTCACTATGTTTCCTGGAAAGACTTGGAAAATGCTTCACTTACCAGCATCATTGAATATCTTAATAGTCACTGTTCTCTGTAGGTGGGAACTTTAAAGGTGATGGTATGATAGAAATGGAATCCCTTCTTTAAATGTAGATAATATAATCCAGGAATAGCAGAGATTAGGTGGCAGTACTTAATTATCAAGAGAATGGTGGAAATAAGTATTATGATAGGAAGCAAGTTTCAAATGGTAACCAGTAGGTGCCTGACCCATAGGGATTTACCGAGATGGCTCAGAGAACTTGGTATTACTAGAGGCAAGACAGATGGGCAGTCAATAAAGGTGTTTTAAGGCATCATTATTGAGTTTTGAGTTTAAAAAGAGAGAAACAAGAAAACACATACACTTACAGCTATAAACTGTGATTCTTTCCGTGAAGACAAAGTTCATGGTGCCCTGAGGGAGATAGGTTGTAGCTTCCCACTATCTTCTCATTCGTCCAACCAAGACTCTAGGAAACAAGAGTGATGGATCATTCGGTCATTAAGGCTACCTCTGTAGCCAGAGGGCCCTGCCTCCCTTCAGTCCTGCACTCCTGCTTGGGGTGAGCCTGGCCAGGTTGGACTGATTGGGCCTTTTCAGAGGCAAGAAGGAGCTCCTGGAGTCTCTGGTCTGTTCTCAGCTGGATTCCATACTTGATTGTCTTCACTTCCTTGTTATTTATAAAATTGTCTATTCTATGCCTTTTATTTAGGGTATTTAGGCCATTTACATTTAATGTGATTATTGAAGATGACATTAAGTCTATTATCTTGCTATCTGCTTTGGGTTAATTGGGAACTTTTGATAGTTTCATTTTCTCATTTATCTTATTAACTATAACTCTCTGTTGTGTCATTTTTGCTCTTTGCAAAGTTTATAATATACAACTTTAACTTATCATAGTCTACCTTCAGGTGATATTATACCACTTAATATATGGTGTAAGAACCCTAGGAGAAAATTCTCTCATTTCACTATTTTCTTCAATAGCTTTGTGCTACTGTTGTCATGGATTTTACTTTTATGTTATAAAATAATACACTTATAATTTTTGTTTTAGTCAATTACCTTTAAATACATTTAATAAATTATAAAAATTTACCAACATAATTATCATTTCAAGGCTTTCCATCATTTTCCATTTGTCTGAAGTTTCCTTTACCATTTTTTATAGTGTAGGTCTGCTAATGAATTCTTTCAGCATTTGTACATGTTGAAAATGTATTTCACTTTTACTTCTGAAAGCTATTTTTGCTGTTTACAGGATTTCAGTTTAACTTTTTTTTTCTTTCAGTACTTTTAACGATGTTTCTCTACTATCTTAGGGCTTGCATTGATTCCAATAAGAAACCTGTCATTTTCATCTTTGTTCCTCTGTATATGTCTTCTTTTCTCACTGCTTTTAAAACACTGCTTTTTACTGATTTTGTAAAAGCAATTTGATTATGATGTACCTTAGTATAGTTTCCTTTGTGTTTCTCATGCTTGGGATTCATTGAGATAGGTGGACTTGTCAATTTATACTTTTCACAAAATTTGGAACAATTTCAGCTATTTCTTTGAATATACTTTTTGTCTCCCTTCTATCTGTCCTTCGAGGGCTTCAATTATACATGTAATAGGTGACATGAAGTTGTCTCACAACTCACTGATGCTCTCTATTCATTACTTTTCTTTCTATGTTATTTTAGATAGTTTCTATTAATGTATCTATAAATTGATAATCTTTTCTTCCAAATATCTAATCTGTCACTACTTTTCTGACATGGCATTCTTCATCTCAGACAGGGTAGTTTTAGTATCTACTAGTTCAATTAGAGTATTTTAAAAAATCTTCCACATCTGTTTAATATGTTCCTGATTTCTTCTAGCTTTTTGAATATATGGCTCCAGTACCATGAAAAAGACTAAACTCTCTTCAATAGATTGTCTTTGACCCTTTGCCAAAAAGTTGTGTGTCTATATCTGGGCTATCTATTCTGTTGCACTCATCTTTAAGTCTATCTTTATATCATTATCACACTGTTTTGATGACTGTGGCTTATATTTTTCTACATTTATTAAACTGACAATTTAAAAAATCTAGTGATATAGTGAATCAAATTGATTTTAGAATGTTGAACCAACCTTTCATCCCTGGAATAAACCTGACTTGGTCATTCTTTTTATATATTGTTCAACTCAATTTGCAAATATTTTGTTAAGAATTTTTGTGTTTATGAGAGTTACTGGTCAGTAGGTCACTGCTCTTACATTGTCTTTGTCTGGGTTTGGCATCAGAGTAATGCTGACCTCCTAAAATGAGTTGGAAAGTGTTCCTTCCTTTTCTATTTCCTAAAAGAGGCTGTTTAGGATTGGCATGATTTCTTCCTTAAATGTTTGTAGAACTAGTCAGTGAAGGCATCTGGGCTGCATGTTTTCTTTATAGAAAGCTATTTTAACTAAAAATTCAATTTCTTTAACAGACATAAAACTATGTGTTATTTCCTCTTGAATAAATATTGGTAGCTTGTCTTTCAAGGAATTTTTTCATTTCATTTAGGTTATCAAATTTATTGATATAGTTGTTATTTACTTATCCTTTATTATCCATTTAATATCTGGCAGGTCTTTAGTAATGTTCCCTCTTTCACTCCTGCTTGTGATAATTTGTGTCCTCTCACTTTTTTTCTTATTTAGTCTGGCAAGATGTTTATAAGTTTTTGTATTTTTTGCAAAGAACCAGCTTTTGAGTATACTGATTTTCCCCACTGTTTTCAATTTCATTGGTTTATGCTCTTATCTTTATTATTTCCTTAATTTTCTTGTTTCTTATTTAATTTGTTATCTTAAGACAATTAGAATATTGATTCAAAATCTTTTTTTGGTTTCTAAAATAAGGCATTAAAGATTATTTCTCCATAAGTACTTTTTTAGCTGCATTGTACAAATTTTGTGTTTTTATTCATTCAATTAAAAATATTTTTTATTTATTAAAATTTATTTTTATTTTTAATCCTCAAACAAGAATATTTTTTCCATTGCTTTCCCGAGAGAGTGGAAGGAAGGGGGAGAGAGAGAAACATTGATGTAAGAGAGAGACACACATTGATTGGTTGCCTCCCACACATGCCCTGACTGTGGTGGAGATCGAACCTACAAATGAGGTACATGCCCTTGACTGGAACTGAACCAGAGACTCTTCATTCCACAGGCTGGTGCTCTAACGACTGAGCAAAATGGGCTAGGGCTAAAAAAATATTTTTAAATTGTGCAAATATTAAACCAAATAGAATACCAGGTAAACAGGCATAAATCATGCTTTCCTCAGGCAAACTGGACATACAGGCACCCGTTGAGTTGATCCAAAGTAATAAATATTTTTTAATTTCCCTGCGACTGTCTCTTTAATTCATGTGTTATTTAGAAATGTTTAATTTCCAAAAATTTGGAATTTTCCAGCTATCTTTCTGTTATTGATTACTAGTTCAGTTTATTTGTGTTTAGAGGATATATTTTGTCTGAATTCAGTACTTATAGATTTGTTGAGATTTTTTTGAATGAATCAGAAAGTAGTTTATCTTTGTGGGTATTCCAAGTATACTTTAAAAAATTTTGTATTCTGTTCTTGTTGGGTAGAGTGTTCTTATTTTTATTTTCTTAAATGGCTATTAATTTTTTGAAAATAAAACTGCACAAAAGGAAGGAATATGCCACATAAGGTTAGATTCAGAAATCTGATGGTTCAATGTGTGAGTCTGAAAGATCAAAAATTATTTTATAAGAATAGTTTTCTGTATGAACGTCATTAAGTACATGTGCATACAATTAAGAGAGACATAAGAGACCAAGCACCCACAATTAAATGCAGATAATGAATAAGTTACCTTTTTCATGTTTACCTCCCAATCTGTTGCCAGTCTATACTCGTTTAGTCGCATTGGTTTTATTTTAGTCCTTCCAAGCAGCCATGATCTTTTCTTGCCTCAGGATTTACTGAACATAAAATCTACATGGAAAATACTCTCTCTCTTTCTCTTTTTGTTTAATTCATCTTCAATGTTCAGAATTAATCTTGCATTCACTTTTTTCAGAAAGCCTTTTCTCACATGCCTTCAAAGATCAGGTCTTCCCATTGCACATTTTCATGGCAACCATACCTCTTTCCCAGAACTTTTTGTGACTAAAATAAAAAATATAAAGCCAGATTAGGTCATATTATCAAAGTTTCTTACAAATTTTTAGGCAAAGATGTTAAGACTTCTCAAAAGGTTCAGAGTCATCTATTCAAATAAGTTATCAAAATGAGATGTGAAGTGGCCAACTAACCCGACTGGTGACTTAACTGAAGCCTCTTCTGAAGATTTCTCTGAAAGCAGAATTATACCCTCAGAAGAATATTGAATGCATCAGTCTTTCATATTACATATCTAATAGTAAATCCAAGGGACTATAATTTATAAAATGTTTCACACAGAAGGGCACACACAAAACCAGTCAAAATGAGAAATCTCATTTTTCTGCCTTCATAGAGCCAGGCAAATAGATAAGGTGTCTATATTTCTCTAAGACATTCCTTGCTTTAGAAAGGGAAATCCATATACAAATATCAAGTTTGGCTCAAATAAGTTTTCTTTTCCAAATTAAATCTAAAAATTAATCCTTTAGAGTCTAATAGTTTCTTATAAACTTTTAGGCAAAGGATTTGGGTGAAGAGAGTGAGAAGAAAATCTTCATCTTTCATGAACATTTGGAAAGTTAATTTATTTTAAATAGCACTTGACAATATTACTAGGGAGCACTTGTAGGAAAATACAGAGATTTCCTGGCAATGGAGTTGGAAGAGCTGCCTTCCCCATGTCTCTCAGGCTCACTTTGTAAATTATGTGAAACACTTTTAGACAGACACTGGTACTCATAAATTATACAGCTCATTTGCATATTCCAGTCATGAGACATTATGCAAAGTGACACGATTTGCATAATGGATTCCTCTTGTCGCTTCAGTTGCTGCTTGCTTTTAAAAAACAAAATGAAATAAAATGAAAGCAGAAAAAGGTGAAAGCATCAAGTTCCCAGCTTTGCCTATGTCCTTCCCAACTACAGTATCAACTGCTTTCATTTCCTATAGAGGACTGGGGTGAAGGGGACAGAAAGTAAAAATCTACACACATACAAACAAAAAAAACAAAGAGCTTTCATATGAATTTTGTTCTTAATTACAATGTACCTACTTTTTAGTTGAAATCCTTCACCATAAATAATCCATCTGAGTCAAGAGGGAAAGAAACAAAACAAAACACAGATATAGAGAAAGAAACTGGAACTTTTTCTTTAAGAAAATATCCTTTGCCTATATTTAGGGAAGGGGCAGCCTTTCTCTCCTTGTAACTAAAAACAAAACAAAACAAAACAAAAAAATCCCACCAGGTATTTTCTTATTATTGGAAAAAAGTATATTATGGATGAGATAAATGGTCTGGGGCAGGGACTCCCCCCAACCCCCCATAAGAACTTCTGAAGGGTTTTCCTGTTTTTAAAAAGGAAGGGAGAAGAAAGGGCTGTGCTTTATTTTAAAAAAATATAGAAAGGCTAAATACACTGTAAGGATGAGACAGTACCACGTCGACTTCTATCGGCTCTACTCCAATGAACAGGCAACATTCCCTCAGCAGTTGCTAGCTTTGCTGCGGGCTTTCCCTGCCCCCCTGCACCAGTGCGGAGGCAGAGTGTGCCAAGCGGCTGGCGTCTGTACCCTGTGGGAAAAGTTAACTGTAATTCTTCGGCTTTTAAAATCAATTAACCCGTGTGTTAATTAACGTCAAGTCGACGGGAGGAGGAGGAGGAGAAGAAGGGGAGGGAGGGAGGAAAGAAAAAAGCTGCAAGGGCGGATGGCAGAAGAGTTGGCACAGTGCCATCCATTCAGGGGCAACGCCACAGTTTCGTGTGATAGCAGCAGCGGGTATATGTTACGGGGGCCCTGAATGCGGGCCATGCAGTGCGGTAAAGCCAGGGGAGATTATCCAGACCCCCAGGAGCGAACAGCAAGCAGCAACCGAAGGCGCAAGTGCCAGGATTACAGCCTAGGCTGCTCCAACTATGAGCCCTTCCTCGGACCCAGGGACTCGGCTACTTGGGGTTTGGGGGTCTTCCACACCAAAGAGGCACAGAGCTGACTTTAATCACTTTTTTCCTTTAAACTTGATTCTGCCGCAGTGGAGCCAGCACAGTGGATGCTTTCACACCCAGCAAGACAAAGGCCGTCGTCTCCGCCATGACACTGTTCCGTTCCAAGCAGAGGCCGGGATCCTGGACTCCTTGAAAAATCAAAAAGAAACAAGGAAAACAAGCAAAAAATACAGCAACAAACAGAAAAAATGAACAACCACCAAAATCGTGTGCCCGTTTGCCCATGCCAGGGGTGATCTGGGCATCTGTTGCAGCAGAAGGCGCTTGTGTGAGGCTATTTTTTTTTTTTTTTTTTTTGGCAAGCTGTTGGCTTGTTTTTGACTTTGTTTATAATTAACTTAAAAGAAAACACCATTCAGCCTAGTCAACAACAAACAAAGAGAAAAAGCAGACATCGGAAGAGAAATGCCATAGGAAGCGGCTTGAATGCATGCCACGGCCAGTGCCACTTGCCGTTCGGAAAACCTCAGGGAAAGATGCCAATTCTACAGCTCGGAAGAAGGCAGAAGGCAGAGAAGGGAGCAGAAAGGTCTACAAATAGAAATCATAAGGAAAGAACACCGCTCATATAATCCTGGATTGCAAGTGCACACAGCTTCTGCTGGGAGAAGAGAGGGAATATTCAAATGGAGATATAGATGGGTATAAATGAAAAGATAGGCGCTTATTGATTGCATATAGACACCTGCATAAGGCTGAATGTGTATATAAATACACATTTTCAGAAAAATTAAACGTTTAGATAAGTATATATTTTTGTGTTATAGGTATGGGTATGCATGTAGGTGTATATGCTTAAGCATATACACACATATGTGGGATGTATGCATGCGTGAGAAAAAAGAGAGGAAGACAGGAGGGATAAAGGAAATGTGTGTATGTGCATGTATGTGTGTGCATACCTCCCACTTTTTGACCCAGGTATACACAGAAGACAAAATAAAAATCATACTCCAGCAGCAAGCAGGCAGTCAGAGATTTATCTACATTCACTGCTATCACCAGGGAGATGAATGGGGCCGATCTGAAGCCCTTTTACAAGATCCACTATGGGAGTGAAGGAGGAGGCATGCCACACAGACATGCACAAACTTGAAGGCAGAGGGATTTGGAAGGTGCTACTTAGGAAACCCTGGTGGCATAACGCAAGGGAGAAGAAGGGAAAAGAAGCTGGTCTCTGTCTATGTTTTAGTTGGTTGTTAAAAAAAAAAATCTGAAAAAGGGTTTCAGGAAACGGCTGGTACTTACGTTGTCTGCGTTGCTGTGGATCTTGAAAGGTGTTCTGTTGGCACCGGGCGCTGAGCCAGGGGCAGGCGCTGGAAACAAAAGGGACACACAAAAAAATAAAGTCATTCAATGGGAATATTAATTGCTGCTCTTGTGGATTTTACAAAACACACAAACTGTTTTCTTTTTCTTTTCTTTTTTTAAAATGTGGATTGGCGCGTGTCCCTCTCGCATGGAATATACAAGTAGTATGGGATTTACAGCCCAGTACGGGACTCAGGATTAGCCGCGCTGGCATCTTTTTGGCATATTCTTCCTTTTAATGAATGAGCTTTCGCTGTTAATGAGGAATAATCGTTTGGCTAATGAGCTTTGAAACATTAAGAGAAAAGAGGTTTTTTTTCCGTTAATCGCTCTGGTGCGACTGCATGGATGGATTACAAAAGACAGCAATAGGAACGCAGTACAAAGGGGGGGAACCTCTCCTGGAGTGGGAAAAGCATCGAGATGGGTGATGTGTCCCTGCATCTTTCCTTCCTTCTCTCTCTCACCCTCTGCCAACTGCTATGGGTTTCCATAACTCCGAAATCAAAGTGGACGGTCGGGAAGGATTATTACAAAGAGTGAAGCCTCTGCTGTTAATGTCTCCAGTGTTTAATAATCATACAGTAGAATGGTTTTATGCATATTTCATTTGCATATCATTAAACCGTGTTAGCGAGGGGCATTCAGAGCCAGGAGAAGTACAAAGTTGGGGAGAGAGGGAAGAAAAAAGGTCCCTATGATGCTTATCTTCAAACAGGGACTTGTTCCATGATCTGTCTTCTACTTTTTCTAAAATCATTATGACTTGGAAACCTTTGAAGTTGGATACAACCTTGGACTCTTCTAATTCCTGCAGAGCGGTATATTTTTAAAAACAGCAGAAATGTTCCTGCACTAGACAATTAAAGGAATATAAGCTCCAGTGGGTTGAAACTAGTGGCTCTTTGGGGAATGCAGTGGCAGAGGCTTCTAAAATACCAACACACACAAAAAAATAATAATAAAGAGCATCTTATTAAAAGAAAACGAAGACAAGAAATATTAACATGTGGATTACATTGGTTTCTTTTGGGGGGTAGTGAACTAAAGAGAATGAAGAAGCCATCGGTAATTTATCCCTTCATTAATGAACAGTCACCTTTTTGTATGTGTTTGTTTCTGTCCTTTCTTTTCGAGAAGTGGTGTTGTCACTTTTAAAGCGATTAGTCAATTATTTTGTAGCTCTGATCTTTTTCTTCCGTACCTGACAGGAGAGAAAGGTGGTGGTTAGGGAATATGTGTGTGTTGGGGGGGTTTGTGGGGAGAGAAGGAATACAGTGAGTTCTTTGTAGGTCTAATACATGCACAACATATTAATTGAGAGCTTTTAAAGCTCCCTCAATAGGCTATTTCATTCCTGGTAAAACAGCAGCTGGTTAGACACTGTTAGTGACTCTTCAAATACCATTTTAAGTATTTTTATTCTGTCGCTGTTGTTGTTATTGTCTTGTTTTGTTTTTCCTCAGTCAAGAATGAGAATATAATGTCACCCTTTCTTTACCGAATCTCTTTCTCTCCTCCATCTTCTTCTCTCCTAATTTCCAAACTGTAAAACAGTGTTGCTTTTAATATCGAATCCTGGTGTACAGTCTAACGGGCACAACCTGGTTTGGAAATGAGGTGCTGTTTTATATTTAAATTATCCCTGCTCCTCCCTTATCCTCTAACTCTTTGTCTTGGCTATGAATATTCAGATGAGGCATGATGTGATTACACTGTACAATTACTCCTATCCACGGTGGTGGCAGGGGCTGCTCGGGAGACAGAGAGCCAGACAGAGTTTGTTTTCGGTATTTTTCCTATCTCCTTGGCGCTGCGGCACATGCAGATGTCGCTGTTGTTCTTTATAAAACCCTAATGATATGCAAAAGCATAACGACTCAGTTTGGATGGAAAGCATCAACGAAATATTAAGGATGTCTTTAAGAAAGGCGAAGAGAAAATCCTGACTGAAGGAATGTCCACATAAATTATTTTTATTTAAATGAATTCAAAGGATGGGGTGAGGGCAAGTCAGAAGGAGTCACATGGAAAACATGCATAATATTAATATGCATAAAGAGTTCTCACGGAGGAGAGGAAGCTCCTCACTACAGCTCGTGGGACAAACTGGTTCATTAGGAAATAGCTCAGAGCGACTACAGCATTTTGCTATTTCATTTTTTCCCTTATTTTAAATGAAGAGTCAGACAGATGTGTTTTCTTTGCATGGCAGCATCGAGATGGATCCAATTTGTGAAATTTGCTGCCCAAATGGCATTTCTAATGGAAACGAAACTAAACAAGGGCACGGATATAGAAGAGAGGGGAAAAGAGAGAATATATGAAGAGGAGTATATTCCAAGCTACAGCATAATATCTTGTAGTACAGGAGGTTTTCAGAAACCATCTGTGCTTCATTAGTCTCAGATGGGGGCTTCCTGTTGCAGGGAGCTATCAGGGTTTACCAAGATGAGCACCGAGACAGGCCTTTTTAGGTCTGAGGCTGAAGAAAGCGGCGGCAACTTGGTGCCTGCTCCCCCACCCCCCAGCTGTCAACAGCTCGGAAGCCAAAAGCACAGCTACTCCTAATTTGGGGATGCAGTAGAGTACCTCCAGGTCCAGGTATTTGTGATAGAGGGAATTCTTGGTGCTATCATAGTATATATTGCTGAAGAGCAGATGGAATCGTCCGGGTGTTTAAGCAGGCCTGACAATGCTCATGCCAGTTACTTCTCGGGGTAAAGATACTGTGGTTTTCTAACATTTTCAGAATGTTGAAATTACCAGTTTGGATAACTGCATGTTTACAATAAACAGAGATGAACAAATAGTGAGTGAGCCTATTGGGTAAATTCAGAACTGATAAAAATACTTGGAATATTACTAAGGGCCTCAAAGGATTAATAAAGAAAACCAAAGCAAGGAACAGCAGTCAGAAAAAGATAAAGAGATTTTATTACTTCTCTTGGTCAGGTGGACATAGTTCAAATTACTTTAATAACAAAGGTTAAAACTGTTTTATATTTCTGTTTAAATTACTGAAAGACAAAGATTGTTTTGCTCTGACCTGTGTACCTGCACAAATGACTACTTGATAGTGTAATATTGACCAGGAACTGGTCTCTATTTATATATGAGCATATAAGCATGTTTTAAATTCTGCTACTCTTTGCCTATTAATCTCCAAACTTCCACTTACGAGTCTCCTTTATAACACACACACACTCACACTTTTCAACTATTACATGATTCTCAACTGGTACAGTATACCAAACTAGAGAGTACAATGAATTAATAATTATGTGGAGAATGGCTATTTAGACTGAATCTGAATCAGGCAGGCCTGTAACCTCTTATCTGTTCCACCGTTGACAGAATTATGGCTATTAAATGTTGAAACAATACATATAAAGAATTTAGCACAGTATTTGTGCATAACAAGCACTAAATAATGTTCTATTTTATTGTTGCTATATTATTATTATTATTATTATTATTATTATTTCAGTGATTTGGTTAGTATTTTAGGGAAATAAGGAAAAGGAAATAACATTCAATCTTTACTGCTACTACTAAATAGTGTTGCAGTTAAAAGGACTAGTAAGAAAACATTAAATAGGTATTCATGGTGGATAGACTGAATTATCAATAATCAAAAGTCAAACTACAGCTCATATTAATGCAGTTCATAACAGACACATGAAAGGGTTCCTTTAAAAATGTATGTGTAATTCTGAAATGATTGCGTTGCACGATATCTAGTCTGATAAGAGTTCTATGATTTGTGTAGAGGGCTATGGTAACTGAGGGGTGCTCATTATTTACCACATTTACAGGGTAATGCCAACTTTCAGTTGCTTTTTAAAACAATAAATTATAGTTTTGAATAGGTAATGGATTAACTATTTTCAAATGTAATAATTTAAATAATATAGAAAGCAAAATTTCCTTCTTCCCCTTTTCTAGCCATGAGTTTCTAACTTCACTCCCAAACTGGCAATCACCATTACTGGTTTCTTGTTTATCCCTTTTCAGATACTAGCATATTATACCCAGATATTAGTAAGATATTAATTTATTTTCCCTCTTTTTTTTACACAAGTGTTAGTTTTTTAAATGTTTTATTAGAATTTTCTGCAAGTGCAATAATTTCATCTGGGGATAGCTTAATGCGTTCATTTCCAGTAATCATATCCATTCATTTTTACCTTTGACTTGCCTTATTGCATTGATGAGGACACCTAGTACAATGCTGAACAGAAGTAGTGAGTGCTGAGACTAAATACTTTTGCTTTGCTTTCAGTCTTAGGAGACATCATTACCTTGTTCCTGAACATAGGGGAGAAAGAATTCAGTCTTTCATCACTAAAAAAGATGCCTTTTATCAAGTGGATGAGGTTTCCTTCTATTCCTCATTTCTATGATTTAAAATAGAAATCATGAGGTGCCCGGCTAGCTCAGTCGGTAGAGCATGAGACTCTTAAAATAAAAATCATGAATGGTTGTTAGATTTTGTCAAATGCCCTTTTTTCTGAAACCAATCACAACTCAAAAGTTGTAAGCATGGTGAATTACAATGACTGACTTTCATATGTTAAACCAACCTTGCAATCTTGGGACAAATCCCACTTGGTCATTGGTGTGTTTATTTTGTTTATATATTGCAATAATTGCCCTGCTAATATTCTGTTAAACATTTTTGAATCCATGTTCATGAAAGATATTGACCTATAATGTTCTCTTTCTTTCTTCATTGATTTTTGAAAGCGAGAATGAGAGCGCAAAAGAAACACTGATTTGTTGTTCTGCTTATTCACTTATTCACTGGTTGATTCCTGTATGTGCCCTGACCTGGGATTGAACCCACAGTCTAGGCATATTGGGATGACATTCTAACTGACTGAGCTACCCGGCCAGGGCCTATAAATTTTCTTTTCTTGAAATGACTTTGTTAGGTATTATTATCAGGGTCTTGCTAGCTTTATGGAACAAAATGGATAAGTGTCCCTCCCCTCTATACTCTGTAAAAGTTTGTATAAAATTGTTATTATTTTGTCCTTAAATGTTGGATAGAATACACCAGTGAAGCTATCAGGCCTAGAAACTATGGGAAAATTTTCAATTATAAATTTGATTTTTCAGAAAATGATCTAAAACTACTCAGATTTTCAATGTCCTAGGTTAATTTTGGTAAGCTGTGCTTTTCAAGGAATTTGTCCATTTCATCTTAGTTATCAAATTGATAGGAACAAAGTTGTTCATAATTCCCTATTATTATCCTATTTTTGTCTGTTAAAATTTCAGTAAAACCCCTCTTTCACTTGGTGTCTTTTGCCTTGATCAGCCTTTTAAAAATCAATTTTATTAATCTTACCAAATAATCAACATCTGTATGATTTTCTTTTGATTTCTACTCATAATTTTATAATTTCATATTTTCCTTTCGTTCACTTACTTTGGGTCTAATTTGCTTCCGTTTATCTAGATTCACAACGACAAATCTTAGGTAATTAATTTTATACTTTTCTAATATAGATGTGTAGAGCTATACATTTTCCTCTAAAGTCTGCTTTAGTTGCATCCCACATACTTTTATGGACGTGTATTCATTATTATTTATTTGAGATTTAAAAAATTTCTCTTGTATTCACAAGAGAATTTGTATTCACAAGGAATTTAGAAATATGTTGTTTAATTTCCAAATACTGTTATTTTCTAGGTCTCTTATTACTATGAATTTCTAGGTATCTTATTACTATGAATTTCTATTACTATGTTCTGTATAATTTTAACTCAGGATCTATTTTGTGGTCCAACTAGTAGTGTTATTTTGAAATTTATGTGCATGAGAATGCGTACTCTGCAGTTGTTGATTTCCTGTATTAAACAGTTGATTTCTATCTAGTTATTTTCTATTCTTATCATTTTCTTCCTTCTACTTCCTTTCTGTTGCCTTTCCTATTTTATTTCTAATTTCTTAAGAATATTTATATCATTGATTTTTAGCCTCTTTTTCTTTTTAAACATTCACTTAAAGGCTCTACATTTCCCTCTAAGCATAGCTTTAGATATAATCTCCCTGGGTTTTCATGTCATATTTTATCATTTGGTTCAAAATATTTTCTAATTTACATGGTACTTCCCTCTTGGCCTATAGGTTATTTATTAGCATACGGCTTAAATGCCACATCTTTGGGGATTCCCAAAACTTTTAGTTATCTTGTTATTTACTTTTAGTTTCTTGTTATTGCTTTTCAGATCTCCATGGTAATAGTCTATTCTGAATGATTTAAATCTACTGACTATTTTTGAGATTTGTTTTCTGGGCAATTCTGGTAAACGTCCACTTGAAAAGAATGAATCATGCTATTGTTAGGTCCAGTGTTCTACATATAACTAAGTTACATTGGATAACTATGTTGTTTAATTCACCTACATTCTTATTAATGTTTTGTCTGCTTGTGTATTTATTTTATTGGTTACCATAAGAGAGGTGTGTTAAAGTCTTACACTATGATGCAAATTTGTGTACATATTTTTTTAGTTTTGTCAGTTTTAGCTTCACATATTTTGTGGTTATATTATTAAATGTACACAAATTAAGAATTATTATATTCTGTTGGACTGACATTTTAATAAGTATGGCACATACACCTGTATCGTCTGCCTTAAAATGTACTTTGTCTAATGTTAATACAGTTGCTCTAGCTATATTTTGGTATAATTGGATTACAGTTCATTTTGTTATTTTCAATTTTTTTTTTTTTTAGACTTTATTCTTTATCCAATCTGACAATTCTGTCTTTTAACTGGAGAGTTAATTTATATTTAAAATGAAAAAATTATATACATATCCCCTTATTTGTTTCCTATTTGTTCTATGTTCTTACTCTTTTTTTGCATTCCTTAACATTAACTAAGTATTTTTCTTATTTAATTTTTTCTATTAGCTTGTTAGTAATATATTATTTTACTATTAAGCGTTGCTCTAAATATTAAACCATGTAACCCTTACTACAATCTATTTATTATAAATTAGTACTTTTACCATTTCCCAGACAATACTAGAAAACCTTAAATTACTCTCATTTTGTTTACCACTGCTACTTTTTATGTTATTGCTAAAATGAATTTTATTGTTTATATATTTTACACCTCACAAGATTTTTTCATTTTTTTATTTAGTGTGGCAGTCAAGATTCATTCAGACTTATCTCCATATATACCTTGTGCATTGTTCTTTGTTCCTTCCTCCACTTCTATGTTTCCTTCTGGGATCACTTTTCTATTTAAATAACTCCCTTTGGTATTTCTTTTAAGTCAGGTCTACTGCTACTAAGTTCTCTGTTTTGTTTGTCTATAAAGTTATTTCATCTTCAGTTTCAAAGTATATTTTCACTGGGTATAGAATTCTAGATTGGCAGTTATTCTTTTAGCATTTTAAAGATGTCATTCCACTGGATTTTTGGCCCCCATTATTTCTGTTGAGAAGTCAGCTGTCAGTCTTACTGTTGCTTCTTTGAAATAATGTTTTTCTTTATTATCCTCATTTAAGCCACAGATATCCCCAACAGGATAAACACAAAGAAAAGCACACCTAGCTACATCAGTAAATCTGTCTGGTCCTGTTTCTTGATATTCCTGGATAGTATGGAATGTAAGACATTGAGCATGAAAATTTTAGAGGCTCTGGATGGTGATATCTTACTCTAAAAAAAGTACCCTATCATCTGGGAAGTGGTAGGGTAGAAAAAGGGCAACCACCTCAATTCAATAAGAGAGTAAGTAAATTTAAAGCTACATTGTAGTCTTTGTAAGGCTTGAGTTACATCTGATTCACCTCTTCTTCTAGGTCTCATTTTCTTGACAGATAATGAACTGTGATTTTGTCTTCCCAATACTGTAATGCTGAAGCTCCATTTGGCTTTCAGCAGCTTTCAGTTCAGTTTCTTAGCCTCTTATCCTAGGCAAGAAAAACTGAAAGTCTGAGATATAGTCTGATTATAGAATCCCTATGAAAAAATGCCATCAAAAAAGGATGTGAGGCCACTTGTTCTTTGTGAAACTGTTTTTATTTCTAGTGATCAAATTTCCCTCTTCCAAATGCCTACAAAAATAACTTTTAACTGATTTTTAAAATTTTTTAATTTAAATATAGCTTTATTGATTTCAGAGAGAGGAAGGGAGAGGGAGAGGGAGAGAGAGAGATAGAAACATCAATGATGAGAGAGTCATTGATTGAGCCCACAACCTGGGCATGTGCCCTGACCGGGAATCGAACCCTGATCGCCTGGATCCCAGGTCGACGCTCAACCGCTGAGCCACGCCCGGCCAGGCACTTTTAACTGATTTTAAAACCAACAAATATTTGAAAATTGAGAATGATTCTTCCTCTTATTCAGGCTTTTGGCACCTGTCCTAATCTTCATAGTCTTTCAAAAACATCTGTACTTCTTCAAGCTCAACTGCAGATTTAGTTCTTTAACTGCAAATTCTCATTGTACCTTTGAAAGTAATATATCTGGGATAGGGGACTTGAATTCTAACAATTAGTTATTCTATTTTAATTTCTTTACCTGATTTTGGGCTACAATCTCCACTAACAAATGGTATTCTTGCCCTTTCTTATCTGAAGGCCATTCTTATTGACAGAGAAGACAAAGAAAACAAATTTGAAAAATAACTCATTCTCTATCTCCTTCCCATCCCTCGTACTCTCCCTTAGTAATTTCTTTTTCTTCTTCCTCTTTTTAAAAAATCCTCACTCGAGGACATGCTTATTGATTTTGCTTTATTTTTTTTTTCTTAAGATTTTTAAATTGATTTTTAGAGGGAAAGGGGGAAAGAGAGAGAGAAAGATTGATGTGAGAACAAATCATCAATCAGCTGCCTCCTACACACCCTCTCCTGGAGATGGAGCCCAAAGCCCAGGCTTGTGCCTTGAGTGGGAACTGGTGACCTCTGGGTGCATGGGACAATGCTCAACCAACTGAGGCACTCCTGCCAGGGTCATGCTTATAGATTTTAGAGAGAGGGGAAGGAAGAGAGAAACATCAATCGGTTGCCTTCTTGTACACACCCTGACTGGGGATCAAACCCACAACCTAGGTATGTGCCCTGACCAGGAACTGAACCAGCAACCTTTTGGTGTATGAAACGATGCTCCAACTGAGCCACACCTGCCAGCGCCTTAGTAATTTCTTAACAGAACATTAAAATCCTTCAACTCTGTTTTCCTTTTCCCTAGAAACAACCTCCAAATTCTGTCTCTTATATGCCCCTCACATCTTTTATACACAATCATTTATTATCTAAAACTAATCAAACAGATCCCTATGAGATCACATTGCTCTCCTTCTCCCTTTTTTCCCTACAATTTCTTTATTTTATTCATCAATTACTCACTAAATTCCTACCAATATATTTACTATGTACCAGATATAGTGAAACAGATAGATACACTCTTGCCTTAAAGACTGGTTTGTAATATAGGCAATAAACCAATTACAATACAATTGTGATATGTGTTAAGTGCAATCTTAGTGTTATTTTGGAAGACGTCCTATTTTTTTCTTGAGCTACTTTTTTAGAGATAATGTCCACAATACCTATAATCTGAATATTTTATAATCTCCCTTTCTGAAGTCTAGGATAACATTACCCAAAAGAACTGTTCGCAACGATAGAAATGTGATGTCCAATAGCATAGCTACTAGCTAGGATAACTGAAAACTGAATCTTTAATTTTATTTAATTTTAATTAAAGAGGCTAACTTACTGGACAGGTAGCCATAGGGCATATGTCTGATTATGTCAAATATTCACCATTCCTGGCTATTTTAAGCTCTAAGATTAAATGACTACTTTCTTCCAGGGTTATAATTTTTTCTACCTCTCTGAGAAATTCTCACTTGATCAAAATTAGGTTCATATAATTAGTTTCCCTATCATTTCTTCCATCTACTGAGAATGTAAATTATTAGCAAGGCAAAACATGAATCTATCAGAAATTCTATTTTTAGTAAAATAAGACTTTAAATGTGCATTTGAGTAGTTGACTCCATATGATCATTATATCATGAGTTTGTACTTTTTTTAGGATCTGAATCAGGATTGTGAAATATCTATTCTTTATTTGGCCACACAAATTATAGAATACTCACCCTAAACAATTACTTCTAATCGCTAGTTTTATGCTTACTCAGATGCTTTTCATTATGTTTCCACTCAAATTCGTCCCCCTACTGACATGATGGTCATTAATGAATGTTATGTCTTGAGCAAGGAATGTAGTTTGTGATCGTGGAAAAGACTGCAACCAAATGGCCAACTCAGGGATTAATAACATGACTTTTAACTCATTATCACAGTGCTTATACATGCTTCTTTATGTGTGAAGGCAGATAAATACATAATACATGTATTTCATGAAATCAGATGTAGTATTTACTAAAGGCTAAAATAAATGGTTAATACAATTAACAAATGCAGCACATGGAATTTAGTATTATGAAGTGCAGGATGTCCTATATTAAGAATGAAGTGCCAAAGAAGATCTAGAAATGTCTACTGAGTTTTTAGAAAAAATAGAAAAATACTATTTTAATAGAGAGAATTAGATTTTAGGTTGTCTGAAAGTGAATGAGAAGTAATACAATAATATCATATGGCCTCTCATAATATTTTTCAAATCTGAGTATTGTTCATGTATGTATATGTGCTTACTGCATACATGAAATATATTAACTGATTTATAGATAATGGGGGCTTAAAATTTTTCTAACAAAATATGTCTGGTTGTCCATATTTTAGTGGGCTTCGAAGTCTAAGGATAATATAGTTCACGTTTTGGATTAACATAAACCTAGGGATTCTGTAATGTGTACCTCTAATTAGGATGATTTCTGACCTCAAAAATAAGTTAGCAGCTTTCCCCTGGTGTCTTTTTAGCAATTACTTCAAGAGATAATGGGTGTCAATCAACATTGTTTAAGAGTTCCCTCCTTTAGAAACTTCAATGCTAAAAAATTTAAGATACAAAACAGATACTTAGGAAATTAGTCACTTACCAACTAATTCTTGTTATAGGCTTCACCCAGAAATAAGCTCTTTTATACATTTTAAATAGTATGTTTTTAAAATGAAAAAAATTTCTTTCAAATTTTTAGAAAAACTTTTCTTACACAGAGCAAGGTACACCTATATTTGGGATAAAAATGCCATAATTATTGACAATTATTTCAATTATAATGAAAGTGCTTCAAGATCATTACTACTGTAACTATACCTTATATTAGTCTAGAACTTTGCCATGTACAAAGCGCTTTCACATACACTGTATCTTTTAAAAGGAAGGTAACATAAGACTAGGAACTGATGCTAACTTTTTTCCTATGAATAATGGCACTTTTAAAATGGAAAATGAAACTATGCCTATTATTTTACACTATAAAAGCAGCACTTAAAAAAAATTGCTGAGCTTCTCAAAAGGCAATATAGGAAAGAACAGGCTTTGGAGTCAGTAAGACCTCAGTTGGAATCCTAGTTTATGAGCTATGTGACCTTGTGTAAGCTACTTAACCTGTATATGCTTCATTTTCCTCATCTGTGACTTGGAAATTCTGATCTAATAGAGTAAGATTAAGGAAAAATAATTTACATATCCTAAAGCAATATATAGTATATATTAGAAACTCAATCAATTATGATAATAGTAATAATAATGTTACTACTATAATTAAAATTATCCTTTCTCATTGACCTTCATAACATTTCAATACAATTTACATGCAAAGGAAATAATTAGATGTGAGACAATGACTGGTCCAATATCATAGATCAAGTCAGAAGAGAGGCAGAAGTAAAAGTCTGTTTCAGAAGCAAATTAGACAGTACAACTAAGGAAAATGAAACTCATTAGGGAATCTCAGATTACACCTACGCAGGCTTGAATTTATGATGTTTAAATAGGGTAAAAGTTACACTAAGAACATCACAGGCAATTTTCTTTTAGGAAGAGAAAAGTGGAAGCACATTTGTGATGTGAACGCCAAATGAAAGAAAAGGTAAAGATATCTACAAAATAAGAAATAGTATCATATAAAATGGAGCAGTGTGCAGGGAACACGTGACTGGAATAATGTGATGTGTGTAAGCAAATTAGCTCACTTAGATTGATCATATGGATAAGAACAAGGGTAAAAGCTTGACTGCCACAGTTTTGCATAAAAAATCTCTCCGCTCCAGAGTAAAAGATCCTAATGAGTCTCCTCACAAATGTGTGCTGTCAGTTAAACATGGAGCCTCAATGTAGTGTTTCTTGCTTAAAGTAATCCATCATGATTATTATATTAACAACTGAAATTATAGGTCCTATTTATATAAAATAACTACCATCTTTGTATGAACAACATTCACTCATTTATATTTTTTTCTTGAAGTTTAGGTAAGAGTGGAACATTAAGACAAAGAATTAACATTATTTGAAGGCCTATTTTATAGGTGTTTATATAAACTATGTAATTTTTATTAGGCCAATGTTACAGATAAGAAAGGCTAGGTGATAAGCCTAAAATAATTGCTAATACATGGTGGAAGTAGAATATAAATCAAGACTTTTAAACTAGTAAACAAATGTTCTATCTTCATTCTCCTAATGCTTTTTCCAGACCAGATATACTGGGTTCTAGAAGAAAATTTAGAATGTATGCTAAATAAAAGGCAGCTTGGTAAAGAAATTTGGAACTGAGTTAGCGCCATGGGATATAATGCAGTTGATTAGTGGTAGGCACTGAAGAAACATTTTTTGTTCCGGCATTCCCCAATTCATCCTCTCTGCCCTCCCCTTAGGGAGTTCACAATTTTTAGGGGTTATAAATCATAATAAAATATCATAGAAAAATAATAGTAGCTTGCTTCAAAACATCCTAACAGCTGTGTAGGGCACACAAAAAGCACTCCATAAATGTCTGACTTGATGATTTAAAAAATGAGACATTAAATATTGAAAATCATTTCACGACACAGAAAGCAAATCAGCCAACATTCAAAAATAAAGAACACAGTTATAAAGAAAACGAGAACATTAAAGTGTTGGTATATTATCCCCTATCTTTTATGATTCCCCTAGACAAAGGATGTCTGAGCAAAGAGGGAACCATATTTGCTTATTGTAAGCATTTGTTTAGTCTACAGATTTAAAGGCTGTTTTGAACACTGGGTCTGCAGAGAGAAAGGTGATTGCTCTCTGCTACAGTTCCAAAGTCCATCTTCTTTACCTCATCAATTTGCAGCTTGGTAGGGGTGAGGGTGAGGGAAGAGTTATGTTGTACTCCCAGGAGCAAGGGGCTGTTTTCCTGCCTGTCATTCTACCAACCTCCCAGAATAAATTGCTACTTAGAAAAAGGAAAGTCAAACATTTATGAAACATATTGCTATTTAGAAAAAAAAATAAGAATTGTTTTGCAAATAGTAGCACTATTAAAAGAGGAAAGAGAGAATACCATCAGTCATTTTACATTAAATATAAGCAGTTTATTAAAGAATTAAATATTTATAGACTATAAAGCAAGGCAGGCGATGAGTTGCAAACAGCTTGCTGAGAAGTACATTATAAAACAATGAGTCTGTCAGTGATTGATAAAGAATGGAGTGTGCAAATGCTTTAGAAAATCCCTAAGTTAGCTATGAATTTCCAGACTAGCAAAATAGGACATGGTAGCCAGCAATGTCACATCAACTCAAGCTGTTGTATATGCTAAAGGCTTTCAGTGAACAAAATGTATAGTTCCACTCTGATCCTTCTACCACTATCTAATAGAGGGAAAAGGTTTGCAAAGTACACAGAACTCTTGGGCAAGGACTTTATGGGTGTTCAGTTCCAAATTAATAGATGTTAGATGTAGATACCCATATACCTCACCTCATTTTCTTTTTCTTTTCTTAGTAGGTAAATAAGGCTATAGATTTTTAAAGAAAGATATTGCTCCCTTCTGCACAGAATGATACACATTAAAGATCAGATCACCTGATCTAATCCCCTTAGTTTAGAGAGGAGGCAACTGAGACTTAAAGTGGTCAAGTGATTCATCCAAGTTCACACTGCTAGTTAATAACAGAATCAGGATTAAAACTTGGGTTTCCTACCTCCTAGACCAATATTCTTTCCATAGCATCATCTTCTTTTCCTTATCTCTTAAATTTTTGTTGTTTTGTTAATCCTCACCCAAGGAAGGATATTTTTCAATTGATTTTTAGAGAGAGTGGAAGGGAGGTGGGGGGAGGAGAGGGAGGGATAGAGAGAAACATTGATGGAAGAGAGACACATTGATTGGTTGCCTCCTGCATGCACCCCAACTGGGGCTGGGGATCGAACCTGTGACCCAGGTATGTGCCCTTGATTGAGAATTAAACCCATGACCCCTTGGGGCACAGGTTGACACTCTAACCACTGAGCAACACCGGCGAGGGCCTTCTCTCTCTTTAAAATCAGAAATCTGAGCTCTTCCTGTCCATAAAATCACTCCCCAGTTAGGAATTGCAAATATTTTCTCACGTAAAATTTTATCTCAATCCAGTTTGGAAAATGGTTTTGTGAAGAGAGAAAAAGGCTTTAAGTGGATAAAATTTAGTAAAATTATTCTCTGAGAAAAATGGAGAATATAATCTGCCTATCCAAAGTCATTCTAGAATTTGAGAGAAGAGGATAGTATTAATGAAATACTGGCTCTTCTGCAGATAAACTGATGATACGGCATCCCTTCATAAACTTCCTCCCTGGAGGATGAATTCCTTTTTGGCCTTTATGAGAATGACTGGTAGAGGTGTTCATAATTTTAAATGCTAGAGGAAGTCATCTTCTCTTGACTATGTGAGAGTCATAAGCATCTCTGTGTTCTGGATATACTAATTTGGAATTCTATTCCTTTCTATTCTCTGCCTTCAAATTTAAACACTCATTTGGTTTTTACATAATTGAATTTGAAGTTCCACTTGCTATCTGCAAATTGGATAGCAGACATATTGTGAGTCAAATAAAATTATGGATCAAATCCTTTGTGCCTGTATGGAAGCTAAATCACTATGTAGTTTTTTTTAAAAAACTGAACCACTCATGCCCCTGATCATAACCCCACCACCAGTTTTTAAGATTAGTAATACCCAAATTTCTATGAAATTCTATCACACAGAGAAAACCCACTTGAAGAGATTAGATGCTTTCTTCATAGAGCACAATTTCAAGTCTTCTTCATGAGAAAGCATAACAACTATTTTTGGTATTCAAATTCCCTCTTTTCCCCATTGCTCATCAACACAGAAAAACAACTACTAGTTGTGGTGAAGGCCTGGGCCAGGGTGGGGGGGGGGCAAGGTGGAGGGAGACAAAGGGGTGGGGGCAATGGGGGACACCTGTAATAGAGTCAACAATAATTTAAAAAAACTCCATCTACTTGTATCTCAAAATGATATAGAACATAAAACAAATACTTAGCTGGTATTGTAAGTGAATGTAACAAAACAAGTGCTTGGTTAATGTTGGGAATAACTTTATCTTTCAAGTAGAAACAAAGATATCCATATGTTAAAACACATCACTCCAGGAAACAGCAAAAGCTACTGTTCCCTGAAATTTTCCCTTCTAAAGTTTTTTTAAGATGGAAGGTATCAAGGAAATTCAACTTGCTTTGTGTATATTAGGTATAAATGAGTGTATATATAGTTACAATGCTATTTAAAATGTCATATAGAAAATTAGCTCTATTGGTTAAAGTAAAAATGTAAAAATTCAACGTTAACTTCTATTAGAACTTCTATTAGAACTGCATCTACAGGTTGAGGAGACAAAGAAAATGTCAGAAACAAAAGTGAAAAAACCACCACCACTAACGAAGGTGATTCAACATTTAGTGGCCAAAAAATGGACCATTATGTTAATGAGTACTCTTCTTAAGTGGTTACTAAGTGTTACCTGAAGAGTCCTAGCAGCCAAAACTGTAATTAAAAATAAAATATTGGCACCACTGAAAAGGCATACTATGTATGAATGAATCCACAAAGTGGCTTCTTACATGAAACTATGGGACACTAATGTTCAATATTCTATATGTAGATCTGGAATCTTAAAAAATACAATTTTAAGAAATGAGAGACACACTTAAAATAATTAGGATGCTATGGTCTGAAAATCTGAGAATAATAAAGGTTTTAAACAGGATGAAACTGATTTAGCAAATCCTACGATTAGGGGAATCTTTCAGAGCTTGGAAGCAGTAAACTTAGAACACAAGATGAAACAAAATAGGATTACTTGACATAACAAAATAAAGTTTCAGAAATTGTTACTTCAACAAAAACATAAATTTTTAGACAATCTAAACCCATAAATGGTATTAGATGTATAATACGTTATTAAAGGAAAACTGGGATGTTTTCTTGATTGATAACACAGAGAAAGCACCATGGTGCACTCTTCAATCCTTCTATTACAAGGAGTCAGAATCCTAGTGTATTTTCAGTATGGTAACTGTACGTTATGTTACTTGTAGTTTTCCTTAATTTTCAATGGGGGTAAAGCAAGTATGGTTAAGTTCATTTAATCACTGCAAAATTTAACAAAGCAAAGTCTATTGGACCTTTTTAAAAAAATCAAGGTCAAAGATTAGGGTGGTATTACCTTATGACTCACACATTAATAAACCACAATGTTAAGTTCTCTACCAGTCATCTTATAAATAAAATCGATTAAAGAAAATAACAGCTAAAAGCTGTTGTAATTTGGTACTGTTGTGAAGGAACTTACTAGAACTTGGTTTCTGTATTTCCACATTTCCAATCCACTAGGGTGACTAACATTCATTTGTGTGGTCATGATATATAAACCCAACATGAGTAAAGGACTAAAAACCAGTAATGTTACCATCTTGAACCTAAGGTATAAAGATTCATTATGATAGGAGATGTGTTAATGAAGACAATGAATTAGTAGGTTTGAGAGCCAATTTCTTATGCCTTAAGGGTTTTCAACTTAATTTGACAAATATAAATTCACTTCTGTGAAAACAAAAAGCATGAACTAAAACTATAATTCTGGAGGTTATCATGAGCTCTCAAAGCCAACTGTCAATAACTAGATAAGCCAAATGTCTATAGACAACTGAAGACCAAAGATACAATTTTCTTTTCTTTTTTCCCATTTGTTTTCTTCATTTTATCTTTTAAGGCAAGGTTGTACTTGCTTATTTGTCCCTAGGAAAAATTAGGTATCAGGATAAAACTATAGTTTCTGAAAAATGACCACTAACATCAGGTTTCTCTCTGTAAACTGAAACAGAAGGAGCTGTCTTATTCCCAATAGGGTCTCAGAGAAAGCGGTAGCTTTAAGGCAGATAATTCCCATGTACACATGGTAAGAAGGGACAAGCTGTGTTTTATAGAGTTAATCCTCAGAGAAATATATGGATCCTCAGGCAATGTTTGCAAACAGTGAATAGGTTCCATGGAGTGAGTGTATCAGCCAAAATGGCCTATGTGTAAAGTGAGCATCAGTATAGGATTAACAGTTGGTGAATGTTGATGTCACGAAACGTGTGTGTGACTAATTTTAAATACACAAAAATTTGTAAAATATTAAGAGAGAATTAACACCTGGCATACACAACTTTTAAAAACTGTCTTAATTATTGATAGATGATGTATACTGAGGAAAGTATAATTTAAGGAATTTAATACAGATGACAACAGAAACAATATAACTGTCACACAGATGGTTATTATTCCTGTTATTCTATCAGGAAGAAAACAAGCTGCTTTTCATCATCTCCATTGCTACTATTAGAGTTTGCCTGGATTACTGCAATCGTCTTCTAACTGGTCTCCCTGTTCCCACTCTTGCCTTCCTACAGTTTTTCTTTTTATTTGATTGTTTTTAGCAAAACAGTCATAGAAATCTGTTTGTGTCATTCCTCTGCTTAAAAACCTCCAGTGAGATTTACACTCACCTCATTCACAGTGAAAAACAAAGATTTTACAGGGCTCTGTACAATCAGGCCCTCCTTTACCTCAATGATCTCACGTACTACTGCTCTCCCCCTTTTATACGCCACTCCCCCATGCTGGCCTCCTCAGACTTGCCAGGCACACTCCTACCTCATGGCCTTTGCATATGCCACGTCTGCTATCTATACAACTAGATATTATTGTGGTTTACCCTTCCCCTCATTCAATGCCATCTTCTCAATGAAGCCTTCACTTCATACCCTATTTTAAATTGACAATGCTCATGATCTCAGTATCATTCCATATTCTTTGTTGCTTTCTTTTTCTCCAGAATACTTAGCTAACAGAAATATGATTTACTTATTGAATTTATCCCTCTTCTCTACTAACTAGGATATCAACTACACAAAGTCAGGAATTTGTCTATTTTGTTTACTGCTGTGTTTCCTGGTTTTTACACTGTACCTAGCATATGACATCCACTAAAAAAATACCAGTTTAATCAATGGATGCTACTCTTAGCAAGTTTCAAGCAGTATACATGTAAATTTCAAGTAATAATATTACGGGTTCTATACATTATTAGCTATAGTCATCATGCTGTACATTAAGTCACCAGGATTATTCATCCTACGACAAAGTTTGTACCCTTTGATCAGTATCTCCCCTTTTCCTCCACCCCCTGGCCTCTGGTAACCACCACTCTACTCTCTGTTACTATGAGCTTGATGTTTTTTTAAAATTCCATATATAAGAGATAGTTGTCTTTCTGTGTCTAGCTTACTTCAGTTAGTAAAAGGTTGCCGTCCTAAGTGTACAGTTCTATAACTTTTGACAAATGTATTGAGTCATGAAACCACCATCACAATCAAGGTACAGCATATTTCCATCACTCCTGAAAGTTCCTCATGCCCTTATACAATTAATCTCCTCCTCCCACTTACAGCTTCTGGTGACTGTTGATATGTTTCTGTCCCTATATTTTTGCCTTTTCCAAGTTTTCACATCTTTTGTATAAATACTGAGAAATGGGGATTTCTAGGTCATCTGTTAAAATGTGTGTTCAACTTTATAACTACTGAGTTATTTTCCAAAAAATCTATACCATTTTGCCATGGCTGGTGGCTCAACTGTTTGGAGCCTCATCCCGTGCACCAGGAGGCTGCAGTTTCAATTCCCCGTCAGGGCACATACCTAGGTTACAGGTTTGATAAACCCTATAGCAATCACTATGCTAAAAAAGTGGCATGATTATTAAGCCAGTAGCGGAAATAAAATGGAGACATAAATGAATATTCAATTAATCCAACAGAAAACAGTATAATATGGGGGGAGAGGAGAAGGGACGAGAAACTAACTGCAGTAGGTGAGATGTAAACCAATCTTAGTCACAGACAACATGATACAAGGTGAATATACAAAACCAGTTACAGTCTATTTGTCTATAGTAGCAAATGAAAATTTGGAAATTGAAATCTTAAAAATTACCATCTACAGTAGCAACAAAATCCATGAAATAAGAAGGATAAATTTAACAAAAAGTGCAAGATTTTTACACTGAAAATTATGATTGCTGAGGAAAATTAAAGAAGACCCAACTAAATATAGAGATACATCATATGTATTGATTGGAATATGTATTATACTCAATATTATGAGTATAATAGATGATGTATAATGAAGAAAGTATAATTTAAGGAATTTAACACAAATGACAACAAAAATAATATAACTGTCACACAGATGATTATTATTGCTGTTATTCTATCAAGAGGAGAAAAAATGTACTTCCTTTTTTCCAGAAATGAAGTACCAATAGGTTTTCTTTTTCTATTCACCTAATGTAGAAAATAATATTGACATAAACATAAACATGGGGGAACAACCTTATAATACTTAATTTTAAAACAAAATAAAATAAATGTCACCTTTAATTCATATAGAAAGAGAGACATAACTGAGATGATTAATTTCTAAGAAATGCACGCTTCATGGAAAATTCTAAGCATGTGCTTTAAGAGATAGAGTACTGTATTACTGGAACTGATTGTGATTTTGCTAGCCCTTTGGGAAGAGCAGATCTTATAAAAGGCTAAATGCTGACCCCCACCCCATCTCCTCAAACCTCCTTACCAAGTCAGATTCTGATAATCAGGAAGGAAGACCTTATCTTGCAACCTGCTGAAGAGTGCCCTCTAGTGCTGCCTTGCAAATAAAATGTGCTCATATCAATTTTTATCCCCCCCCACCAAATTGTTCTGGTTATGTTGGGCCTCAGGTTTTCTTTGGAACCTTAGCCAAGAGAGAAAGATAAGTGATGTTTTAGAACAATTTTCTGGCTCATAATGCCAGCTAAGACTATTACAATATATTAAAGAGCGAGAAGAGTTTTTTAAAAAAAGTTTTATGAAAGAAGGTACATCTATTATTAAAATAACATTGTTTTTGTTTCAAGTCTAGTTTTTTAAAAAGAATTTTCCAAATTTTAGTATGCTCCATAGTACCTAGGAAAACAGGAGTTTGTTTTCTCAGAAAAAAGTTAGCACTGAAAATTCTCTCTACCTCTCTATCTCCGAAAGCTTATCAGGTTGGTGGTATCCTAAGAATTTTTTTTTAAAAACTTAATTGTGTTGAACTTTTTATTTCTGGTGACACAGTAAAAATTTTGTTCAGTTTTAATCAAAATCCAAAAGGAAGAATATAGAAAAACAAATTACCTGACTTGTAAAAGATATTCCAAAAGGCAGCATTAAATAATGGTAATATATTCCTTTTAAACAGTTCTGACACTCGAACAAAGGAATTTAAAGGAGTAAAGGAAATCAGTATTTTCACCAAGAAATTTGAACCACGAGATAGGTAACTTCATAAACTACCACTTTATCTTGGATCTAATTTTTTCCTAAACTTTTAAGAGCCTATGCACAATGAATTAAAACCAGAGTGTGAGAAAATTAGGAAAAGCTAAATACTTAAAAAGCACTAATAAGCATATTAATTCATGTATATGTATGTGGTATGTCTGTATATGTATGCATATTTATATATTGCTATTATTCCGTTTAATAATTAGAGTGAGGATCAATCAGACACTTGGCCAGAACATGGGTAAATATAAGTTCTCTGAAATTATATTCTGGTGAATGAGGAAATTAAGAACACTGAAGGAAGAGTCAGAACTCACACATCTATTAGTTTTGTTGCCTTTTTTTGTTGTTTAATTTGTGTTTTGGGGGGAAAGGGTATGTTACTCTGCGTTATGCACAGTAAATAAGGTTAAATGTGCACAATGGACGAAAAAGTGATTAAACAAATTATGTTAAGCAATGCCATTCCAAAAATATAAGAGGCACAAATAAAAGTGAACGTACTAATGTTTCTAGAATAGGACAACATTTAGAGATGAAATATTCTTAGACATGGCCTTCAAGTACTGTGTTATCTAAATCCTTGACTAACGTCCAAATAGAACAGTGGCTCTAGCAAACTAACCACAACAGTAGACAGAAATGGGTATAAAGGGATGTGATACTTGCAGTTAAAAACTCTGGGTTCTATTTCTGTTCCTGATACACCAATGAGCATGACAAAATCAGTGATCTCGTCTGTGATTCAGCTTCTCCATTAAACAGATGCAGTCACTCTTGCCAGAAAATGCATAGGAGTATTGATAATGAGAGGCTATTAGTGTGACAACATACAGAGCTTATAGAAATTTTACTGTGCTATTAACACTTTTGGAAAAGATCCTGCTCTTTTGCTACTCCACAAAGTTTAAGAAGAAAACAGATGTATAAAACATCAGGTTTATTCTGCTTAACATCTTTATTTCCATTTATCACGATGGTTTCTTCAATGTACTATTTTTATTATGTTATTTGTTAATATTTTTATGTCCAAGAATTTCTAATTCCCCTTCTATCTTATTTTCCATATTTTCAGTCTTCTATTTACACAAAACAATGATTTATTCTTGTCTTAAGTTTCTCCCGTTCCTTTCCTTATTCTATTTATATGGATAAATCCTGGCTATTTTCCTTCTTCCACTTATCTCTGTCTTGTTCAACTATAATAAAAGCAACCATAACAATGATACTAGCACTTAGTTATGTGAAAGCACTTTGTAAACAAACTATAATCTCATTTCATGTATTTATTCAAGTTAATCTCAATCAGAAAAATTGTTGGTGGTTTATATATCTTACTTATAAGCCTCAAACAGGCAAAATGTTCAATAGGAGGAAAATGTTCACCCTGTCACTTTGAAAGAGTAATTAACTACTGGACATAGTAAACCAACAATAAACTATATTATAATTTTTCATAGATTTTCTAGCAAATAATAGTATGGATATTTCAGAAAAAATTTCCAAGTTATGAAATATATATTTATCCCAATTTATACAATATCTTACATTTATATTTTATACAACCTTAGGGTAAGAAAAATAAAAATGTTTCACATCTCTATTTTAACTATTACTTTTGGCTGAATAACTAGAAATCACTTAATAAATATAAAATATGGAAACTACTACCTCATTGTGCTCTTAGAATGATTAATTATGCTTTTACATCAGAACAAAGGCTATATGGTATTATTACTTTAATACAGGTAATTCATTGTAGAATGAAACAGCCATATAGAGATCAAACAATAATCACTTACTATATACGAGAAAATAAAACTCCCACTGAAAAATGGAGAAATGTCTCTTTCTGTTCCTAATTAGTTTTTAATAAATGATACATAATAAATGGCAACATTCTAATTTATCACGGTTTAGGCGTAGTCCTTGAATGGGGTGTGTATGTATGAACTCTGACAGCTGTTTACATAGCCTGTGAAAACTTCTTTGTTAAAGGGCATTGTTTTCAAAGTTTAAAAAGGTACACACTCTCTCATAAGGTCCTTTCAGGTAGGTGATACAGCTAACAGGAAGTGAATCCTCATATTGCACAAGGTTCTAACTGCAGATAAATAGTCTATCTGTTCTTGATCCACTTCTCTATAAACATCCATATAATTCACTATTTACTCTTGATTTTAAATCACACACACACACACACACACACACACCCCACAGTTTTAGTGAAGTTAATACCTAGAATAGGACTCAGTCCTTTTTATTTTACAGATGTGAGAGATACATTTACATTAATAGTTCTGATTTTTTCAAGGCTGCTTTTAGGTTCCCTGACTTTAAATTCTACAAACCAGGCCTATATAATCTTTTCATGTTATATTTCAATAAACTAGAAAACCTGGTGGCATTTAAGTTTGCTTTTAAGGATCCAGATGTTATTTATTCTCCATACCTGCTTCCTGCTTAAGTGCAACAGTGTATTTTAATGATTTTTATTATTCTTCAACTAGTAAAGATAAAGGGATGCATTATAACTACAAACATTTAACAAATACCTAACAGTGGTATTCTACTTACTGTAGGAGAAATACTTGTGCTTTTTGTACTAAAAGTCTCATCTAGACTTGTCTGAGAAATAAATTTAGCAGGTGAGAAGGTGGGTTTTATCACATGATATAACTAACAAAATGGTCTGTTGTGTCCTTTGAATGCACTCCTCCCTCTATGCTTGCATTTGCTATATCCACTGCTTTAATATCACATAGCCTGCATGCACTTCTGCATGCAAAGACAGCAACTCTAATGCTTTGTATTATCTTGGAATAAAGGAACCAGGAAGGAAAGCAATTGCTTCCTCTCAAAAGGGCAAAATGAAATACACTGAGGCTGTAACCAACTATTTCCACATAACCAAGGCTAACTCATTCTAAAGAAAATGCTATGTAGATTTTTCTATAGAGAAATCTTTTTTTTCCTCTTGAAACACCCTACAAGTACCTTTGTTTTCAAACCATATGATTTCCCTTTGTTAAAAATTCTGAGTAAAGCTCTGCTATGACCAATTTGATTTAGGGCGTTTAATTTTCTTAATCATCAGCACAAGTGTACCTCTTTCTATGTGTCCTTTATGAAATTAAACACAAACACACAGAGACAAAGAGAGAATGTATACCCTTCATAAATGGACATTCATATAAAGCTAGAACACCTTCTATTATATATGGATGTAAACCATCTCATCCTTACAAAAACAGGTGTATCTTTACATAGTAAGTGTACTTACAGCATTAAGCCTTAATACTCCTTTAAACACCTCATGTGTTCAGATGCACACATACACATACACACACAACTCAATTTCTATAAAGTCAAATTCATCTAACGTTGCATAGTCTGGTTGGTATTTCTATATCTTTTCCTCCTTTAAATGTGACTAGCTATTTATACCCTAACAATTCTGGTACAGAGCTGATTTAGCATTTTTATTGGAATGTGAAAGCTCTTAAAAGAAGAAAAAATCTAATCAGGCAGAAGAGATAGAAAACTTGCTGAATTTTCTCTCCCCCCTGCAAGACCCCCCTGAATCCTATCAAAAGCACATCTTCCATTCATTGCTTCCCGGTGTCATTATGACAAGCGGCTACAAATCAATAGCAGAGGGAAAGGCAGGACCAACCCGCACTCACCAAGTGATAAAGATTCACTCTCAGCCCCGATTTGCTAATAGCCCATAATAGCAGCCATTGGCGCCCTGCATTAAATCATACATTTCACTCTGCGTTTATTATGGGATTTTTAAAACTCCTCACCAAATTGGATTTTCTCGATGGTCTCTAATTTCCACATTTATCATTTAAAATTAAACTCCTCTGTGAAGAGGGGGAATAGAGAAGGAGGAGAAGGTAGATATAGGCCAGAGAGTACTGTATATTTTCTTCTCACCCCCTCTTTTTTTTTTTTTTTATGAAAACCCATAAATAATACCAGGTATCATAGCCATAGCAGCACGATGCTTTTTTTTTTTTTTTTTTTTTTTTTAAACTGTAAAAAATTCCACAAATCAGGTTGGAGTGGTTTGTATGTGCTGGTCTGTGAATGAGGGGACAATTCAAGAGGACGTAAAGCAGGTTTTAAACAAAAGAAATTTGGCAAAAAAAATTCTTAGTAACATTGCAAAGAAGGTGAATTGCAAAAGCAATGGAAAATAAGTTAATGTTACATTATGCAAATACTCCAAGGAGCTGTAAAGAGAGTGTTCAGCAAGTATAGTATTCTAGCTTTAAAAAACCACATTTATCTTATTCCAAAGCTCAGTGACAAACAGATGAAAAAATAAAATTCTTTTATTGGTTTCTAATTATGTAACAGCTTGTTTTACCATCTTTACATTCTCAGTTTAAAAATTATTTTAAAATTTCATGGAATCCAGCAGCTAAATCTGCCTGTTGTCTGCTGCAGCAAACCCACAATTAAGTTTTTACATCTACTACAAATACCACTGAAACAATAGAATCGGCCCACAGGGACTGAAATAACTGTAAGTTCAAATATATGCTATGTCTTTTTGAATAAAAAAATTTTCAATTCTTTGGGTATAAAAAATAAAAATTGACTTTCAGGTCTATAGCATAAAATGAAAAGGCCCTATTTTCTCAAGGCTGCATGGTTGAAACTTATTATGATATAGTTATAACTATAGTACCAGCAGGATCCAAAGACATGAGAAGGAAACTATCAGTCTATATTCAGAGATGCCTGAAAAGGCTAGAGATTTCATGAAATGTTGAATGACCCTGATTTTTTTCCTTTTGGAAATTTCCTCAGCAACAAAGCCCATCTATTTTCCTAATTGGGGCCAGCAGCTTTGCTGTCCCCTCTGCACCTTGTTGGTGCTCATGAGTGTAGCTGACCCAGGCTACTGGTGCCATTAGCCAGCGGTCATCTCGATCTCTGCATTTTGCTCCAGCTACCAGTTTCTTCAGGCAGATCTTTGTCCGTCCTCAGCCCAGATTTTGATACAGGCTAGTTGATATCCTTCCCAACTTTTGTGGTCTTTAAGAAAAACAAATCTTTTTAATATTAAAAAAGTAAACAGAGCCCGGCCGGGTGTGGCTCAGCAGTTGAGCGTCGACCTAGGATCCAGGCGATCGGGGTTCGATTCCCAGTCAGGGAACATGCCTGGGTTGCGGGCTCGATCAATGACTCTCTCATCATTGATGTTTCCATCTCTCTCTCCCTCTCCTTTCCTCTCTCTGAAATCAATAAAGATATATTAAAAAAAAAAAGTAAACAGAAATAACATTTTAAAAGTGTTTAAAGAGGAGTTAAAACCTTCAGCCATTTTATAATAATACGTCATTTCATCTTCACAGGCCCTCTTTTGTTTTGAAATTTTGTCATTGACATAATTATTTAAAACTTTTTCAGTGATTATTTTGAAAAATCGACCATTGATTGTTGTGCCTTTTATGTCATCTCCCGCCCTGCCCCCATAGATACTGTAGTATATACCTCTTTCTTTTCCTTCTTCTATAACATATAATAGCCTCCCATTTTAATACAGTATTTTATTCGAATATATATACTGAAAAATACACAAATCAAAAGTGTAATCTGTGAATTTTCACTAATTGCACACACTTGTGTAACCAGAAGTCAGAGTAAGCAGCAGAATGTTTTCCTAGTGTTCCAGAAGCCATTCTTGGGCAGTCACTACTAACGACCCCACGGGTAGCCTCTATCATGACTTCAAACAGTATAGATTAATTCTGCCTACTTCTGAACTTTATATAAATGGAATCATCCAGCATGTATTATTTTGTGTCTAAATTTTTCACTCAGAATTATGTAAAGTTCACACTGCTGTATGTAGTTGTGTTTTTTCATTCTTATTGCTGAGCAGAGGTCAGCAAACTAAGGCCAGTGGGCCAAATCTGTTTTTATATTATCTATGAGATAAAAACAATTTTTACATTTTTAAGTGGTTAAAAAAATCAAAAGATAATATTCATGATGTGAAAATTATATGAAAATTATTTGAAATGTTACTGTCCATAAATAAAGTGTTTTGTGTGTGGGGAAATACAGCTATGCACATTTGTTTAAGTATTGTCTATGGCTGCTTTCATGCTACAATGACACAGGCCACTGGGGTAGAAACTCATAGGGCATACAAAGTGTAGGATAGTTACTATGTGGCTCTTTATTAAAAATGTTTACAGACCTGTGCTATGAAGTATTCCACTGTGTGAATACACTACAATTTAGTCTTCCATTCTACCATTGAAGGACATTTGGGCTATTTCTGGTACTAGGACATTATAAAGACATGCAATAAACATTCTAGAACATGTCTTTGGTGAACATGTACATACTTAGAAGTGCTGTGGGATATACACGTTTGTTTTTGTAGTTGTTGCCAAACAGTTTTGCATAATGGTTTTTATCAATTTACACTCCAACTAGTAGTGCATGAGAATTCCAATTGCTTTTTCCTTGCCAATTTTTGGCATTTTAGCTCTTCTTCTTCTTTTATTTCTTGGTTAATCCTCACCTGAGGGTACTTTTCTCCATTGCTTTTTAGAAAGAGTGGAAGGGAGGAAGGGGGGAGAGAGAGAGAAACACAGGTGTGAGAGAGACACATTGATTGGTTGCCACCCACATGGGGCATGGAGCCAGGGATCGAACCTGCAACCCAGATATGTGCCCTTGACTGGGAATCGAACCCATGACCATTCAGTGTGCAGGCTGATGCTCTAACCACTGAGCCACACTGGACAGGGCTTCTTCTTGTTTTAATACACATTTCCCTTATGTCTAATAAGGTTGAGAGCACTTTCTTGTATGTTTATTGCCATTTATGTATTTTCTTTTGTGAAGGCATCTATTTAAGTCTTCTATCTATTGGGTTATCTGACTTTTTCTTACTGATTTGTAGGAGTTATTTGTATATTAGGAATATAAGTCATTTGTCAGGTTATCTTTTCTGTTTTTTTTTAATCCTCACCTGAGGATATATTTTTCAATTTATTTTTTAGAGAGAGTAGAAGAGAGGGAAGGTGGGAGGAAAGCAGGAAGAGAGGGAGAGGGGAGAGAGAGAGACCTCAATGTGAGAAACACACATGGATTGGTTGCCTCTCAATCATGCCCTGACCAGGGCTAGGGCTAGGGCTTGAACCTACAACCCAGGTATGTGTCCTAGACCGGGAATCAAACCCACAACCCTTCGATGACCAGGCTGACGCTCTAACCACCGAGTCACACTAGCCAGGGCTGTCAGGTTAGTTTTTGTAAATATCTTCTAGGTTGTGATATGCCTTTTAAATCTTTTTAAGGGCATCCTTTGATGAACAGAAGTTCTTAATTTTTACTTAGTCCAATGAGTCTGTTTTTCTTTGTAGTTAGTACTCTGTGTTTTATTTAAGAAATATGGCCTATCCTGAAGACATGAAGATTGTAAATTCATTTGGATTTTTCATGTATATTAATATGTCATTTATGAATAATGACAATTTTTAATTTCTTGTTTTCCAATACTTCATGTTTTTTATTTCATTTTCTTGCTTTACTGTACTAGCTAGGGCCTCCAGTACAATGCTGAACAGAAGTGGTAACAGCATCTTCGTCTTATTTTGAATAATTTGTTGTGAATTTTGTAGATCCTCTTGATCAGGTTAAAAAAGTTCCTTTCTATTTCTAGTTTTTATTATGAATAAGTATGAAAGTTTGTGAAAGATTTTTTTTAAAAAAAACTACCAAGATCATGTGATTCTCTTTTTTTCTGTTAATATGATAAATTACATTGACTGATTTTGAAATGTTAAACCACCTATGTGCTCCTGGAATAAATTCCACTTGGTCATAATTTATAGTAATTTCTATATGTTGCTGGATTCAATTTGCTGGTCTTTATTTAGAACTTTTATATCTATGTTCATGAGAAAGATCAGTTTGTAATTTTCTTGTAGTAACCTTCTTTATATTTTTAAAGTCTCTGGAGAAATCACAAGAGATATTTTTTACAAACTGCAAATTTTAGTGGAAATTAAAGCTGCTATACTTTTATAATAATGGCATAGGGAGCTCTGATACTTATGGATTTTTCTTACTCTGCTCTAAGTTCCCTAAGTTTCATGACTCACTAATACTTGCTTCTAATATACAAGCTTTTGAATATTCTTCTAAATTTTCTAAATTTTATTTGACTTCTCTCTCTAGTGAATTCAAGAGTCCACAGTAAGTTTTTTTTGGTCAATAATTATACATTAGGCTGCTACTATTTGTAAGAATAGGTATTGTGGGAAGTTATAAGAAGTAGAAGATATAGTCTCTGACCTCAATGAGGTTTTTAATGTAGTATGGCATCATTTTTAATTAAATTTCTTCTTTCAAATTCACAAAGCTTTAAAAAAGAACTTTCATTATAATGGGGAAACAAGTTAATAAACCAAAAAATAGAAATAAAGAGAAGTAGAAAGAAGGTACAAAATCACTCCTAGTCCCACCAACAAACACAACTATTGCTAACATTTAAATTTTGTTGTAAATTAGATCATCTTTAATGTGTTCATTCTCATATTTTATTTATAGAAGACACCTCCACAGTTGGTATTTCCTATTAATTTCATCTGTGTATACCTTTCCATTTTATGTAGGGTTCTCCAAAAATTTTTTTTAAACGATAAATTTAGAAAATAGCCTCTAAACTTTGTATTATTACAAAACAGTATTAACATTGGGATAATTTTTGAATGTGTGAAATGAAATTCCCTTCTCTTTCTCAAAGATATGACACTGTATCATAGTTCCCAACTCAGAAAGCTCAAATTACATGCTGGTAGGTCCTGTATCTTGGCATATCTCTACCTGTAACTATCTTCATCTCCAATACACAACAAATTAAGATGTGTGAAAAAAGTATTAGATTTGTTGTATAACAGAATTGCTATATTAGAGTTGATTTAGCATAGTGGTTAAGGCTCTGACGCTAGGCTGTCTGAGTTTGAAACCTGGTACTACCACTCACAAGGTATATAACTTTGGCCAAACTACTTACATTCTCTGTGATTCAGTAACTCATCTATAAAATGGAAGAAATAATGGTAATGGCCTCATATAATTGTGAGGATTAAATAAATTGAGACATGTAAAGTACTGTTGGGCATACAATAGGTGCTCAGTAAATATCAGCTTTGCAGAGGCAAACTAAAGGGCTGCTCATCTTAAACAGAGACAAGGGGCAACCACATGTACTGTTTTCATATTTGAAAGACCTCCTTCAATTTGCCCCATCAACATCCCTCCTCTCTTCAAACCGAAGACTGTGTCTTTTCAAACTACTTAGTTCACCTTCATTCTTACTGTCTATCTACTGTCATATTTTCTGTCTCATTTCTGAAACACAAAAATATCCTCTGCTTTAAGTGGGAATATATAATATGATGATGGATAGGAAAAACTAACATCATTAATATGTCTATACTACCCAAAGCAATCTACAGATTCAATGTAATTCCTATCAATATACCAATGGCATATTTGACAGAACTAGAACAAATATTCCAAAAATTTATATGGAACAACAACAACAACAAAAGACCACAAACAGCCTCAGCAATCTTGAGAAAGAACAAAGTTGGAGGAAACATGCTACCTGATATCTAACTATACTAACAAGGCCATAGTAATCAAAATACCATGGTACTGGCATAAAACAGACATATAGATCAATGAAACAGAGTAGAGCCCAGAAATAAACCGACACCTTTATGGTCAATTAATATTTGACAAAGGAGGCAAAAACATACAATGGGGTAAAGACAGTCTCTTCAATAGATGATGTTGGGGAAATTGGGCAGATACGTGCAAAAAACCCCCAAAACTAGACCACTTTTTTATACCACATACAAGAATAAACTAAAAAGTGTTAGACTTGAAACCACAAAAATCCTAGAAGAAAACACAGGCAGTAAAATTGTGGACATTTGTTGTAGCAATATTTTTTTATCCTCAAGCAAGGGAAACAAAAGAAAAAATAAGAAAATGGGATTATATCGAACTAAAAAGTTTCTGCACAGCAAAGGAAACCATCAACAAACTGAAAAGACAACCCATTGAATGGGAAAACATATTTGCCAATGATGCATCTGATAAGGGGTTAATATTCAAAATTTATAAAGAACTCACACAACACCAAAAAAACAAACAATCCAATTAAAAAAATGGGTAAAGGACCTGAATAGGCACTTCTCCAAAGAGGTTGTACAGATGGCCAGTAGACATTTGAAAAGGTGCTCAATGTCACTAATCACCAGAGAAATGCAAATTAAAACCACAATGAGATACCACCTCACACCTGTCAGAATGGCTCCCATCAATAAATCAACAAACAGCCCTGGCTAGTTCAGTTGGTTGAAGCACCATCCCATACACAATAGGTGGTGGGTTTGATCCCTGGTTGGCGCATGTGCGAGAGGCAACCAATCCACCTCTCTCTCCCCCACTTCCTCTCTCTAAAAATGTCAATAAAATCTTTAAAATAAATAAATAAATCAACAAACAAGTGTTAGTGAGGATGTGGAGAAAAGGGATCCCTTGTGCACTGTTAGTGGGAACGCAGATTGGTGTAGCCACTGTGGAAAGGAGCATGGAGTTACTTCAAAAATATTAAAAATGGAACTGCCTTATGACCCAGTCATTCCACTTCTGGGAATATATCTGAAGAATCCCAAAACACGAATTCAAAAGAATCTATGCACCCCTATGTTCACTGCAGCATTATCTACAATAGCCGAGATCTGGAAGCAGCCCAAGTGCACATCAGTAGGTGAGAGGGTAAAAAAGCTGTGGGACATTTACACAATGAAATACTACTCAGCCATAAAAAAGAAGGAAGTCTTACCTTTTTGCGACAGCATGGATGGACCTGGAGAGATTTATGCTAGATTTAAGCCAGTTAGATAAAGATAAGTACTATATGATTTCACTTATATGTGGAATCTAATGAACAAAATAGAAACAGACTCATAGACAAAGAGAACGGACTGACAGCTGTCAGAGGGGAGACAGGTTGGGGGATGGGTGAAAAAGGTGAAGGGATTAAGCAAAGGAAAAAAACCCTCACAGACACAGAAGACAGTAAGGATATTACCAGAGGGAAAGCGGGTTGGGGGATATAGAAGAGGGTAAAGGGGGATAAATTGTGATGAAAGGAGACTTGACTTGGGGTGGGTGAACACACCATAGATACAGGTGATGTATTATAGAATTGTACACCTGAAACCTATATAATTTTATTAACCAATGTCACCCCAATAAATTCAATAAAAATTAAAAATTATATTTCTAAAAGCTTACTTATTGTGAAGTCTCTATCTAAGCCAACACCACTTGATTTAAGTGAATAAAAGCTGGAATTGAAGAAATGAAGACAAGAGACATGTTAAAACCGGTAGATTGTTAGGGTTTTCTTAGATTTATCTTCTGTTTGGCTAATCTAGAGTTCACAAAGTACCGTTCAATTAAAGGATCAATTACAGGGCTGGCAATAAAGGTTTATCAGTCTGAGTTATGCAATTAAATACGGAAGAAATGAAAATGAACTTAAAAATCAGACTCTGGGCAAGAAAGAATTTAAATAAAAATTCAAAATACAAATCCTAAACAGTTTGTTGGAGGTTATGATACTTTCTGTCACCATAAGATATGAGAGATTAGAATGAACTGGTTTACGGTCTTAAAAAATGAACCTGGAAGCTTTCTTTAATCTGTATGCAAGACTGTTTAACACTGTAGCAATTGCAATTTAAGTATTACACAGCATGTGTTTATTTCTTTACTAAACTCCGTTGTTATTTTGTAAAACATTAATTCTGTAAAACATTCAGATACAGTCAAGGTTATGGGTTCTCTCAGGATGGCTATATAAAGGAGTCATAATAGGATAGGGAAGCTTTAATTATGGGCTGGGTCCTTGAACTCTGAGTACCAGCTTTAGACAATCACTCTTTCTGTAGACTCCACATAGTGGCCTCACTTTTTTTTTTTTTTTTTACTGTTTCAGAATCTGAAGCATCCTGTGGTTTATTGATTCTTATAACCACATATTCTGCCACTAATGTTCATCACTTGTGTTTCTCCTGACTCCTGCCTCTTGAGGAGAATGAAAGGTGGAAAATGTGACACAATAGTCTCAAATTGGATGACTCAGTTTAAATACTGAACAGGAAAAAAGTGTCTTATACTACCACTAGAAACATTTTCTTTTCAAATGGAACTGATCTTGAAATCTGGTTCAATCAAACAAATAGGTAAAGAATTACTGAAGTAGGTACTTTCAGAACATATTGTGGTGTGTCAGAGGATCAGTCATCTATAGGGTGACAAAAAACTTAGAGTTCTTTAGTTTTTTATGATACTTGCCGATCTTATTACAATTTAATTTTATTCGGCAGCAATCAATTTTCACCCAGCCCAAATATTGCCACTTAGATCTTAATCTTTTCCTATCCTTTAAGTTAGCCTTTTAATTAAATATTTATAGAAATTTTCTTCCTTCAATATAAAGTTCTTTCCAAGCACTAACATTTGTTATAAGCCATTTTCCCCTCTCAAGTCAATGATCTACCACAAGTTCTCTCTTCTACCTCTAAAACTACTTTCAGAATTTATTTCTACTGCAATCCTATTCTTTTCATTACTTCATTGGTTTTATATACCTTGGTGGGTTTTAACATTTTAAAGAAATGCACACCCACACATTCCTTGTAGTACCACCCTGCAGTACAAGAGGCGGTATGGCGTTTTTTGTTAATTAAGCGTGGAGGCAATGAAGTCAGACTGCCTGGGTTGGAATACAAGCTCTGTCACTTAGTGGCTGTATGGCCTTGGGCGATTTACTGAACCTCTTTGTGTTTCACTTTCCTCATTAGTAAAATGGGAGATAATTATGACCCTCTTTCACAGTGTTGTGGTAAGGATTAAATAAATGAACATTTGAAAAATATAGTATAGTTAATATTTATTAGCACATAAATATTAACTATCATTATTATTTCATTAAAATTCCCCAAATTATAAAGAGTCACTAATAAGCATCTTCTTTTCTCTACAGCCAAAGTGATCCTTTTAAAACATAAGTTATATCAGGTCTCTCCTTTGATCAAAATCCTTTAGTGGCTTCCTGTCTCATTCAAAGTCAAAGCCAAGGTCCTTACCTTGACTTACCAGACCCTACTTGATCTGACCGCCCCCATCCCTACCCCTCTGACCTTATTTTCTACAGTTCTTCATCTCCTTCACACTAGCCTTCGTTGGTCTCCTTGTGGTTTCTTAAATGTGTCAGGTATACTTACTTTCAAAGCCCTATAACCACGGCCCCCTCTAGCCGAAATATTCTTTCCCCAGAGTCACAAGCCTCCCTCTCTTATTTCGGATATCGCCCCTGATCGCCCATTATAAGAGAGCAATCACTCCCAGCCCTTGGCACTCTCTATCTCCTTTACCTTGATTTATTTTTCTCTACAGCAGTTATCACCACCTAACATAAATGTCACAGATCTGTCTATTGGTGATAAAAGAATCTATAGGGCTTAACTAACTATGATTGCTTATTGAAAATTTGTCCTATTACCTTCTTGTGCTGGCTTGGAAAACCATGACATACATTAGCAAAGTCCTTCAGTTTTTAAGACGAATCAGGCAAAATCTTTGTAAAATCAGATTCTTTTTAATATATTGCATTAAATGGGTCTGATTCTTTCTTATAGGAATCAACAAAGGATTTCTGTGTGTATGTTTATGGCTTATATACTATCAAATTAGTAGCTCTTTTAATAGGTAACAAACATTTGACACACATACCTGTCCTGGTAGTGAACTTCAACAAAGAGAGCTTTCTATGTAGAAAGGTTAGAGATAAAAGGGAAAAGAGAACTGGATTCTATAGGAAAATCCTGAAAATGATACCTCCCACTTTTTGAAAAAACCCTCTGAGGATTTTTATAGGCAAAGAGACTTTGTTTAAGTCTCTCCTGTGTGCCCTTTGACTTAGAAAAGAGATCAGTGGAAACAAAGGAATGTTTCCTGCTTCTCATCAACAGATGAAAGGAGAAAACATTAGACTAAAGCATCACATCTAGGGAAGAGAACAGGGAGAGATATTGGAACCTAAAGAGAGATAAACAGCAGAAGAGAAGAAATAGTAGTCATGTGAGGCTCAGCCTGTGGGCTCCATATACCCTGTACCTCACATACAGAGGTTTAAATTACATACTTATTACCCAGCTACAAAGGCATGAACTGATTAACTTTACATACACTGAATGTGTTATTTTCTTTCACAATAGTCTTGATAATTTTTACTACCCCTCTTTAAGATTTCTATTCCTAAAATACGTTGTATGTGGTTTCTGGGTACATTAGCAAAATATTTTTATTTCCTTTTTTTAAAAGACTGTCAAAAGAATAACAGCATCAGACATCTGTATAGCCACTATCTAGTTTTGTCAAATTTAATGTTTTCAGGCTATTTTAAATATCATAATCCAATTCCCATCCAATGTACTTTTACTGCTTTATTTGCCCTTAATCAACAGCCAGAAAGTGTCTATGTACAGTCAATTTTATCTTGCTAGTTTTAATATCCATATCCATGATGCTAGTAATTCCCAAATTCTTTGTTTCCAAAGTTAGCTTCATATTAAGACCCCAAGTACCTTAACAAATGCCCTAGTGCTTTCGGTACTTTTATTGAATCATTTGCTTTTTCTTTAACATACAGTCAGATGACCAACCTCAAATGTGGGTAATAATCTGTCCCTTTGACTTGACCAAAGTTCTACTAGATTTAATAAATGAATTTGGCAAGGTAGCAGGATACAAAATTAATACCTGAAAATCAATGGCATTTTTATACTCCAATAATGAACTCTCAGAAAGTGAAACTAAAAAAAAATCCCATTTACCACTGCAACTGAAAAATAAGATACCTAGGAATAAACTTAACAAAGGATGTAAAAGACCTATACTCAGAAAACTACAGGACACTGAAAAAAGAGAGGGAGATACAAACAAGTGGAAGAATATACCATGTTCATGGTATTACATTCTGCTTTATTCTTGATAACTCAATGACCTAAGGAAGATTTTACATAAAGATTTGTTTTAGTTTCCAGAAGTAAATATAGAAATTTCTCCACATACACTTTCATTATATTTTTGCCACATCCACATACATTAGGGGTATACCATATATTTGCTAAAAATATCCACACAAGCTAATTATGCAATAATTTTCTTCATATTTATTATATATGTATAAAATTATATTCACATAAATCTCCCTTTTATACCTTAACCCCTCTCTGAATATTATATACTATTGTCTACCTTCAGTAAAATCTCTATAAAACCTAGTATAATGTCAAGATCCAATGGACATTTAATAAATATTCATTTGTGACAATCATGATGATCTCACACAAAATTTTTGAAAGTGATTTTGAAAAGTCATCAGCTACTCTTTAATACAGATTAAGAAAAATCTCCCTAGATGAGATGACTGCCTTTCAGTCCGAGAAGAAACAAATATACAGAAAGAACAAATGAGATCTAGTCTTAAAAAAAAAATTAGCTAAAGATCCAGTGTAACATACCATGAGGCACCATGAACATTTTGGATAAATAAACCTGTATGGAAACTCAAGTTAGTGACATAAAACTATATACATAATTTAAAAATTTTCCATGCACTGTGGTATGCACTATGAATTTCAGACTTGTGGTTTTAAATCACTAGCATCTAAGCACTGGTGCAGAAGTGCAATTATGTCAGTGGACATTCTGTGAACATCAGTATTGAAGATACAAATCCACTGCAGTAGGCTGATTAGCAATGCTAATGGGCACACTACACAGGCATATAATTAGAAAGAGTTTTACTCACAGTGATGTTGAGGTTATGGGGTTAGGACAGTTTCCATTTCAAAAGACAGGAGAATCCGGGTTACCATGATGGAAAAAAATAAATCACCTGAATTAAGCTGTTGAAAATATGATGGTTTATTAAAAAAAACACACCAACTTTTTACCTTTGCTTGTGAAAATTAAGGTAGATTATGAGTTAATTCTTCCCCAGCTAAAGAAGACTTTACAAGGAAGAAGCAGGCTCTCAATAGGCATGACAGGTAGAGAATGTCCACATGTGAGACCACATTAGTACAACTAGGTTGTCACCTCATTGTACACTTAAGAGAGAACGGAGCTTGATTAGAGGAAAAAATCATAAAAGTGTTAACTCCTGCTGTTGAAATGGAAAGATGTATAGGGAGATGGGAGGTAGAGAAGAAAAGAAAAGAAAAGAAGAGTAACAAACACTTGATTATAACAACGAGAATCCATTTTCTTTGTGCTATACCGTGTGTTCTTCTTTTATATTCCTTCTCAGCTATAATGATCTACAAAACATCCCTTGGTTTGACCGTCTGTAATTAGCTAACATATATAGTTATCTTTGCTTTCAATGGAGAACTCATTAGCTGATCACTTTTTAATATTTGCAGACGATTCCCACTGTCTCAAATTTTAGGTGTAAATACACTTCAAGTTTAGAGACAAGCTATACTATTTCTATCATGACTTATCACAATTGTAGTGAATCACCCTCATCGTGATACTTTGTGGTGGAATAAAGATGTGCTGTCACTCTGCTTTAGAGTAAAACTGTATCTTTTCTTTTAAGTGTTGTGATATTTGAATTTTATATACATGTCCTGAAATGAAAAAGCATCTTCACAAATCCTTGCATTGAACAGGAAAATTTCTACTACAGTTTTAAATAACATCCCTAGAGACAAAAGAAAGCCCAAAGTATCTGCTCTTCAGGAGGACTAAAGACTAATGCAAACCCTCCCTCTCTCCCTCCCTCGCTCCTTCCCTCGCTCCCTCCCTCCCTCTCTCCCTCCCTCCTGCCTCCTTAGATAGCTATTTCTATTTTCATAATATGGTTAAGTTAGGATTATCCAAGGAAAAAATTTTAAAGGATTCATCATTTAACACTTCAATGGAGTTACTAATAGGAATTATATTGAAGTAGGTCATGCCAAAATCCACCCTCAAACTACAACAAGAGATCCTACATAAGTCAACAACCATTTCAAACAAACAGTCACAAAAACCCACAATCATTACCAGTGTATGTAAACTAGTAAACTGAGAATCAAAAGATTTGAATTGCAACCCAGACTTCCAAATACAATCTTATTATCTCAGCCACCTATAAAATACATAGATGGTTCATATCATAAAGGTTCATGCAATCATATTAGCAATAAGGTAAAATTTTGCCTTTTTTCTAAGTCTATGATATATCCTTCTACAAAATAAATCAAAGCTAGAGAAACATTAATTCAAGCTGAAGACATTAAACAAAGGGAGTTTCTCTTATCTAAATGGAACATAGAAATAATTTCCTAAGTTGCAAATTCCTGAAGTTCATGGAATGTATTTCTCCTATCTTTTGGAAAATGCTTTCAAAATCATTCACAGAGAAGACACTGTAAAAATGTTAATTAATATTAATGATAAAAGTTTTTAAAATCTGAAGAGGGTTATTGATCAGGTCTTCCTCACTGACCTGTACATACAGGCTGAAAGTTAATTTGTGAGGGGGAAGAAGTGTCTTATGAGCCTATACTACTCTCTAAAGAGGGGAGAAGCATTATAAATATGAATAAAAATATGTAATGCTTCTTATAGAAAATTTTATTTATGAACTAAGCATAAGATGTCAGAAGGTACTTGTCTTGCTTTCTAAGTTCACATCAAAAGTTCTTAGTTTATGATTCTTAAAATTGGGAGCTGGACAATGCTTACAGGTGACTTCTTGAGAAGTCACTTTGGCCTCTCAAGAATTTTTGACTGACAATGTTTTTTACCGTCAGAACTTTTGACTGTCAGTATTTTTGGCTAGCAACATTTCTATAAGAAAAAAGCAAAGCACATCTTCTTCTTTTTCTTCTTCTTTTTTAAAGAATTTGACTACTGAGATAGTAAGGTCTGTTACCCAAAAGCCAAAATACAGGCTGTCTAAAGAGAATCTTCAGGAAACCTCTTTATAATTATTTCAGCAGATTTCTAAATAAGACTTCTTCCTTGTGATGTCACTACTAAGAACTTTGAGAAAAGCTGTAAAAAAGAGCTTTTGAAGAAGAGATAAAATCACATGAATAAAACAGTCTGTCAAAAATCTTCCTGAAGTATGGATAAGGCCAAGTGGAATGGGTAGAAATAATGTCTAAAAAGATAGCTAGTGATCAAAAGAAATGTTCAATATTATTTCCCAGCATCACACAATTCTTCTATTCTTTCAAGATCACCGTTTTGCCATATGTGTGTGTGTGTGTTTCTGTTCATTTATAGGTACTGAAAATACTCAACAATTAACACATCTAGTCTAGTCTAGTAATAAAAACTTAAAAATTTCAAAGTTATGGCTACTTTTATTACCTAGTTTAGTCCTGCTGTAGGCTGGCTGCTTGCAGTGAGAAAGAGGGTATCTCTCATTAGCATATGGTTTGATTTGGGTGAAGCTCCCTGCTTAAAGCTCCTGAGAAAATGGCAGTTCTTTTCTCTGTTGGGATCACTAGGGTCCTGCAGGCAGTCTATGGGTCTAAGACAACCTTGTATCATCTCTGTTGTGCAGATGGCCTACCTGTGACCCATGATATACACTTAAGCAAATGCATTTGCTCCCAAAAAACTGAGAATGTAGGTTGCCCAACACAGCCATCTCTGTATCACTCCATCTTCAAAGCAGTTGGCCAATGAATTTCAAGCTCTAGGTTTTTCAGGCGTAAGTCAGATAGCAGTTCTTAAATGGCAGGAGTCAGTTATTAAGCTTTCCAAGTCAAATCCTTGAAGCCTCTTTCTCTTGGATTCAGATGAAGAAAGAAGCATCCATCCCTATGCCTTCCCCTTGGAGGTATGATGGGACACTCAGCACACCAACTCTCCAAAAGTCATCCTTTCTTTAATTTTCACCTTCCCAATTATTTTATATCCTTGACACGGTTAAGTAGCTTAGAATCACATAACTGGTTTTCTCCCTCATCTTCATATAAAAACTGGAGGTTTTTTTTCATATCTTACTTTGAAATCTTTTATTTTAGGGCTCCAGCTAAAGTAAACAGAGGGGGAGTCCTGTTTCAAGATCCTATTACCCACGGTTCCAAAGCTGCACCATATTTAGGAAGTGAGGGGAAAGAATTGTGGTTTCTTTTTTTTAAACAAAGAAGCAATAGCAAACGCTAGCAGATGATTTGAAAAATTTTATAGCTAAAGTAAGATCACCAAATAAACAATATTTAGTTACTACCATGCTTTAATTTGTCAACCATATGCTCATCTTCATAACAAATAAAAATGAAGTTACTGGTGATCACTATGTACCAAGGACAAATTACAGCTCAAGAAAATAGACATGCTAGTTTGTGCCAAAACTATTAACATTATTTCCACAGAACAGTGAATCTAGGATATAAACAACAGCCCAAGGAGAGACAAATGTCTTCCCTTTTGGCTCTATTGTCTTAGGGAATTTATAAACTCTTAAGAAATAATTAACATTAAGTAGGTCAAATGGAGATTTTATATCAAAGAAGATACTATCTCTAAGAAAGCCCCAATAAGTTGACTCTGTGTAGAATGATTAACCAGGAGCTGAGTTTAAATCAACAATTTTAGAATATAGAGAAAATTTTAAATGGCCTCTCAAGAATTTTCAAGGGTGCTTGATGAGAATCAAACTTTGACTTCTGTGGCATCTGGGTTTAAAATTTCTTCCGGAGCATCAGAAATCTTACTATTTCAACATGGTCCTTTTCTTTTTTTCTGAACATCTGAGATACACTAGCCGTACCACTATGGAACATTTTCCCCACTATGGAACAATTTGCCATTTTGATGAGTCTTTGGTTGGCCTTTTTATATTTTACTTGCTCTTTTACCATTATTTGTTTTTAAGGTAAGCTTTAATTAGTTTGAATTTTAAATATTTGTGCAGGTTTATCTAAAATGAAAGAATAATTTCTAGGAAAATAATAATAATAACTTAAACTACATTTAGTAAATTTCACTAAAATCCAGAAATAATATAATTTAGGCAGACATCCATCCAGAAGCTGGCTTTTGAGTACCTGTTTTTGGTTGCTGATTGTTCTACAGCCTAGAGAAAGAACCATGTGAGCTATACAACTTGGGTACACAGTGGGCATGTTAAAACTAAGAGGCAACATTAACTTAAAATTCCTGGCACAAGTCAAATCTTTAATCATGATGTGACTATAGGTTTTCATATATAATCTCATGAATTAAACTTTAAAATTTTTTAAATTTAAATTTTTTTTGCCAGTCCCACAGCCTAGTATTACTTTGTTTCTACATTTACTTTCACAGCCTATGGTCTTTAGTATAGATAATGACAGGCAAATATTTATAAGTCATGGATTTGTCATAAATTTGATCCAATCAAATGATCAGTAGGTACATTCTCATTGCTTGCTTTTTCTATCTCTTTTGAAAAAGCATTGGAAACTTTCATTTTGTTAATTTCAAATCAGCCAATTTCCTAGAATGAACTGAGGTTCCAGTGCCCAATGAAAAAATAAAGGAATATAACATTGCTTCCTTTCCTTCTTCACTTTCCCCTTTTGTATGTATACATGTGTGTATATATGTTTGTCTGCGTGTGCATGAGTGTAAAGAAAACATTATTTTTGCAGCTTTTGGTCTGAATGCTTGTTACTCTATTTGCTATAATTCAGTGTACTGCCTTACAAAGAGGCAGATGTTTCAGTTGCAATCTCTGTCTCTTTAGAGTCTTCATGCAGGCAAGCTTAGCTAAAAAATTTTGATAAATTTATTAGTTAAATATCAACTCTCACCTCAAACCCCCTTTACTTAGAATACCATCATCAGATTGGTTTACAGAGAGAAGGAAATAACAATAAGGTTGAGAGGGATGAAGATAGGGATAAAATAGCAATAAAAAGTAATTATATAAAAATGCTAAAAATATAACATTTGTTTTTTCGTTTAGCTCACTGAGCTTGACAATTCCAGATTTATGCTATTGTCCATGTTTAAACAGATACAGAAAAGGGAAAGAGAAAAGAATGTTTATGCGAGATTATTAAATAGCGCAGGAAAAATAAGAGTTGTTATTACACTGGTAAGGAAAAAAGAAACTCAGTGAAATTTCTTTTCACAGATTTGCCTTTGTGATCTGCAAGGTGCTGTTCCCCTGCTTACATTCCGTTACCCTGGCAACACACTCCTGTAAAATAAAGATTATTAAAGCGCATATGATTATTTTGCTGCTGAGTGAATAAGACAAGCCGCTTCTGAAATGTCTTATCAGAGAAATTCAATTTTAGGCCAAATTGTGTTTTTGCTTCCTTCTAGTTTTCTCTTCCCTCCCCCCACTTCAAATAAAACCATCATCTCCACAGTGGCTACATGTTATTTTGTTACCCATTCATACTCTTAGTATTGTAAACTAGCTTTATTTTAACTTCACGAAAGCATTTTCCCCATTTTTTTGTAATTTCAGCCTATTTTCCAGCTATACCATCAATTTGCAAATTAAATTTAGAAGGCTATGTGTCCTTGCCCTGATTTTATCATGTAGTAGTAATAGAAATATTGGGCTCTATACCAAATAGAAATGTACACATTATATATCGTGCATGTGATATTTGACCAAAGAATGATGCAAAGAGCTAAGATAAGGCACGTAGTTCCATTTTAACAGCTGCATATCCAACTGTACCAGTTGTCCTGCCCCTAAGTTTAGTATCGCTTTCCCATTTGACACTGCCCCAAGGGTAATGTTATAAAGATGGGTAGTTTTATAACCACTTTGACAGATAGTCACCCTTGTTGCCGATACTTCTACCTTTGCTATTCAGTTGTTGAAGATAGAGGAAATATTTTTGAGGTCTCTGAAATTATTCAATAACAAACTTCAAAAGGTTTGCTAGAACTATCTAGTGATTTTCTTAGAAACTACAGCTTTTGGCTGTTCAGTGTCTGTACAAAGATCAGCAAAAAATAAATTGTTAACAGTAAATTCTTATTATATCCGTGCTGTTTGTATATGAAAAGGCTATAATTTAAATTCTTTTAATACAGGAGTTAAACTAGCTTTGAAGCAGAGGTGAAAGAAATGAATTCTGATCAGAAAAAGCAAGGTTCCAACAGAGGCTACACAGAAGACTCTTTACATGTTTTTTGTTTTGTTTTTTTTTAAATATATCTTTATTGATTTCAGAGAGAGGAAAGGAGAGAGAGAGACACAGACAGACAGACAGAAACATCAATGATGAGTCATTGGGGATCGAGCCCGCAACCCGGGCATGTGCCCTGACTGGGAATCAAACCTCGATCGCCTGGATCCTAGGTCAACGCTCAACTGCTGAGCCACGCCAGGCTGGGCTACATGTTCTTTTAAAACTTAGGAGAGGTATGGGTGTACAAAAATGGCTCTGGAGAAACCTTCACACTACACCAACAGTCATGATAGATGACACTGTTCCATTAAGATTGTTTATAGGACATTTTCCTACTGCTATGAAGCACTGGCATGTAACCTAATACTGTTGTATCAGAGCATGTAAAAAACAGTAGTGTACAGTGTTAATATTCTAATAACATGCAATCATTAATTTTTCCTCTGTTAACATTCATTTTCAGGCCCAACCAAATACCATATCCTTACATTGATTAAAGCAGGCAGGCCCATTGGCTTTTTATTAAGCTAAGGAAAAGTCCTTGCTCATTAATAAGGAGTGACATCAATATTTAACAAGTTTTAGAAACTCTGAGCAGAAGGAGAATGCTGCATGGGTTCTTTTGACAAAGCAAACTAAATTTAGTAGTATACACCAGATCTTTGGTATGCTTCCACCACCATGGAGCTTATGGCTGTGATTCACTCCCAGCACTGCCCAGAAGGTGTCACCACAGCCTCATTGGCTTGAAGGACTTGGGGACATGTGGGGGAGCAGAAAGCAAAGGGAGGAAAATAGACACAAAGGAAAAAAATCTTCATGCAGACAAAGGAAAATAAGACAATTACCAGGCGGTAATATTCCCAAATGTAGAAACCCATACATTTACCCTGTGCTAAAACTACAAATTACTACAGGAGAAAGTGAACCTCCACTTGTCAGTAAGAGAAGGAAGTGGGAGGTTCAAGGAAGGTGCTACTTGAGGTAGATATTTTGTGGAAAGTGACAAGCAGGTGGTGAATAGGAAATATCCATGTACTGAGCCTGGTCCAAGCTTCTCATGAAACTGGCTTACTTCATTATCACTTCTAGCTGTATAAGCTGCACTGGACCTCATGGAAGGGAAGATAAAAGAACAGCTGGGGAAAGGTGCTAGGAAGAATCAAAGAATATAAAACACAAAGTCCTTTATTGAGAAGCTGCACAAATTAACTCCAAATTACTGCCAGTCAGACAAGAGGAGGCTCAAGGCACAAAACTTGTTGCTACACTCCACCTTGCTTTATTGTGGTGTCTTCACTTATGTACAAGTAGCTAAAAGCCATCCCCTTTATAGTACTACATCTTTTAATCTCTGCTCTTCCCCCTGTAGTTTAATTAAAAGATAATGAACCCTTTAAAGTAGTCAAATGGAAAATATAAAATTGCACCATTCTATCAAAGCTTAAGCTATGCCCGTTCTCAGAGCATGAGAAGAATTAAAAATAATACACTTGGTATTTTACTAGACTCCAGTCCCTCGGTGCCATCTCCTCATCAGAAGGCTCTTGTTTGTAATAGCTATTTGGAACCAGAAAAGCAGTTCAACTCCAGACTGATAAATAGAGGAAAAAAATTAAAACAACAAACACAACAACAATGGTTAAGTTAGATCAATCTGATCTGTTCTCTAGACGATTGCACTTGATTTTTAATTTATAAAATAATATCGGTGTGACTGTATTCCACCAATGTTTAATGGATATAGGTCTAAAAATTAGTATTCTTTCTTATTTAAGTAGTATTTACTTAATGTGTTGTCAATTTTAGGGAACATTGGCTAAAATAAATATAGCAAAATATTACTGGATAGTAAGTAAACATGAATACTCAGTCTTCTTCCAACTCTGCAGCCCAAATCTATTAATTTTGGCAAAGGGCACCAAAACAAATCCATGCTGCTTCAAATGTTCCATGGGAGTCTTTAAAAATGAAGGTCTTGTCTACTCTTTATGGACATTAAAATGCTTCATCCCAAGGACCCCTTTATAGCAAATTGCAGGCTGTTCTGTTTTATCTGCTTTGACAGGATGAAGGGCTGAGCTGGCCCTAGAGGGAAGGGATACAGAGTCTGAGTAGTCCAAACTTGAGATTTCCAATAAACCATCTCCTACAATTAGAAGAAAGGCATGGAGCAGATTCATTTCAGCAGATAGTTTCAACCCATTAAGACTTATTCTATTCCTTCTTCCTTAATTTCATCACTAAAAATTAACTAAAAGCATGTTCCTCCAATGTTCCACTCCAAAATCAGCCTAGTAGAGCATCAGCATACACACATCCTTAGTCACTTGATTCTTACACCTGCTATCTTTTTTTAAAAATTGTTGGCTGTATTACAGATGTCTCCCATTTTCTCCCTTTTAACTCCCTTCCACCCAAGCCCCACCCCACCCCAGGTCTTCCCCATGCGATTGTGTGTCCATGGGTTATGCCTATATGTATATATGTTCTTTGGTTAATCTCTTCCTGTCCCCTCCCCCCAATTCTCCCTTCCCCCCACCACACTGAGGTCTGTTATTCTGTTCCATGCATCCGTGCCTCTGGCCCTATTTTGTTCATCAGTTTATTTTGTTCTTTAGATTCCACTTATAAGTGAGATCATGTGCTATTTGTCTTTCTCTAACTGGCTTACTTCACTAGCATAACACTCTCCAGGTTTATCCATGCTGTGTTAAAGGGTAAGATTTCCTTCTTTTTTACAGCTGCATAGTATTCCATTGTGTAAATGTACCACAGCTTTTTTTATCCATTCATCTACTGATGGACACTTGGGCTGTTTTCCGATATTAGCTATTGTAAATAATCCTGCTATGAATGTAGGGGTGCATATTTACACCTGCTATATTAACTCTTGATTTCTTTCACATTAAAATCCTTTATTATACTAATATTGCCCAGTCATTATTATTCTTTATCCTTAAGTTTAATTATGCAATATTGGGTGAGAACTTTTGTAGCTTCTCTTTTTCTAACTGGGAGTACCTGCATATTTGAGTTAATAAATGCTGGTAGGACATAAGATTTAGGTTTAATCCTTCATCTACAAATTTCTACTAGAGAAATCTTGCCAAAAACTTCCAAAGACACGACTGAATTCATTAATGCCAACTCTCTGCCTTTCTTTTGTCCTTCTATAATTAGGTTCATCTCTTATTTCTTGGTACTTCTCATAGAATGTAAAATTATAAGAATTAACCCTATACCAAAAGATACCATCAAGGAGGCAAAAAGAAAACCTACAAAAGAGAGAAAGTATTCGTAAATCACATATATGATTTATGTATTCAAAATGTATAAAGGACACATAAAATTCAATAATAAAAAACCCCAAAAACTCAATTTAAAAAATGGGTAAAATACTTAAATAGAAATTCCTCCAAAGATAAAGAAATATCAATAAACGTGAAAAGATGCCCATTAGTCATTAAGGAAATGCAAACCAAAACCACAATGAGATGTCATTTCATACCCACTAGAATAATTATAATAAAAAGAGAGAAAATAACCAGTATTAGCAAGGTGGGATTGTGCAATATTGCAGCCTTTTTGGGCAGTTCCTCAAAACGTTAAACAGAGTTAACATATGACCCATATCCCCAAATTCCAAAATATACCCCAAATAAATAAAATACATATTCACACAAAAACTTGTGCATAACTGTTCATAGCAGCATTATTCACAATGGCCACAAAGTGGGAAAAAAACAAATGTCCATCAAATGATGCATGGGTAAATAAAATGTGGAACATTATTCAGCAGCAGAAAAAAAAAGGAATGAAATATTGATACGTACTGCAATATGGATAAATCTCAAAAATATTATGGTAAGTGAAAAAAGGCAGTTATAAAAGACCACATATTGTATGATGCCATATATACAAATGTTCAGAAAAGACAAATCTATAGAAAGAGAAAGTAAATTTGTGGTTACACAGGGCTGGGGCATTAGCAAATGGAAGGATGAATAATGAAGAGTAACCACCAATAGGTACAACGTTTCCTTTGGGAGTGATAAAATAAAAATATCTAAAATCATATTTTGGTGGTGATTGTAGAATTCTGTAAATATACTAATATCCACTGAATTATACACTTTATACAGGTGAGCCCTATGGTATGTGAATTATGTTTCAATAAAGTGTTTATAAAATGGCTGAGAATGGGGCTGACATGTAAATTGGTACAAACACCTTCAAGAACAATTTGGCAACATCTAATAAAGTTCAATATACACATACACCCAGCAATTCTATTCTTAAGTATATAACTAGGCACAAGGAGACATGCTCAAGAATCTTCATTGTAGCATTGCTTTTAATAGATGAACAAAAAGAAAATATCCAAATGTTTATGAAGAGATGAATGGATAAATTGGGGGCATATTCTTAAAATGGAATATCATATAAAATGTATGAATGAAAATAAATCTCAAAAATAGGATGTTGAGGTAAAAACAAACTGCAGAATGACAAACATAGTGGTGACAGCATTTATAGCTCCATGCCACATAACATCACATACCACTTTTGGACACAAAAGTATATAATAATAATGTAAAAAATTCTTAGGAATAAAATCCACTAATTTCAGGTACAAAGTACTTCTTCAAGAAGGAAGGTAATGTGATTTGGGAAGACGTGAATTGCATCTATAATGAATCGTTGTTATTATTTAAAAATTCTGCAACAAGCATGACAAGAAGATAAAAATTTATTAACTGGTATAATAGGCATGTGGGTATTGCTTATATTAGTCTTTTTAAAGTATGTGTAAAATATACTTTAACACACACACACAAAATGGCATAATCCAATAGATTTAAAGATTCCCTAAGCAGTAAAGCTCCTCAAATGGCATTTTCTATTTTTCAATCACTACATCAAGGGCAAATATTACTTACTTGAGCCAGCATTAGAGTACTACTAAAAGTCAAAGGATTCACTTAGTCAAAATGTTAAAATTTTTTAAAAGGTGAAATTATTATGCATGAATTCAAACACTTTGAAAATCGGATGCTCTCTGGCCTTCCCACTAAGTGTCACCTGACAAGGTCATTGTTTCAAGTATATATTAATTATTCAGGAATGAGAGAGAACATTCATTGGGGTATTCTCCCTACTGTTTTCTCAATAGAAATCACAGAAATGACAACTGTAATTAAATCTTTTTTTAAAATTACCTATGAGTTTAAGTCAGGAAGAAAATTATTTCTAACCTTATGAACTTTCACACTCCAGTGCACTAAAAGAATTTCTTTCAGTTTTCCTTTATATCAGCAATGCATGTGACAGCTAAATAAATAGAAATGCTTTACTTTCCACCTTTCATTGCTATTCAAAAGAAGTAATTCTGTGTGCCATTATTCCACTTACCAAAGATACAAATGCAGTATAATATTTAACACTAGTCACCTTTCATCAAAAAGAGCTGAATGCTTTAACAAAAACATTGCTACATATGAAGGGAATCATACAATATATGGCCTTTTGTGACTGGCTTTTTTTACTTAACATGACGCTTTCAAGATTCATCCATGTTACAGCATGTATCACTACCTCATTACTTTTTATGGCCAAATACTGTTTCACTGCATGGATATATTACAGTTTATTTTCCCACACATCAGTTGGTAGACTTTTAGGTTACTTTCCTAATGTCCGCTTAAGCTTATGTTATTTACTACTTCTACCTTCCTGTACATTTTTTTTTTTTTTTTATAATTTTTAAAAAAATATATCTTTATTTATTTCAGATAGAGGAAAGGAGAGGGAGAGAGAGAGACAGAAACATCAATGATGAGAGAGTCATTGATCGGCTGCAGCCCGCAACCTGGGCATGTGTCCTAACCAGGACTCGAACCCCGATCGCCTGGATCCTAGGTCGATGCTCAACTGCTGAGCCATGCCTGGCTAGGCTCTTTTTTTTTTATCTTCTCTTTTTTATTCCAGCTAAACTTTTGTTAATTTTGTTGCTCATTTTGAAGAACCAAATTTTGGTTTTGTTGATTTTCTCTATTGTTTTTATTTCTGCTCTAGTCTTCATTATTTATTTTCTCCTGCTTCATTGTACTTAGTTTGTTCTTTTTTTTGTTGCTTCTTAAGAATGATTTCAGCTATTTTCTTCTTTAATATAGGCATTAGACCTATAAATTTCCATGTAAGCACTGCTTTAGCCGCATCTCATATAAATTTTTCTATTTTGTTTTTATTTTCATTCATCTCAAAGTATTTTCTAATTTCCTTTGAGTTCACTGGTTACTTAAAAGTGTACTGTTTATTTTACATATATTTCTGGATTTCTCAAATTTCCTTCACTTGTTTCAATTTTCATTCCAATGAGTTGGAAAACATATTTTGTTTAATTTCAGTCATTTAAGTTTATCGAGACTTGTTTTATGGCCTAATATATGATCTACTCTGTAGAATATTCCATGTACACTTAAGAAGAATGTGTATTCACCTGTTGTTGGATGGAGTGTTTTCTTTTTTAAAATCCTCATCCAAGGATACATTTTTATTGATTTTTTAGGGGGGGGAGGGACAGAGAGAGAGAGAGAGACAGAGGGAGGGAGGGAGGGAGGAACATCGACCGGTTGCCTGCCTCCTGTACTTGCCTGGAATCTCAGCAACCTGGGAATGTGTCCTGGCTGGTAATCAAACCAGCAATCTTTTGGTGTACAGGGTGAGGCTCCAATCAACTGAGCCCGGCCAGGCCCGATGGAGTGTTTTATAGATGTCTGTTAGTTCTTGTTAGTTGGTAGCATCATTAGGACTTCCACTTCCTTGTTGATCTTGTTTCTAGTTGTTCTGTATATTACTGAGAGTGGGGTATAAAGTCTCTATTACTTTATTTTACTTTGGAGAGAGAGCAAGAAACATTGATGTGAGAGAGAAACATCGACCGGTGGCTTCCTGTACATGCCCCAAAGAGGGATCGAACCTGCAGCCTGGGTATGAGCCCTGACAGGGAACTGAAGCCTCCACCTTTCAGTGTGCAGGACGACACTCTAACCAACTGAGCCACACCGGACAGGGCTATTATTTTTAAATTGTCTATTTCTTGCTTCAATTCTGACAGGTTTGATTTTTGTATTTTGGGGTCAGTTATTAGTGCATATATGGTTATAATCTTTGTATCTTCTGAATGGATTGACACTTTATTATAAATTGTCATTATTTGGCTCTACAACAATTTTTGTCTTAAAGTCTATTTTTTCAGTTGTTAGTATAGCCACTTCAACTCTATTTTGGTTACTGTTTTGCTATGGTCTATATTTTTCTATTCTTTACTTGGAACCTATTTGTGTCTTTGAATCTAAAGTGTGTCTTCTGTGGATATCATATGATGGGATGATTCTTTAATCTAGTTCGCAAATCTCTGTTGATGAGAATGTTTAATCTACTTATATTTAATGTACTTACTACTGGTAACATAGGATTTACATTCCCCATTTATCTATTTGCTTTCTATAGGTCTTGTAACTCTTTTGTTCTTTTATTCTTCTATTACTATCTTTTTTACTTCCTGCTTATACAGGGTATCAAGTCTACAGAGAGATGAGCTCTTAAGGTCTGCTCAGATATTTCTGGGGCCTACATGTATATGTGGCCTTCTAGATTTCCAGGAGTATGCTCAAGATTTTCAAGGCCTTCTATAGACATGTCATTCCTCAGATTTCCAATTTATGTACTTCAGTCACCCTTAGGTTGGTCCCAACTTATATCATCTCTTTGGGCAGCTGTGATATTTAAAAATTGCTCCTGTTTTCAACAATTACCCCAGCAACAGAGCTTTCTTTACTGACTAAATTCTGAATCAGGTCAAATAAAGACAAGCTGTGTGAACAGAGCTTATTCAGGGAGCTGTCAGACAGGTCAAACAGTGACAATTCTCTGGGGATAAGGGTTCTTGGAGAGCTCCAAACCCATCCGCCTCTTCCAGTGGCTGTTAAGGCTGCTGGTTTACACAGTTACTGTGGTTCTGAGGGTGTTGGTTTTCAAGGCTACTGTGAAGCTTGGGAGAGAATTATAGTAAGAAAGAAGATTAAAATACCACAGAATTTGTTCATATCAAAATTCAGCCATTTCTCTTAAGTGCTCCTCAGATTGCTGAAAGTCTTTGGTTAAATTCCAAAGGTCTCAAAAAGTTGAGTTTGACAATTTTTGCCAGAGTTTTTGCTGATTTAATGTAGAAGCAGATTTCTGGAGGTCCTACTCTGCCATTCCAAAAGTGCTTTATATTATTCATCTTAAATGTATTATTTCATGTTTGTTTATATTTTAATACATGTTATTTATAATATAGAATGTTAATGAAATTCAAGTATATTAATGTGCACTTTATTTCATACTACATACAAATATGCTGAGTTCATTATGCATTTAAAAAGTACTTTTTGCCCAGCTGGTGTGGCTCAGCTGTTGAGTGTCAACCCATGAAATAAGAGGTAACCAGATCAATTCCTTGTCAGGGTACAAGCCCAGGTTGCTGGCTCAATCCCATGTGCGTGTGTGTGTGGGGTGGTGGTGTAGGAAGCAGCCAATTGATGTTTCTCATCGATGTTTCTCTCTATCCTTCTCCCTTCCTCTAAAATCAATGAAAACATATTTTTAAAAAAGTAGTTACTTCTTAAAGGCTTTATGTTTTGCATATATCCTTAGTAGATTGTTCTGTAGGTTATATTTTTTTCCACTTAAAATAATGTGTTATGTGTCAATTATATTGCAATAAAGCTGGAAAAATAAAAAAATAAATTAATGTGATGTAGTCTCCTATTACCTAAAAATTTGTTACTCAATATGCTTTGAAGAATGAAAACAGTAAGTACAAGGTGCTATGGGAACAAAAAGTTTGGTCACTTCTCTAGCCATAATGATGATGGAGAGAAAGCCCACGAATAGGTGATATAGGTAGTTAAAAAATACTTTCTAATAGAGGTGGTTTTTGCAAGCTATCTTGAAGAATGAATAAAAGGTAGTCAAGTAAATAAGACCTGGAGTGATACAGTAGGGCTCCTGAGAATCAGTGTTCCTGGTAGAGCAAATAATATGAATAAGTAAAACATTACGGTCTATTTGGTGCACCAAGTGTTGCTTCTGTGTCTGCTTCATATAGGTACTTAGCGTTTCGTTCTCATCACTTTTCCCTATCTCCCCTTTATCAGACAAAATGATTCAAAAATATTCTGTGTCCAAATTTCTGCCATTGGTATACTATGTGTTTCTAGTCTGAGTACCTAAAAAGTACCTGGTATACATGTAGGTATGAAATAAATACTTAATTGAACACAAGAATGAATGAGCACCAATGCTAAATTTTCAAATTCCTGCTAAAATTTTCGGTTGGAATGCCCCTTATTCATTAATACATCAACATATAAAATGCCTGTATATATAGAGAAAACAGTTGCCCTGAATCCTAGATTGGTTGAACCATTCTGGGAACACTGAGATTTATTCTGGGCACCACATTTTCAGGAGAGGCAGTGATGAATTAGAGTGAATCCAAAAAAGGAAAATAGGAAGATGAATGGTACAAGACCCAGATTATATGAGGAAATGTTTAAGTAACTTAGAATGCTTAGTCATCAAAAGATAAGATTAAGACAAGACATAAAGTTCCTCAAATATGTGAAGAGCTTTCTGGCCTGAGGGGAAGAGGCTGGGAGGAGGGAAGCGGACGTGGCATTGTTCAGTAGTTTCATAGAAGAGAAACAGAATTGATGGTAAAGTTACAGAGGAACAAACTTCAAAAAGGCTTTCTTAACAATTAGAATTGTACCAATAATGAAACAATAGGCAGATTCTAAATGTAGTAGGTTCCTTCTCACTAACCTCTCTCTTGAATTTCTCATCTGTAAAATATGGGTAATTACTATATACCCACATTAAACAGTTATTTATGAGTATTAAAAGGGCTAAACCATGTTATCACTCCATATCATACCTGCTACATAACAGACATTCAAATAATATTAGTTCTCTTAAAACTAGATGGTTACCTTTGAGAATGAGTTAATTTCATCTTTGGGACAGTAGTTGGGACAGTTATTCCCAACTCTAAGACTTTTTCTAAAATGGAACATCACATTTTACTCTAAACTGGCCACGCTGCTGTGTTGTTACAGTTCCACACCTCAGTCCTTTTTATTTTCTCTCTTGTCCTCATTCTCCAGCCTCATTCATTCATCAAAATCTCTCCAATCCAAGTATTCACTCTGGTTCTTCTTTCATGTTCTTTCCAGTTTTCCTTTCTGTTCCTCTGTCATTATTATAATTCAGACTACTGATGGTCCAAACCTGACCTGTAGCAACACCTTCTGAATTAGTGTCCCAGTCTGTGATCCATCCTCTTTGTTCTAACCATTTTGTCATTCCAAACATCCTAACACATCATTTCTATTCTCAAAGTCTGATTCCTTTCAACGTTGACAGGAAAAAAGCACAACACTTTAAACATGGAAAAACCTTCTATAATATTATTCTTCTCTAATTCCCTACTGTTATTTTCATTACTCTCTCCCCTAGAAAGCCTTTATTTCACTTAAGTGCCTTGTGCTTTTGGTATGTATATGCAGAATGTTACTATATGATCCCCTTCTTTGGTGTATACCTATATTTCAAGTAGCATCTTCGTCCAGGGTTTTGACCATTACAGAAGGAAGAGATCCCAACCTACTCTGAGCATATGCAATACCGTCTAAAACACTCCCTGAGAATCTTCTTCCTTATTTGGTAGTCATGTGTATGTCCTATCCATAACACTGCATTTTAAGATCCTACTGCAGTGCTGTTAAATAGGCCTTTCTACGATGATGGGAATGCTTTATATTTGTGTTGTCCAATACAATAGCCACTAGCCACATGTGGCTACTAAGCATCTAAAATGAGGTTGGTTAGTGGCCACATATTAGTGTGATCCAGGAAGGCAATATATTAGTTTTCTGATCATAGAATATTTATTGTGAAATAACTATGTTTCAGGTCCTGTTTAGATACTTCACAGATATTATTTCATTTATACTTTTCTATTATTACCATGTTGTTTCTCAGGTAAATAAACTGAGTCTCAGAAAGGTTAGGTAACTTGCATAAAGTCCTAATTCTTTGTGATCAACAACAATGATGCTTATCCACAGAACGCTGTAGTGAGAATATCAGAAATGTGAGAAAGATTTTTAGTAATCATCAAACAGTATTTTTAAGAGAGTTATTTTTACCTTCTTCCAGTCCCTCGTATGGTGTTTTATCACATCATCTTATACCCGAATCAACTAAAAAATTTTACATAATTTGAAGTGGTCTTCAACCTTTGTACAGGACATGTTTATAAAAATTTGAGAGTAAGCTGAATGTGCAAAAATAGAATCATAAAAATAAAATGTGGTAATATCTACACAATGAATATTATTCAGGAATAAAAAGGAATAAAGTACTGATTCATGCTACAACATGAATGAACCTTAAAAACACTATGTTAAGTGAAAGAAGCCAGTCACAAAAGACCATATATTATATGATTCCTTTATATGCAATGTTCATAATAGAAAAATCCATAGAGACAAAGAAATAGATTAAAGGTTGCCTAGGGCTGGGAGGATTAGGGGGAAATGGGGAGTGACAGCTAATGTGTATGGGGATTTTTCCTGGGGTGATGAAAATATCCCAAGATTGGTTGTGTTAATGGTTGCATAACTCTGTGAAAATAATCAAAACCATTAAATTATACACTTTAAATGGGTGAATTGCATAGTATGTGAATTATATCCCAATAATTCTGTTTTAAAAAGTGAAATCATAGTTTTATGTTTATAAAAGGGTTCTATTCCTCAGAGTTAAATATAGATCTTTAAATACCTATTATTAAATATATAATATTACATATATATATTTATATTTTTATATACTATTAAATAGTATTAATTGCCTTTCCTTTTAGGTGTAACTTTGACAAAAATAGCTCTAATATATTTAATAGTAAAGTGAAATAAAATTGTGGTTTTCAAAATTATTTTTTCAGGAGTGGACAAAAGAAATCTTTTTTTAGAAACCCAATAAAGCAAAAATAATCTGAGGTTGCCCTGTCCGAAGCAGAGTGGAAATTCAGACCCATCACACTCATGCTCCTGCCCTGTCTTCAATATTGGAATCTAAGGAACCTGTACAGGGTTTGGGGAAAAAGAAGTTGTAAGTTACAGCAAAAAAGAACACATATAATTGAATAAATGCAAAGAAGTAAAAAGCCTGCAAGTTGAACTGTCTGCTATCCAGCAGGCTACCATGACATAATAGCTAAGAATTAGTACTATACAAACATATAAATTCTTTTTATGGAAGTTTGAGTTCTGCCTCTGTGATTAGACTTAAGGCATGTTGTTTAAAAGTGTGAATTGTTCTAAAGTCACGATTTACCTCTAATTTATGTTTGTTTGTTTTTCTTACCTACTTGGATTAGGGACTTTTTTGAATTTTATTTATAACAACAACAAATATGTAAACGTCCCAAAACTAAAAAACAGTTTCTCTAGTTCTGTGACATTAGAAGAGTTGTTTTCTTGGTGCAATACCACTTAGTCAATAAGAAAAAAGGGGAAGTTTTCAACTCACTTGTACTTACGTAACTTATATAATTCACTTCTACTTGGATGGCTTATCTTCTATTATCTTCTACTAGTATATTATTTATGATATATTATAATATACTAAGTTCTAATTATACCAAAATCAGAACTGATCATATATATCCCTCAACATTTTTAATATATTTAAGGGCAAAGTAGATAAAAATTGTGATTTTTCAAGACTGTGTTTTCATGGGTGGACAAAAGAAACCACCCTGGACACCAAATAAAGCAAAATAATCTTCTCAATTTCCTCACTGCTACTTAACAATTCTAAATAGCCAGACTGGTATCTATCTTTAAAATTAAATTAATAGCCTTTCTTTACACTTACAGATCATCCAAGACATGATCTCTCCCCCCTTAGAAATGTCTTTTGGATCTTCTTTCTTTCTTGTTTCACAGCTACCAATTTCTCTTGAATCATGTCTGCTTCTCTCACCTTTTCTATTTACTGCTATTAGTATAGTCCTCAAGTGCTATTTTTATTATGTTATTTCCCTATACAAAAACTTACAATTATTCTCAATAATTCAAATTCTTCTGTCTCTGCGTGACCGTTAATTTTATGTGTCAACTTGACTGGGGCCATAGGATATTTGGTTAAACATTATTCTGGGCATTTCTATGAGTTATTTTTGGATGAGATTAACATTTAAATCAGTAGACTGAGTAAAGCAGATTTCCCTCCATAATGTGGGTGAGCTTCATCCAATCAGTTGAAGATCTGAATAAAATAAAAAGCTGACTCTCCCCCGAGTAAGATAAAATTCTCCTGGCTGCCAGCCTTCAAACTGTCGTATTAGCTTTTCCTTCCCGATGGCTTTTGAACTGAAACATCAGCTCTGTAGATTTTGGATATGACAGCCTCCATAATCATGACATATAGACTAGATCAGATTGGTACCCCCCCAACCCCAATCCTCCATCCTATTGGTTCTATTTCTCTGGAGAACTTTAATATACTCTCTCTATTCCAACTCTGTAGTCTCATTCCACCAGTTCATTTCTTATTAGACCTCAACAGATTCTCTACTCAACTCAATCAAACCTATTTGTCAGATTCTACATAATTTACATAATTCCATCTAAATGCTTTTATAAATAACTGATATGTATCTACATCTCCTATATTTGCTTCTTACATATTTCTATCCAGATAAGCTGTTAAGTACTTCAAGGACAAAAGCTTCTATTTTCTTTACTTCTTTATACAGAGATAATAACAATGACTAATAATTTGAAATACAGTATGTATATATGTACCTTAAAACATAAATATATGTATATAAAATTTACCTCTTAAAGTCTGGTGCATAATTTAGTTTTAATTTGTTTTTATTTTTGCTTAGAATAACCACATTTTGTGTTAAAACTGATTGCCATTTAAAAGAATTCTTCTTCCACATTCAATCTGCTCAGCTGGGTCACAGAACAAAGTTATAGACAAATTTTAGCATAAAATAATTTAAAAGTACAATTGACAGAATGTTTTAATGTTGGGATGAAGTGCATACTTTAGTTTCTATTTTTCAAACTCAGTTATATTGCTTTGCTAAAAGTAAATAGTATCTCCAGGACACCATCTGGTAAAAATCTCTCTGTGGATTAACCTAGAAAAGGAAGTGAATGAATTTTTATATATTGCATAGTTGTGGTTGCAAAACTGCAGCAAAAATATGTTTTCAATGCACTGGTGTAAGAGAGGCTTCAGAGTACAGCTACCTCATCTGATTTGATCCAAAAGGCTTGAAATATTTAAGGCCATATCTCATCAACAGGGAAAGGAAGGGTGTTTTCTTAGCTAGCATTCCTATGATTTGGAAAAACACACACATAATAATCCAGGAAACTGAAGTCCATGAGCTGGAAAATATGAATTTGGTCTTTTAAAAATCATTAATTAAAAAAATAGCCTGCAGTTCCTTAATGATAGGACATAACATGTCAGAGAAGTCTGAAACCATCTAACACAACTAGATGAGACCCAGAGACCCAACGACGTTATTGTGCACATCTCTCCCAATGCAAAATGGTCAAATTAGTTTTTACTATTTTTTTTTAAAAAAATGTGTCATCCAAACCTTGATCTAGTCCAATGACTAGAGCAATGGAACTTCCCCTCACCTCTCTAGGGAATCCATTCCAGAGACTAATAGATTTCACTGTCAGGAATCATTTCCCGGATTCAGTCTTAAATTTCCGTTGCTTAATTTTATCCCATTACTTGACTATATAAATCCCTTATTTTACCTTTAAAAATGACTTGGCTTCCATGATGTTTGCATCTTTCAAATATTTGTGAAATGTGATCATAACTAGACTCAGTCAGAGATGGACAAATATTATATGTTTTGTTATTTTAAACTCTTCCTACAAGTTAAAGTCTGAATTCCATTATACATTTATTTTCCAGTTTGAAAGCTACTCAATTTACTTATTTGAGGCAGTTATGCCCTTAACTGCTATTCTCATTGTGATCTCAACAGTACCATTTAAATAACTTTTATCTTCCAGCCATATGATGTGAAGCTTTTGCATATACAGACTAAAATCTCATTGACTGACTTTACTCTCATATTGTATTACAAGATCATATATTATTTGCTACCCACTATCATCTGAAAGTCTCTTGGTATTATTGCTTTCCAAGTACTGTATATCCTGCCAATTGAATGGCTGTGTTTCTGATTATTTTCCCCCAGATGTATTAGCTACATTTTTCCAGGTTGAATCACATTTCATTTCCTGCCCATATTTCTAACCACTTTAGGTCCCTTTTATCTGCCCTCACTGGTTTTGTCAACACTATCCAATTTAGTATCATCTGTAAATTTAATTAACATGATGTATATCCTCTCTTATAAATCATTAATGAGGTTTTTCCATAGTTTGTTTATTTTTTAAACTCTAATGCTGCTTAATGTTTATAGTCTTGCTATATTCTTAAGAACATACCACTTTCTTGTCACTTAATATTTGTTTCCTTATTTTAGGGGTGGCTGATGGTGGACTAACAGAACCATGCTCAGTGTCACTGTTTTCCTTTTTCAAATATTTGTGCTAAATTACCTTTATGATTCTTCCTCTGAAGAACAGCAATGTTTTTACTGACAATTTATTATCCTTCTACAGATGCTCCATTTTTCATAAATGTGGTCGAACATCATGAACGCCTCACTATGATGTTCTCATGTCCATGCTGTAAAATTATCAGATCTCTTATTTCAAATTCTGTTGTGGAATGAGGTGTTTAAATTTTAGATACAAATTAACCAAGACAATATTCTGTTATATTAGATGAGTAAAAATTAATTTAGAATGCTTTTTTAAGTATCTTGGAATTGGTAATTGAACCAAGCTCAATATGTTTCATATGAACTGAGCAAAACTATTTTGTTCTTCCTTTACATTTATAACTGTAATTTCTTTTTAATATATTGGTTATTTAAAATTCTTTCCCTATATTAAACCTATTTTAATTTTGTTTTTATGAGGAAATATATCAGACTTCTAAAGGTGTGTTTTGAAAACATAATATTAGAAACAACATGTGTGTACCCACCACCCAGGTTTTAAAAAAGCCATTACCAGTAACCTCAGCAGTTACCAGTATACATCTTTCCAATTGCATACCCATTCTCTCCCTTAGGTGAATTTTATGAAACTAGTGTATCATTTTTGTTTATACAACTATATATATATATATATATATATATATATATATATATATATATATATATATACTTATAGTTTAGATGTATTAACTGTAACTTTTCAAAAACTGAATGTATAACTTTTCAAAAACTGAATGTCTGAAGAATTTAGTTATCAATTTCCACCTTATACTAATTCGTTCTTTTTTTTCCTAAGTTTTTTTCCCTATATAAATATCTTGTGATATGGTTTCAATAATTTTGGAAGAAAGCATACATTTTTTCCTTAGGTTTTTCCTTTACCTAAATCCCTAGGGTTAGCTTTACATACAGCTTTCTTTTCTTGTGGTTCTTCTTTTTAAATCCACCCCTCCCCAACTTACGAAGTTTTGGACAGTATCTTCTGCTGCCTCTTTCTCACTTATGGATGTATACAAATTCTTAAATTACTTATTATGGCATAAGTATGGCATACAGGTCTGATTTCACAAACTTACATCAATAAGAGGATCCTTCCACCTGCTTTTCACTCAAGTCTTATATTTGTTAAGGGATTAGAAAATTCATCTAAATATAAAAACTATATTTATTCCCTAACAAGAATAAACGTGTACTCTTTTTTTAGTTTTCAAATTTTCCTTGCATAGTTTTTGTTCTATTTTAATTTCCATTTCTTATCTCTATATCCATGCAGCAACTTTAACATATTTCCATCTTTTAAACCAAACTTAACTCAAATTTCATCCTTAAATTGTATAGGTATGACACAGTAGAAAGCTGATGAGTCTAGGGTTTTTTCCTATTTTGCCAATTATCTTGTTGCTACTTTAAAAAAAAATTACATGTGACAATTATTTAGAGAAGATATTCATTTCTGTTTTGGTTTACAATTAAAAAAATGGAAATAATAAAAATGTATAATAATTAGGGATTTAGCTAAATAAAATGTAAGTGCAATCTTACAATGGAATACTAGGAACCTAATTGAAATTGGTAACTATAAACTTTTACCCTGTCAGTTAGAGTCTCTTTGTCCAGTAATATCTGGGTTATAAGGGTCAACCCCATAGGGGCAACCCACAGCAGCTGGTTAACAAATTCAGGGTTACAAAAATCAAGTCATCACATCTTGGCCCCACAAAGGGGGCCATAAGAGGGATAATTCTGTGGTACCATTTACTCTCCAGAGCGCCCTATGGGATCAAGCTGAAGGTGAGGCTTCTTTCGAAATCAACCACATCTTTGCCTCACTTCTTCCTCTGCCCTTTCTTATTTTCCTCACTTTCTTTTGAAGAGTACTCTCTTAACAAATCATTGAACAAGAATCTCTTTCTTGAGCTTTGCTTCTAGGGGACCCAACCTAAGAGAATTGGTGGCAGAGTGGTCCTAAAAACACACTCTAAGGGTGAGATTCCAGAGCTGATTTACTCGCTGATTTGCTGGCTGTCAATAAAGATAAGTGGTCAGTGGTGCTGGGATGCTGTGGGAGTGCAACTGCTAAGACCTTCCTCTGGAGGAATTGAGATGGAACAGATGTAGAAAATTATTCATTGGCCTGTACAATATCTCCAGATATTGGACAATATCAGATGAGATTTCAGGAATAGCCACTAAGACACAGAAGATAACTGGAGCTAATGATGTTAAGAAACTATGTGACAGGGCATCTCCATTGAGTCCAGTGATGGCATCTAGAACAGCAAGTAAAATGAGATTAGGCAAAAAGACTCCCAACCTGGTACAAGCCTTCAATTAATATGGAAAAGTAACTTGAAGATTGGTAGATGACTACAAGAAAGCAAAACAGTTATATTGCTGAAAGATAATTGTGTCACAGGTTATTTTTAGCAGAGGACAGTGAAGTGATAGATTATAAGCAGCAAAAAGGAACCTGAACACTACTGAGCAACCAATGTTCCAGACATGTGGATGTACAATGAAGAAGACAAAGGAGTTTCCACTCAAGAGAGACCCCGAGGTAGTCAAATTCTTGTGGGAGCTCCAAATGTAAAGGCAGTGCAAGAATAATTCTATAAAAAGGCTGAGGACCTAAGGTAACTTTTTTTCATAGGACAAGTTCCACAGGGCACAGTGGAAAAGTTGAGAAGCAATACCATTGAAAGATCATGAGGCCAAGCACAGAGCATTACTTGGATGAGAATTTAAGATAAAAGGAAGGACAATAGGGGCTAGTATCTGGGCTTATGACCAAGGAAGACAGAAATATGGTGCAATAAGGAATGTTAGGGAAACTAAAAATGCCTGGTACTATAGTTAACATTTTTCAAAATACTTTAGTATCAGCTTATTGACTATTGAATTCATGCTAATAATGAAAATTAAGCTTTTGTAAAGAAAAATCATTTGATTTATTATAATAAAAATTAAAAAGATACCTTCATATATAATATCTCATTACAACCTTTTGTGATAGATGAGAAAAGACTGAGAAGTTAAGTAATTTACTCAAGGTTGCATAGCTATTAAAGGAAAGAGTAATGATTTTTTACTCAGTTCTGCCTGAATCCATACTCTGTATTTTTATCATTGTGCCCACCAGATGTTCAAGGTTCCAAATGCAAATCTGGTAGGAATTGTTTAAGTTGAGTCCTCGGTTAAGTGTGGAGGGCTTGACAAGCAGATGAGCATCTTTGTACAAACTGCGTTGGTGCCGCCAAAGGATCCTAGTTCAGATATACAGGAAAACAAAAAAGTAAGTAGTTCATTTCCTAGAGTCTTTTGTCTTGGTAGAAATCATAAGAGCCCCTAAAGGGTGGAAAAACTTTCTCAATGGCTATGGCATAAATTGGTGGCTTAGAATATTAATCCCAGAGAGAAGTAAAAGTTCATTATTGCCCAAAAAGACCCTTATTCACTTTGTGGTGGCATCAACCCAATTCTGAAGCTAGAAGAAATATGAGCTTTGACTTAAATTTACTGAAAAAAAGAAAAAAAAGTAAAATTTCACTTTGTGGGTTATCAAGACTAGTTTGCAGTCTCTGTTTTTCTGTTTTATTTGCACAACCATTAGAAGTTGGCAAGGGCTTAGGAGAGCAGCTTAAAACCAAATGAATCAGTTTTCCTGCATCTGGCATTTTTGTTTGGAAAAAAAATTGAGATTGTTGGTAGCAATGAGTTCCAAATGTTTATTCGAATAATCCCTCTCATATATAAAACCATTATATATTATTGCACATAGATTATAAACACAAAACTTCCTCAAAATGCAACTGGTCTCAGTACCATTTAGAGCAAATAATTTCTTCTTAATACCATTACCTTCTTTAAGAACAAAATAGAGCTGAGAAAAGCACTCTGGGTTCTCTTCATCTGGTCAATGGCAAAGGGCAAAAATCAGAACGCTGTTTGACCATATTAATTTTTAAAGTCCAATTAAAGGTAACATCTACAATCTTTTTTTCTGTGTGTTTGCCAAATATTTTAAAACATTAAACACAAAGTGCTGATTGCAAGAGAAGACGAAAGCTCTTGCTGCTACACTCTGCCGGTGATAAAAGCTTTGTCCTTGGGGACTTGGCTAACATTCAGTCACATGATACAATGTATATTATAAAAACTTCATTCTATTCCAAGGGCTTTTTAATCCAAGTGACCAAATATAGCCTAATATTATCATTATCTCTGATTTCATTATATCTTATGGAAGAATAGGCATCAGGTTCTGAAGTAAGAATATATAACAAACAAAAAATCTGAAAGTCTGAGCTTGGAAAATAACTGCTTTAATAAAAATTGTTATATACTCTTAACTACTCAACTTTCATATATTCATAATTTAATTCTAGGAATAAGGCTTTCTACATTTGGGCAGACTCTCAGGTTCAGGTAGTTCAGAGTAAGAATATGGATTCTATACCCACATTACTTCCTACTACTCACCTTGCCTATAACTAACTATATCAGTTAGGAATGCCCAAAACTATCTTGAGTTGGCTTAGCAAAATGAGGAATTTACTAAAATAATACTGGGGTATCTTATTGAGTACAAGAAAGAATTCTAAAAAATGAAGAACAAAAAGATATAGTTGAAACTTGTACAGGTTGTTTTTCTTTCTTCCTCATATTCCATCTATTTCTACAGGCCAACTTAATCCCCTTTCATTGCAGTAAGTCTTTTCCCACATAAAGAAAAACATGGCTGTCTAGAGTTAGGAAGTAGTACATTTCAGAGCTTCAGTCACAGTCTTTCAGTCCCAAATCCAAAATTCTTAGGGAAGTTTCTCATTGGCCTAACTAATGAGCCACGTGTCTATCTCTGGATATATTAACTCTGCCTAGGTGGGTGGGTAACTATGTCTATCTCGAGCCAATAGCTAGCTATCCCTGAAGTACACATCTGGGATAAAGAGGTGTGTTAAACATATGAATGGGGAGAGAAAGTTCCAGAAAAGATATTCTGGATACACTAACCCATAGATGTTCCTTACCTTAAAAAGTCAAATTCTCTGCCCTAAGTTCATATAGTAAAACTTATTAATGTCACTATGCCCCTTTTTCCCCCTATTGAACTAAAAACAGTGACTATATGGAAGACAGAACTGACCTTGTTTTGTTTGGCAGTTCTATTAACTTAAACTTCCATAAGCAATGCTATAACTTCTGAATCTATTGATTTATATCCTACCTTGTTAGAGAAAGAATACGACAGCTTGAAAAAAAAATACATTATATAACACCAAAACATATATGTGAAACAAAAGAGGGTGGAAACAGAATGAAATAATAAATAATGTATTCTATAATGTAGGGATACACATTCACTACAGATGGGTTACATAACCTTTAGGTATAGCTCAGTATTTGGTATAAAATCATTGTTAACATTGTAATTTTAAAATAAGAGTTACAAAATAGCATTTTTAAATGACAAAGCTTCAGGTCCTACTATTTTAATTGAATGGAATATTTTAAGATGATGATCATATATTTTAAGATAAGATGATAATATTTTAAATTAAGTTTGTAATAAGAATTATTCTATATTCAAGTTTGATTTATTGCTTTTAATTTCTTTCATAGGATGCTATCTTCCTAAAGCACTTATAAGAAGAGATATCTTTTCAATCCCTCTGCCCTGGAATGAGGTATGTCATTTAGTTTTGGTCTTTCTATTTATAATACTACAGATATAAAAAGAAACATTTTTGAGAAATAGAGCTAGTGTAAAATCAAATATTGCTGTAATAATGGCAGCACATTTCCTTCTTATTAAAAATAAAAATAAATTTTATTTTAAAAACTTTGGGTGGAGGGCACACAATGCAATATACAGGTCATGTATCATAGAAATGTACACCTGAAAGCTATATGACCCTATGAACCAATGTCACCCCAATAAATTTAATAAAAATTACTATCAAAGAAATTTTCAGTAAATTTTGTAAAGTAACTATCACATGGCCAGGATATTGTAAAAACTTGAAAAAACCTGAACTGATGTAGAAAATTTTTTCAAATATTTGGGTGAGAAAGGAAAGTAGAAGAATTCCTTCTTTGCTCTAAGTATAATTACTTAAAATAAATTGATCTTAACTATTAAGACTTGTCTATGGAATTAATTTCCATCAAATTGACCAGATAGTGGCAAAAAGTTTTAAACTCTTATTTTCAGGAGCACATATTATTTCTGTGCTACAAGTAGCCATGTCAAGTGGTTGTCAATTTACTTAGGCAATTCTGGAGATTTTGATAACAGAACTTCGACTGATAAATACATAGTTTCTAAATTACACGTTCTTGGAAGTAAATAAAAATAGGTAGTCAAATCCAGGCAGAACTGTAATCCAGGGAGTCATTTAATCAAGATTTACTGATATGAAAAACATAGTCAACCCCAAATTTGTCTTCGACAGGTAAAGAAAAACTAAATTCAATAAAAAACACTTTAAGATTTTGATCAAAATCCCAGAAAGTAGTAAAAGTTTATTAACTAAGAAATGAGTGTTCTCCGAACAGTTCTTTGGGGAAGATTTTTGTTTTGCTGTTTGTTTTTCCCCTTAGCTTTGTGGTGATCATCAGCATTTGGGAGAAGCAATATAAAATGCTCTAAGACTATTTGATTGCCACTTTGATGAAGCCATTTATAAGATAATTGAGGTATAACCGTTAGTTAAATAAAGTGGATAGTTATAGAAAAAAATGTATGCCTAAATAATTATCACATCTATGCTAGTTGAGAAATCCTGAAAATAATTTCTTAAATGGTAATGCAATATGCACTGTATTCCTGAGAAATTCTGTATGATATACATTGGTCATACATTTCATTCTCCTAAATGTATTATAGATTCTCAGACCTCATACTCAACAGAAATATGCAATGATGTTGAAGAGAGAAAAAAAATACCCAAAATCCTAACAACCCTTTCCCTCTACCTTCCCACGAAAGTTCTAACCCATAACATCTAAAAGCAAAAATCCATATTTACTATCAGATTCAATTTCTACACTTCAGCTTATTAATTTTCCATAGTTTAAGCCCAAACAACTATCAATACCCTTAAGATTTGTAGAGAAAGCAGCAATTAGAAAAGATACTTTGAGTTCTAATTTAAGTCACCTCCATGAAAATATATATAGAGATGTCACATATTCCTAAATAGTAGGATTCTACTCTTTCTAGTGCTTAAGTCATTCCTGGGTACTGAGTTAAACAGCACAGAAAGGTGCATTAACTCTTTCGGGCCTATTGGGAACTATTTGGTAAAGGGCACTAAGTGTGCCCCTAAGTGCATGATTATCTCAAGTCACTCAAACACTAGGGAGAAAATATTCCATTGTTGTTTAACATTATCTACTAGATTCTGCCTTTAAAAAAAAACACAAAAAACTGAGGCTAGCAAAAGTTTTAGGAGATGATACTCAAATGGAATTATATATCAAGTAGTTACTAAGTCTCAGAAAATAATAACGCTATCAGGCAACTATGAAGCTCAAAATTGTATTACCTTGATAATGTAATCTTCTTAAGTGTTTGCATGTGAAATGAGACCATTTGTTTAAACTGATTGTGACAATGACTATTTAAAAAACTGAATATACACACAAGACACACACACACGACACACACACACACGACATACAGTATAATGTAGGAGAAATGGAATAAGTAAATATTTCATATAGCATTAAATGTATGTTCAAATGTGATTAGATGACAGACCGTGATATCAAATATCCATCTTAAAATTTCAGTGCCTTAGTGGTTAAAACAGTAAGAGAAAAACAACATTGTTTTGCACTTAGAAACCTGTTTCTAATCAACTGAGCTACTCCTATGGGGTCAAATAAAAATGATTAGCTTATTAAAAGCATAGCTTTGCTATTTAATAAGCAAAAATGATTGAAAATTCTGCTCCAGATCCTGATAATTTTAGTGTTTCTAGTTAAGCCTGCAAAATTGCATTCATTATTAGTGTCTAGATTCATTAACAATTCAATTTATAGATATTAATGCTTATAATGCATGCTTCGCTTGCCAAAACTTGAAGAGAAATTGTTTCAATTAGCTTTCATGGATCACAAATCCTACCGGCTGGGTATTTTTAGACAAAAGATACAAGCACATCCCCAAGCAATGCTAATGCACAGCTGGGACTCGTGTGTAAGGTCACTTGAGCTAACAGTTTAAAAGGAAAAACAGTAAATTAGTTTTACCCAGATGAGCAAGACAGGAACAGTCTCCTGTTTCCAACCAAATATTTGAAAGGCATATATGCACCTTAAGAAAAAAAGGCAAAGGGGATAAATGGTGATGGAAGGAGACTTGGCTTGGGGTGGTGAATGCACAATACGATATAACAGATGATGTGTTATAGAATTGTACACCTGAAACCTATATACTTTTATTAACCAATGTCACCCCAATAAATTCAATTAAAAAAAACACACTAAAAAAACAATGTGAGATGTCTCAGTGAGAGATCTTAAATTGTCCCTTTATAGAAAAGAAAGGGAATTTCTTAGAAGTCTCAAGATGAACAGAAATGCAAATTCTGTCACTTGTACAAGGACCAAATTCTAGTGGTAGAAGAATAAAAAATAAATTGATGTCCCAAATGATCCAGATCACAGTCCAGATTTACAGATAATTAATAATTCTTCACTTCATTTTGGGCTGCATACAGAGTGGATATTTACTGTCAGTGGCAAAGGCTACTCATATGTAGAAGAGATATTCTTTAGAGGATATTCACCTTCTCCAGGTACATTTCTCTCACGCAACTGTTTACATAAATAGAGGACAGTAGCCTACCGTGTACTTTTTACCTAGCATAGTGTAGTGTAAGTGTGGAGCACAGCACAGCATTGTAACTCCACCCCTGCATGGTCTCTGGTTGTTTGTAGCTTGTTATTTAGTGGAGTATCAAGAGAATGAGGTGATTTTTACCTTAAAACTAAAATATTTCATTCGTCTTCAATGAAATGCTGATTCATGTCACACACTCAGGAACAGATTGAATAATGATTCTTGATTGCCTTAAAAACTACAATTCTGTCTCCTTCAAGGATCCCATGAGAGAATCTTAGAGAATGTTAAAGCTAGTAATATAAAATCAAAATAAGGTTTGAGAAAACCATAGTGAAACTCTAAACTTGAATGACATTAATGACATAAAAGTACAGTTGGTAGAGAGATAGCATGAAAAGCATATCAACTCTTCAGGAATATTTTAGATGAGGAAGTATGAGAAGATGAAAACGTCACTTCTAAAACAAAACTGAACTTCGGATTAAATCTTAGATATTGATCTGGAGGAAAAACAAATGCATTCCTAGAAAAAAATATGCACTTGATTATTATGGTTTTTTAGCCTTAATAGTGGTATAACACCTCCCATTGACAACTGGGAGTCGATTATAAATCGTAACTGCCATAAAAGGCACTTAATAAAACTAAAAAAAAAAAAGATTAAAATTTAGATTTCTGGAAAAAATGTAAAGTGAAGAAAAGGAAATTTGATTGACTCTAGAAGGTTATAAAAACTAATGTAAGAGAATAAATTAAAGGATGGTGAAAATATAGGAAAAAATTTTGAAAAGTAAAGTAAAATATTCAGTTTTTGATATAATTATTTTGAGAAAGGCCTAAAAGACTGACAGAAAAAGACTAGGCTAAAAACAATATGTACATGGGACTAAACACAAAAATTAATAATGTAACCTATTTGTTTACTCAGTATGACAGTATGATTGCACAAATATATATATACATATAGTACATTTTTCACACTGCCAAATTCATGATGAGTAAACTATTTTTGAAAAACTACATTTTTAAGCTAAATAAGTTATTTTAAAAAGTTATTGCCCCAAACACACACACACACACACACACACACACACACACACACACACACACACACACAGAGGAATGGGAAGGGCCATGGTCACTGATGAAATCATTAGCACTATCACATCACTATTCAGGCCCATAATTCATTCTTTAGTATTAGAGTCCACAGGGGCCTGCTTTGCTTTGCCACACTGAAAATAGAAAACAGCAGGGGTCCCTGTTACAAGAAGCTCACTCCCCCATTCTTTCATAAGCTTCCTCTAGCTCCTAGGTGCTCTGATTATTCTTTTGTCTCTGTGGCTAACCTATTACTACTTAAGGCACTTCTCCCTCTCTGCTCCTCTCAAACCTCTACAGTGGATGCAAGGGTTAGTGACCCCCTCAGGAATAAGAGCATCTTCAGCACGGAGTGTGGTGAGGTAGTCGTGGGATTCCCATTACTGTAAACAGGCGTTACAGGCCCTATTCCCTCGCTGAAAATCTAACCCAGGGTTCTTCTGATTCCAAGAACTACCTTTTCACATAACCCATACTACCTACAGAGCCAATATAATTTAGGTTATAAGACAACACAGGATGTCTAGAGGATAACAATATATAGCAATAAATATAACAGGGTATACAGATGATCAGAAATCCAAACTGGCATATATTAACATTACAGAGCAGTTCGTGAAGGGGGCTAAGTGTAGAGATCTGGAGCTAACCAGACCTCCTAATTTTGAGGAAACACATTGGGTGACAGGGAGATGGTCAATATTAACCTCACCCATTAGATAAACATTTCAGTGCTTTTTCTATAATGACTTCCCAGAGAAACAAAAAGGAAATTAGTACAATGTAGTACTGCATGGAATAAATTATATAAATATTGTAACTCCATAAAAGCAGGCATACCATCTTACTATGTATCCATGTGGCCACCCTAAAATAATTCCTGCCACTTAGCATGTATTAAAATATTTATTGAATTAATAGATAAATCATTTCTCACAATGTAGCCCAAGTTTCTTCTTATGGAAAACAAAACAGCAAGTTTCTTGGTGTGATTTGAAGTTAGTGAGAGGAAGCTACCCCCTTATTAAGACGTATCCAACTATGGAAATAATGTGGAGTTCCAAAATTAGTAACAGTTTTATTATTACCAGTGTGGAAATAAATTATGTTCTTTTGCTCTGTTACTCAATCTGGTTAATTACCCATGTAAAGTTATTCTTGGCTATGCCAAAGCCAAAACTCCAACTTTAACATTGTTAAGGTTAGAAGAGAGATTTCTGCAAAGGGAAAAAGGGCAGCTTAATTCTTATACATATGCTACACTTACTGACTTAAAGGGATATGATCCAAAAACCACTAATGCCAAATACTCCTGTTTCAAAGCTAATTAGGTAGCTTACCTTTTTAGCTAATCAGACAACCTACAGGATATGAGGCACAATGGCTTTAGCAACGGCAGCATTCAAAATGCTGGAAGAGGGACAAGAAAGAGGAATTCAGAAAATACTCAGTATGAAGCGTCTATGAGCATTGCTGTACTTGGGAAGTTTACTTAGGCAATGAAGCACAACCAACAATTTACAACAACAAAACAGTACTATTATAAATCATGACAATGCAGAGACTGTCAAACTGGATTTTAAAAAGATCCAGTTATATGTTCTCTACAGGAGACACACTTTAAATAGGTTGAAAATAAAAGGGTAGAAAAAGATACATCCTTCAGAGAGAAACCATAAAAAAACTGAGTGGCTATATATTAATACTAGACAAAGGCTTCAAAACAAAAATATTACTAGAAATGAATAGGAACATTTTATAATGGTAAAATTGTCAACCCATCAGGAAGATTTAACTATTATAAACGTATGTGCTCCTAACAACAAAGCCACAAAGTACATTTGGAAGAAACTGACAGAACTGAAGGAAGAAACTGAATTTTTTTAAAAAAGTGTTTGGAGCCTTCACTACCTCACTTCAGAACAACTACAAAGAATATCAATAAGGAAATGGAATGCCTGAACACTATAAAAAACCAGGACCTAACAGATATCTAGGCAACACTCTGCCCAACAGCAGCAGCTTACACATTCTTCTCAAGGGCACATGCAGCATGCCCAGAGTAGGCCATACATTAGGCCACAAAATACGTCTCAATTAATTTAAAATGGCTGAAATTTACAGAGTAGATTAAAATTAGAAACCAGTAAAAAGGAAATTTGGGAAATCCATAAATACAGTAGTCCTCTCTTGTCTCTAGTTTTGTTTTCTGTGACTTCTTTCACTTATGCACAATCATAAGCTGAAAATATTACATGGAAAATTCCAGAAATAAACAATTCATAAGTTTTAAATTGTGCATTTTTCTGAGTAACATGATGAAATCTTGCGCCATCTCACTCCATTGTTCCCAAGATGTGAAGCATCCTTTAACCCTTGTTTCACTTAATAATGGCCCCAAAGTGCAAGTGTAGTGATGCTAGTGATTAAAAAATGACAAAGAGGAGCTGTAAAGTACTTCCTTTAAGTGAAAAGGTATGTATGAAAAAAACAAAAGTATGTAGGAGAAAAACAAAATATATATAGGGTTCAGTACTATCCTCAGTTTCAGGCATCCACTGGATGTCTTGAAACATATCCCCCATGATAAGGGGGGGAATACTATATGTGAAAAGTAAAAACTGAGTTAAATAGCCTATTAATCAAAGATGATCTTCCAATCAAAATTAGAAAATACTTTTAAATGAATAAAAATAAAAAAATATAGCAAAATTATGGGATACAGTTAAAGCGGTGCTATACAGAAATTTACAGCTATAATGCCTATATTAATAAGATCTCAACTCACTAGAACAACCTCCCACATTAAGACACTAGAAAAAAGAAGAGGCAAACAGACCTAATGCAAGCAGTAAAAATAAATATTAGAGTGAAAATTAAAATAGAAAAAAGGCAGAGAGAAAAAGTTGGTTCTTTGGAAAGATTAACAATATTGTCAAACTGTTAGCTAATTGATCAAAAAAAGAAAAGAGAAGAATTAAATTACTAAAATCAGGAATGAAAGAGAGACATCACTATTGACCATAAGATTGAAAAAAAAAAAAAAAAAAGGAAATATTATGAATATTTGTATACTAAACAAATTAGATAAGTTGGATGAAATGGAAAAATTCCTAGAAAGACATAAACTACTTCTTGTAAACTGGCTCAAGAAGAAATAGAAAATCTGAGTAGCCCTTTATAACAAATGGGGATTGAATTAGTAATTTAAAAACTTCCCATAAGCCCAGGCTCAGATGATTTCACCAAAGAATTCTACTATACATTTGAAAAAGAAATAATTGTATGCCTTCACGAATTCTACCAAAATTCAAGAGCAGGGAATACTTACTAACTCATTCTATGAGGCCAATATTAGCCTGATAATAAAACTAAACAAAGGCATCACAGAAAAGAAAACTATATAGACTGATGTCTCTTATTAATATAGATGTAAAAAACCTTGGCAAATACTAGCAAGATGAATCCAGAAGCACATAGAAAGATTACACACAATGGCCAAGTGAGATATATCCCAGAAATGTAGAAAGCTAAAGATTAAGAGAAACGTTTGGAATAGAGTTAGTAAGTATCAGGATATAGGAGATACAGGCAATAACTAAAACCCTGCACATGCGGAACACATTGTATGCAAAAACGCATAAAATAGAGGTAAAGTCAGATAAAAATAGAGTCTTGGAAAACTCCAACATTTAAGGAATGGGCAGAGTAACTGCAGTTCACAAAAGGGGTCTAAGGAGGGATTAGAAAAAAAAGAAAAATCAGAGAAAATGACATAAAATTTCAAAAAGGGCTAATAGGCATTTACTGGATTTGGCAAAAGTCACTGGTGAGTTGGAGAGAAGCAGTTTCAGTGGACAGAGAGAGATGAAAATCTATCCTACAGTTGAGAAAGAGCAAATGAGAGGTCAGGAAGTGAAAACCGAGAGATTTGACCCTGAGGTACAGGAGGAGGGGTAAATGGGGTGATAAAGGGGGCACATCTGTAACGCTTTCAACAATAAAGGTAAATCTTTTAAAAAAAGGATAGGTAGTAACTAGAGGGTGATTCCAGATAAAGGGTAAACTTTGTATCATCTTTTGCTTTTTGTTTTTGTTTTAACTGAGATGTCTCAATCATACACACAGGGTGGGGCAAAAGTAGGTTTAATTGTGAGTATGCAAAGCACAGAGTATATTCTTCTATTATTATTTATTAATTATTGTATTATTTTCCATGTTAACATCTGTAAACCTACTTTTGCCCCACCCTGTATATACTGAGAAGTCAATAGAGAAGCTAAAGGAGAAGAAGGGAATAAACTGATAAAGTCAATCACTAAAAAGATAGAAGGGGGATGTTTACAGCTTTAAACAGTAAGGACAGATAAGGGTAGGTTTCTAAATACAGGGGAGCAATAAGGGGGTCAGTAGGAGATGAGGGCATTACCTCTTGATTGCTTCCACTTTCTTGGTGAAGTAAGAGGTAAGGTGACATGCTAAAAGGTAATATGGAAATAGTAAGAAAGAAGCCTTGATGATTGTGACAAAGGTTTTAAATAACTGCTGAGAGAATAGAAGAGGAAAGCTGAATTAGAAACACAGAACTGCCACACAATAATAGAGGTCCAAATGAAGTTAAAACCCAGAAATCTAAAATCTAAACTAAATAGAGCAATCTTCAAGATTATGTGATTTTTTCCCTCCAGCCATAGGGAATAAAAAAGTAAAAGTTAAATAAAATGGAAGAGGAAAAGAAAGAAGTGAGTTATATATATGCAAAAAATTCATTAAGCTGTACATTTCAGATTTGTTTACTTAACTGTTTTTAAGTTGCACCTCAATATAAAGGTTAATTTAGAAAATTCTATTATATGTCTCATTTCAAGTGCTCTACCTTCCGACTCCCAAATCAAGAGGCAAAAATGAGCCTCTAAAATATCTATTTAAAAACAACACATTAAAAAAAATGAAAAGACTAAAAATGAAAACAAACAAAAAAAAAACCTGGGAAAAGGCTCTCTTTCCCCTCAAATGCATGTTTTTAATCTGGAGTAAATTTCAGACCACCAACTATAGTCTGAGGTGGGTATAGAGCACCAGTTCCCACACAAAAATTGTTATTGTTGGCATTAGCACTTTAATCCAAAGAGGACACAAATTCTGCTCATGTTTGAATAACCCTTGCTGACAAATTGATCCCACAGCAGCAGGGCTGCAGGGAGTAGTTTCAGAATTGAAGGGAAAAGTAAAAGGGAAAAAACTTAGTAAATTTATTTCCTCCTACTAAGAACCTAGGACAGATCCCTTAAAAAAAAAAAAAAGAAAAAAAGAAAAAAACTTTATCTTTCCTCTTTTTCCAAAAGCAGCCCAAAAGGGCATTAAAGAACATCTGTAATTTACATAGAAGGGAGAATTACCAGAGAAATACAGATTCCACAGCTGTTAACCCAGGGGACAACTTAAATCAAGCAAATCTCTAAATAAGGTCTGAAAGGCAGATGCTCTGCTAGCGGGCAGCTAACTTCCCAAACCAGGAGTATAGGGTAGGCACTTGGAAAGCTAATGTCTGCCTTTCTGGAAAGCTACCTTTTGCCTTTATATGGGCAAACCAGAACAATTCAAAATTCCTTTGCCAATTAAAATACACCCAAAGAAATCTTGAAATTTTGCCTGTCCATCACCTACCCCATGAACATAAGAAGGGATTTCTCATCATTTTAATATTTATCGTCTTCATTTACTCACTATTACATGTCGGTTTAACAATATCAGCAGAGTAAAAGCTCCCAAACTGTACTATATCAAAAGTTAATAAACTTTCAGAAACTCTCTAATAGAATAGGTTAGAGAACCAGATCCAAATCCAGCTTCTTTATTCTCTGTGTTACCTTGGGCAAGTTACTATACATTTATAGGATTCATTTTCCCATCTGTAAAATGAAGACAATATTACCTGCTCATAGAGCTGTGAGGATTAGACAGTCAATACATCAATACACATAGACACAAATATTAGATACATTGTAAGTGTTGCATAAGTCTTCCCTCCTCTTAAGCCTGGTACCAATTTGTAGCAAGTCTATCTTTCTACTATGACTTCTAAAATTTGCATGGTACCTAGCGTTAATTGACATAGCTTATTCCTTGTGAATGTCTGATAGGCAGAAAGGGGTCTCAAGCTTTGGCATGATGAATTTGCTGGCCTATTCACCAATAAATAGCTAGCAAATATTAATGACTCCACTACAGAAATAGATATTCAAACTTATGATTTGAAGGTTAAAGGCTCAATACACCAACTCCATTTCCCTTGACTAGTAGTCCTCTTTCATATAATACATGTATTTACTGTAATGACTGACTGCCTTTTGCGGAAACTGTCAATATTCTGCATGCATCTGGAAGGATTAAGCAGAACACTAGGGAATTAAAAGATACAATTAAGTGAAAATTAAGAAGGAAATAGAGAGAAAGATGTGGTCTAAATCCCTAGAAAAGAGCTTTCGTAAGCTTTCATATTTTGCCCCTTTTTTGTTAGACTCATATTAAATAGAGCTCTGTTCCTTTAACTGTCAAATGGTTTTCCATCCTACACGTAATCTTTCTCCACAGAGGAGTCTTTTAAAAGTTATAAATAAAATATCCCAAATATTTTCTTTTTCCCACAGATGAGAACATTAGAACACTGACATTTTAATCTGTTCTGTACACGAGTGAGTTGTGTCAACACAGTGCTCCCAGCTACAACACTGAAAAAAACAAGTTTAATTAAAGACAGAGAAGAAACTGTATGTGGAGCCTAAGCCATTGAGATACAATGAAGAGTTGTCATCTTCAGAGTCGGTTCTCTATGAACAAACCTCTTTGTCAGTGTCAAAAGGAAAAAAAAAAAAAGACATAGCAATGTACAAGTGTGATGCTATACAGGAAAACATGGTGGTGTTAAAGGTTAATGTTCAGACTAAGAGCTAAAAAACAGTATGTATGTAGTAGTTACTTCCAGAGTCTGAATACTACTGCTAACATCATAAAACATCTTTAGGTATAAACAGATGTCTATTAAACACATCTATGTTGTAGAAGATAGAGCTGAAGCACAAAAAGGGAAAGAAGCTTAGCCAGGACCACAAGGTAATGGTTCAGCAACAACAGATACTGCTTTTACTGGTTTTATTCCAGAATAATACATGTAAAGTACCCAGTTCATTTCTTGGGATAGTACTGTTCCATAAGTAATATTAACTTTTGATTTTTATGACAATGACAACTTGCTGATTGTGTGTCATCATACTCTCCAAATTCCATATTCGTTATGACTACAACTTCTCTTTTTACCAGTAACATAGCCTAACTCACCTTAGTGGGAATGCTTAGTATTAGATATAAGTACCTATTGGTCTGTGCCCACACACACACACACACACACACACACACACACACACACACACACACAAACACACACAGGTGGGCAAAAGTAGATTTATGGTTGTAATACAAATAAATAATAAAATAATAAATAATAATACAAGAATAAATTCTGTGTTTCACGTACTCACAACGGTAAACCTACTTTTGCCACCCCCGTGTGTGTTTGTGTGTGTGTGTATTTTTTGCAGCATAGTATTATGTAATAGTTATCGGTATGGGTATTGGTATGGGCTCTTGTGTCAAAACTGCCTGCATTAACTAATTATATTTCAATCTTGACATTAATACTTAATAGCTGTACAACATTTGGCAAATTACTTATCTGTGCCTCAATATCCTCATTTGTAAAATGGAGATATAAAAATATTTTATATTTACAGAGCTGCTGTGAAAATTAATACATTAAACATACATAAAGCTATGAGAATAATGTCTGGTCCAACTATGAGCTCAAAAAACATTTGCTATTACCCAATAAGTATAAAAGTAAAACAGTTATTTTATATTTATTATAATAGTATCAAATATTTCTCAGAATTTTTATGATACAAAGGTGTAGGGAGAGGGAGTAGGATAAGTATCATAGAACAATGGGAAGCTGTATAAATGAAAAAAAATGACAAATAAAGATAAAAAAATAAGTGAATAAGAGATAATATAAGGAAAAAAATCCAGGCTTTACAGAGGGCACCAAACTGAATGAGTTAGTGATGGAATGAAATGGAAAAGAATGCAACATATAAAACTGCCATATTGTAACTGTATTAAGGACAGCACCATGGAGAAGACAGTAGGAAGATTCAGACAGATGATGAAGGAAATACAGGTTATTTAACAAAGGCAAAGGTATGAGCACAGGTATAACAGGAATACAAAAGGCCCATCTGGAGGCCAGTAAACAGATTGTCTGCCTGGAACTGAGGGTTCTTATAGAAGAATAGTAACTCTGGTGCTCTCGATTCCTTTCCCTCAGAGCTCAGCATTCACACAGAAAGTGCTCAGTAAACATCTACTGGAAATGATAGCATGGATTCCAATTGCAACTAGTCTCAAATGCTAGATATATTAAGCAGAGCTTCCCAATCAGTGTGCCAGTGTGTACTGGTGTGCCCAAATTGGGTGACAAGTGTACTGGGATGGTGATACTCTCAGACCTTGGAGTCCAAAACATCCAGCCATAAGATGGCTTGCCTGCTACCCTAGTGCTACACAAATACCATTTTCTAAATGTACCATGCCATAGAACATTGGGAAACAATGGGTTAAAAATATGGCTGTTAGGCAATATGCACTAGGACAAAAGGTAAAGAAGCCTAAATAGGAGAAGATATAACGTACATTAGCCGTTGCCTAGTTTGGTGGTACTGTGGAAGATCAATTAAAGAGGAAAAGGTAGCAAAAAGAGCAGTTCAAAAAATACTGTAATGGGCAAGGCACAAAAAATAAGAGCCTAAGTTAGGGTAGTAACAAAAGAGATGAATTCAAAACAGGTTGTGAAAGAATAACTGCTTAGACTCAATTTAGTTCAGTTCAATAAACATTTATTGCTGCCTATTATGTGTCAGCCATTTGCCAGACATTTGGGATTTTAAAAATTGAAGAAATAATTCCAGTCATTAGGAATTCTTTTATTGTAGAAACAGAATTCCAGGTTTTCCTTAATGCATTCTATTTCACATTAGCTCTTAGAAGAAAGGAAATATTAAAAGGTGTTACATATTACACTATAAACCAAAGGTAGTTTTAACTTACCCATTAAAGTTTCCAAAAGTAAGCCTTTTGGTTAAAAGGCTCAATATCAGGAGCCAGAGGGCTATGAAGAGAATTCTGCAGAATAATTACTTAACACAATACTTGTACCAATAGTTCTTAACATCCTTCTACCTGAGCAAGTGCTAGAATGCATGCTATTGGCAAACTCCTTTTAGCTTTTACGAGATGGTAACGAGAGCTCTCATTTGTTAGGGCCACTGTATATCAAGCATCGCCATTTCACATACATTATCTCATTTTACCCTTCCTGTATCCCTGAAGGGTAGGCATTGTTATTCCCACTCTGTTCATGAAAGCAAAGGCTTAGAATACTCAGTCACCTGTCCAAGAGTACCCAGCAGCAAAACGGAAAAGCCAGAATTCAACCCGGGCCCATCTACCTCTCAAGCCTATGCTCTTATTAAATGTGTTTTAATAGATCAGTCATTTCAGAAAGGGCTTTTAGAAAGGCATCTGTGATACAGAGAAAGAAGAACCACTGAGGCAAACACAGCAAAACCCATGTTCTGTTCTATGAGAGGGTATGTTTGCCCAAGGCTCACTGACTAGATTCATATAGTAAGAAATCTAGATTTGTGTATTAGTTTTCTACTGCTGCCATAACCAATTATCATGAAATCAATGACTTAAAACGACACATGTTTATTATCATATAGTTTTACAGGTTAGAAATATGACATGAGTCTCACTGGTCTAAGATCAAGGTGTTAGCAGGGCTACATTCCTGAAGGCTCTAGGGGAGAATCTACTTCCTTGCCTTTTTCAGCTGTTAGAGGTCACCAGCATTCCTTGGTTCAGGGGCCCTTGCCATCATCTTCAAAGCCAGCAATGGTGGGTTGGGTCCTTCTTATACGGCTGTCTTTCCCGTTCTTTCATAATCCTATCTCCCTTTCACCACTAAAAGGTTCTCCAATTAGAAGGAAACCTGTGATTAGTTTAGATATAGCTAGATAATCGACCATAATCTCCCCATCTCAAGGACTTTAACTTAATCACATCTGCAAAGTCCCCTTTCTTATATAAGGTAACTGGTTGTGGTAATTAGAACACAGACATTTTTACTGGGGGGGGGGGGGAGCATTAATCTGCCTACTGCAGCCTGATTATAAGAGAGTGGTGCCACTCAATGTTTGAACTATGGAACTAGCCTACTTGTTTTGGTTCCATATGTACAAGGCAACTTACTAATAATATTTTGGCTTGCCTATAGGTTAATTATAGGAAAAGAATGTGCTGTTCAGAGGATACAGTGTCCAATTCCCTGGGCAAATACGTTTTATATTATACTGAATAATTTGTTTTCTGAGTTATACATTGGTGTCTTGTGATTGCTGTCAGAATGAGTTAGAATCTCTTAGTCCAGAAACTCTCGGACTCAGACAAGATCAATTACCTGAATCTTTAAGTTAAGGATCAGAGTCAGGGGTGAGGGGGGTAGGTATATTTAACAGATCTATATCTATGATAAAAAAATCTTTTGAAAATAATGTTTAAGAAGCTATATATAATTATATATATCTAAAAATGCAGTTACATGTCACTCTGACTTACAAGACTTGTCTCAACAAAGAGAATAGTCACGGTTTTCTGATTGTACTTGTGTAATCAATCAAATGGTTTGAAGTAAACGTCCTTAGAAGGCAGCAGGGAATTTCAAATCAACAACTTTTAAAACTTGGATCACATAAATCAGTTGTTGCCTAGGGCTTGGGTAATGGGGGAGAATAGGGAGTGACTGCTAATGAGTGTGGGGTTCCCGTTTGGGACAATAAAAATGTTTTAAAATGGATTATGGTGATGGTTGCACAACTCTGTGAATAACAAAAAATCATTGCATTGTACATTTTAAATGGGTGAATTGGACAGTATTGAATTCTATCTCAATGAACTTGTTTAAAAAACTTGGTTCACAAACAGATAACAATGATAGGAGGATCTGACTTAAATACTTAATGAAGATCCTTCTTTAATATCTACTACTTTTGTCCTTGCTCTTCTCTTGTTCTAGCTTTTCATAGATTCTATTCTTGGAAAAGTGACAACTTCCCACCCTTTACCTTTACTTTTTTGTTTTAGTTTACTAATCAATTAATACATACATACAACATATACAACACACTTATTACAAAGAGTGAGTAATGAATGTGATTCTGATGTTAACCTCCAGTGCTCTTTACTAAAGAACAAGTATGGACAAGGGACCGCCCCACCTTGACCCCATTTGCGATGCGCAGACTTTGCTGCCCTCATCCCGTGCTGTGTGTGGATTCCCTGCAGGCCCTGACTCATTCCCTGTGCCACAGCAGCCTGTGCGAGACTCATGCCTTGTATCAAGATTATCATATTAAATTCAAAGAATTTTTGGTCTCTACTTGTAGAAGTGGAAAGTTCGCATTTTTGTAGACAACCTTCATTTGCTGTTTTATAGTTATTACTGTTATGGTGCCCAACAGTGACTCCACGGATCTGTATAGTGTTATTAAATGACCTCTCTGCACTTCCTTTTACCTGCACGCTCATTCTCAGGAGCAATACTATTCTCTTTATCCAAACACCATAGCAGAGTAAAAACTGGCTGTCAGAGGTCACTAGGTAGTCATGCTTAGCAATCAGGAGGTCAGGCAAGGTTTTGCTTGAAGCTTTCTTGTAGTTGATATGAAAATAATCAACAAATAGCCTCCAACATCCTCCTGAATAAGTGATCAAATTTCAAAAAAACATCTTCCCAAAGCTGATACATTAAAGCAATTCAGTTAAATTCATAAAATATCATTATCCAAGCCCATCAACAGGGGTTCCTTCAGTCTTGAGATGGAACATGCTCCCCTCACGTGAGCTTAGACAAAATGGCTTTTTCTCCATGAGAGTTATAGGAGATCACTCTCCATTCTCAGAATAACAGAAATAACTGAGGTTCCAATCCAAATCCTTCGGTGTAACTGTGTTCATATACTGCATTCATCCACTGAACCACACGCCTATCATACCATCAAATGTTTCCATGCAATTTATTTCCATATCATGGTATATCTAGTTGTATATGCAGAAAGAATGTGATGGCCCAAGAAGAGGAAATCAATTTATACTATCACACTACGGAATGCACTATTATATAATTTTCTTGCTCTTAAATATGAATGAGTAACTGACCATGTAGAAGAACAAACATAGCATAAATTCAGTTCCTGATGCAAGGCTACCTTTGTCAAATAGTTTATATTATTCTGTTTTCAGGTTTCTTCAAAAAGTAAGCATTGTTGTTAAAACTGGAGACCGTTGAATATTGTCACAAAATGGCTTACAAAGCAATTTATAACACATTTATAAGTTTGTCAAGATTGTGTTGTTTTAATGTGTACAGAATCTCAGGTCCATATTCCAGGGATCCTTTCAGACAATCAAAAGCTGAATTTTCCAAGCAGGCAGCTGTAGCTCATTAGATCTGCCATGGACCATGAAAGCCACTTGCCAATAGTGTTGAAAGACTATTAGTCATTTCAATCTCACCAAAGAGGACAGATCTTTCTTTGACAAAACATTAGTGAAAAACACTGAATTTGGAGTTGTGACTGGAACAGCTCAGCACACATGGATGGAAGCTCCATAGAGAAACTAAAGCCAAGTGGAGATGGCAGACTGATGTTCTAACTTTTCACCTTTAGAGACCACAGCTTCCACCTAGATTTCCAGGAAAATAAACAAACAAAAACTAGTAATAACAATACACTTGCAGCATGCACAATAACCACACCATCTGACTTGACAGAACTGTCAGTCTAAATGGTAAAGTCTCTACATATGAATGAATTTTGTAATCTCAGCTCCTCAAAACAGAGAAACTTAAGGGGCCAATCAAATCAGCTTTTAATGTCAGTCACTGTCCAGGCAATGCAGTTAATCAGAAAAATCAGGATCAAACTTAGAAACTGTCTAACTCCTTATTCAGCAATCACAAAGACAACTAAGGAAGCTCTAGACACTTAAAATGCTATAGAATTAAGTTGAACATTAATATGTTACAGCTGGTATGCCAAAGATAAAAATAGAGCTATCTGGATAATTTGTGCAAATATTAAGTAGCCTTGCTCTTCAGACTGTTTTAAAATCTAGATTACTACTTAATACACAACTGAAATTTTGCTGGGTACATAGAACCTAATGTTCAGTTTAAACAGCACTAAGAGGGATTCCAGGATGACAGAAGTTATGTTCTATTTCTTGATCAAGGTAGTAACTACATAGTATCATCAGATTAAAAAAATTTATTGAGTTGTGCACTTACAATATGTCAATCTCTGGGATCAAAGCAGCTTTGTGATCAAAGAAACATCATGTCCTCTAGTCAACTGCCCCATGAATTTAGTTTCCAAGAAAAGCTACATGTATCAAATTCCCATCTGATCATCATCACCCCAGCTTCACACTTACTTTTTTTTTTTTTTTTTTACTTTTTCAAGCTAAACTGTTTAAGGACAGACTCAAATTATACATCTTAGAGCAATGGAACATGTTACATTATATTTAAGTCTTTAATCTCATAGTTTATAAAAATGAGAATTATTTCTATTCTAAAGACTTAGGAAAGTATTTTTTAAATAGTCCTGATAATCATGATGCTTTATTCCTGAAAGACCTACAAAATCACAACTCATGCATATTACTCTTTAATAGTCACAAAGTAGTTTGTGAAAAAATACATTAGACTGAGTACAATACTTCAATAATAGAAAGTGCTCAAAATATTTTATATTGATGACAGAGGCAGATGAAGAGATGTACTAAGACACTGCCAAAAGTATTTAAAAGAGATGAAGATGGAAAAAAGAATGAGACCCAGATATGAATTCCAATTTTTCAAAACACTGTTGAAAAGATGTATCTATCTCCCAGGTCATTGTAAGAGATGTCAAAGTCTTAAAGCTATAGTTAGTTACTTAAAATTCTATATTAGCATATTTTTTTTATAATGTGAAATCACCGCTCGGCATCAGTTTAATATACTGTATCCATAATTAGGAACTATAAAGGGATACCTTTCCTTTTTATGAGACAAGTGTTATACAAATGTAGGATTAAAGAGACAAGAGACAAAAATTCACATGTGCAATTACGTAAATACATCACAAGAATCTCAAGATTACGATAGTATATGAGGCTGGGGCAGGTAGTAGTAATTAGCTACATTTCTTAAAAAAAAGTCATAGTTACACCCTATGTTTTAGGAACATATATTATCCACGAAGGCAAACCCCATTTCAGACTAACTGTTCAAGAGGCACAGAAAATAATCTTATTGGTCAGTATTTATTTCTGTTAATAATACAGCAACTGCCTGGCCAGTGGCTCAGTGGTTGAGCATCAACCCATAAACCAAGAGGTCCCAGGTTCAATTCCCGGTCAGGGCACATGCCTGGGTTGCGGGCTCCATGTTACTCTCTCACTGATGTTTCTCTCTCTCTCTCCCTTTCCCTTCCTCTCTCTCTAAAATCAACAAAAACATATTTAAAAAAAATAATACAGAAACAATATAAATCTAATTCCATGAAAGCAACATTTTTTTTAATCGTCACCCGAGGATACGTTTTTCATTGATTCCAGAGAAGAAGGGAGAGGGAGAGAGGGGGAAAGAGAAAGGGAGAGAGAAACATTGATGTGAGAGAGAAACATCGATTAGTTGCCTCACACACCCACCCCAACCAAAGACTAAACCTGTAATCTGGGTACAGGCCCTGACTAGGAATCAAACCCTTGGTTTGATCCTTGGTTGCACCAGACGATGCTCTAACCACTGAGCGACACCAGCCAGGGCAAAGAGCATTTTCCTTATAAAAGGAACATTTATGTAACTCACTATAGATTAAAATTAATATAATGGTTCAAAATTCTGAGAAAGAAAAATGATTAAATTTAGTCTTAACCTTTGGTTAAAATAAATTTTTAAATGCCCATCTAATTTTAATAGCTCAGTTTTTCCACATGAGTTATACCTTTTAAAATGTATTTTTAGCAAAAGGCAGCATAGAGTAATCAGCCCAAAGTTCATGTCAGTTCCTCCCTTACATTAACCAGGGTTTCAATGAAATATTCTACTAACATTTAAATTATTCCCAAATAACCAAAAGTTGAATTAACTATTAGTTGACTCATATGAAATGTCCATTAATGTAGGTCAAAAACAGTCAAATCCTGGCAATTTCATGGGGCTTAACCTAGTAATAGATTTTTAGACAGTTCCAACTGTACTCTAGGAAAAAGCAAATAGACATACAAAATATGCTTATATAATGTGAAAATACATGTAAAAAATGTTTCTAAAGAAAACTAAATGCTAATGTATAAAGAGACATAAAAATACTGGGCCTTATGAGAAGGAAAAAATCAGGTAGTTCAACAGGTTACTGAAATCCTGGTAGTGATCGATAAATCGACTTCTGCTTCACCTTTTATGAAGAGGCAGTACTTAGCAAATCACTGTGTAAGTTGCCTCAATAACAGCACTCTTGCTATCAAGTTTACTTGCAATGATTCCAACAAAGAAATTAATTTCTTAGATGACAAGAAAAGGTTATCTGAAACAGGGAAAACACAGGAGACTGAGCTTTCTACTAATAAAACAGACAAATATCAGTCTAGGCACTGAATTCTGGGCTGTTTTACGCTCTGCGAGATCTGAATTCCCTGTAGCCCAACCACTACCATTACTTTAGACACACACACAAGTATATATACACATACATACTTGCCCTGACTTACCTGTTACAGCAAAATTCCTAGTTTTAGCACTGAAAGTTCCATGAACTAAAAACCCAAGCCTAGGCAAACTGGGATGGTTAGTTATCCTGTTCTATAGCTACCAATCCATGCATGTGCATGTGTGTACACACACACACACACACACACACTCACCCATCCACATTCCAAACTCCAAAGAAGGTTTTCCTAAAACTTATAATAAATTTATTAACTCTTCAGAAAATAGGTGGTGTTATGAAATTATCCAATAGCTTTCACTTGTTTTAAAACTACATTAATGAAATATATAACTGGCAGTGATCAAATCTGAGAACTTGGAAACTGCCATTCACCCCAGGCCTCTTTCTTAAAAGGTTTCATGTTTAAATCATATCCATATTCATAAGCATCATTTTATAAATATGAGGAAAACCTCTGTGGCACTCTAAGGGTTTGAATCTCAGCTTTACCATTTATAAACAGTGTAACCTTAGGAGAAATTGCTTAACCTCATAATTCTCTATTTCCTAGTATGTAAAATGGGGATAATAACAGTACCTACTTCATAGGGTTTTCATGAGTATTAAATGATGTAATGTATAAAAATGCTTAGTACAACATAGTAGCATAAACTTAATTCTCAATAAATGCTACTTTTTATTATAATTGCTAATGGTATTATTATAAAGGTAAGAACTTGCAAGTACTTTGAAGGTGGCAGAAACCTATTCCTGTCTTCTTTGTTGAAAACATTTTCTATTAAAAATAATTTATTTCCTTTTATAATATTCAGATTTCCAGGATTATTCTTTCTGATTATAAAAACTAAGAAAATCCCAAATAGTTTAAAAGAAAGAATGTCTTTATAATAAAATTAATTTTTTCTTTCTATGGGATTTCTTCCCATTACTGGAAGTACCATTATTGAATTTCAACATCAGATGTAATAATGTAAGTAAAGAATAAAAATCAGAGCTCCTTGCCCCCTAACTTTAATCACTAAATTTTTTTTCTTCTTTTTTTAATCCTCACCTGAGGACATTTTTCCAGTGCTTTTCAGAGTGTGGAAAGGAGAGAGAGAAACACTGACGTGAGAGAGACACATCGATTGGTTGCCTCCCCCACATACCCCAACCAGGGTGGGGATCGAGCCTGCAACTGAGGTACTGGAATCGAACCTGAGGCCCTTAAGTCCATGGGCCAATGCTCCAACCACTGAGCAAGACCAGCCAGGGCTCAAATATAATATTGAATGGGCTAAAATACAGGTGATAAAGTTTACCTGTGCTAAAAAGAACAAGTGTAAACATTAAATCAAAATAGAGTTAAATTAGATTCTAGAATTTGAGACCTTTAAAAGCATCTACTCCAATGCCCTCATTTTATAACTAATCCCCCACAAAAGGTGATTTGCCCAATGTCTTATGTCCAAAAGAATCAGAGATAGTACAGGAATTCAGGTTTCCTGGTATGTTCTCCAATAATCTTTTCAATATGCTTCTCTCCAAATCATAAGAGAATATCATGAAATAAACCCCTATCCCAAAATTTCTAATAAAAACCATCTTTGCATACACACAGATAATTAAGAGGAGGTGTGATAAGAAGGATGAAGGAAAAATAACTAGTTTGATATAGTAAAAAATACACTTTGAAGTCAGAGTCGGTTTCAAATACCAGCTCTGTCACTCCTTCACTCTGTGTCAATGGGCTACTTTAAGTACTTACTCTAGCTGAGCTTCAGGTTTCTTGTTGTAAAATGGGGATGATACCACCTAGAACAAATAAATACGATAAAAAGGGTTAGAATAGCACAATAGTTGGGAGTTATACTACCTCGGTTTGAATCCCAATTCCACAACTTGTTGTTTGACCAAGTTATATAACTTTTTTTTTTTTTTATACATCTTTATTGATTTCAGAGAGAGGAAGGAATAGGGAGAGAGAGAGATAGAAACATCAATGATGAGAGAGTCACTGATCGGCTGCCTCCTGCACACCGCTGACGGGGGATGGAGCCCGCGACCCAGGCATGTGCCCTGACCGGGAACTGAACCGCCATCTCTTGGATCCTAGGTAGATGTTCAACTGCTGAGCCACACCCGATCGGGCTATATAACCTTTTTGAACCATGGAAAGTACTTTAACATAGAATATGGCACATACTGTGACACGTTTTAGTTTTATCAATAATATATATAAATCACCTGGTACTTAGTTGGTAGTGAATAATAAACACCGCCACCACCACCACCACCAAACACCTGCTTTTATAAATAAAACAAGACTGATAAAGCCAACATGCTATATAAAAATCAATGCTATCTATCCTAAAATATGCCCATACCCTGAAATGTGTGAAAAGTTCATTAGATTGGAATTAAATGTCAAATTCAAAAGTATAAAAGCTAAAACCTACCAAGTAAATAATCATTTGTAGTGACATATTTAAAGAAATTGTGGTTTTCAGGGTATTGAACTTTAAAATGCTCAGTTCACAAGTCTGAAAAAAAAGATGGTATAAAGTCAGAAGTTAGGTGATAGCAAAAGACTTACAAAGTATGAAATAAAGCTAAAATTATAGCAATGATACATCAGAAAATCTGTAAAAGACCAACTGTCAGCTTTGGAAGACTATTATGACATGGTTTTCATAAACTCCTAATCAAAAATATAATAAAAGACAAGAAAGAGTTGAAAACCAAATCTAACATATCACCATTTAAGAGAACCAATTCCCAGGTGATTAGAAAAGATCTATCTCTGAACTGGGTGGAAAAGCATACTTCCTAAATCCAAAGGGAAATTAAAACCACAAAGTTTAAACAAAACAGCATGAAAAAAATCAATATCTCACAAAGTAAAAAGGAATAATTTAGTTTTCAGCTTTCTCTTTACAAAAATTCTATTTTTAGATCAGATACAGTGGTTTAAGATGTTACCATGTCTTTAAGCTCTATTTGGTAGGGAAATATCTGTTTTGCTCTGCTACTTCTAAAGGTAAATAGGAGGTTTTGCATTTCAGTTACAATGTGGAATACTTCAGAGTAACCTCATGCCAAAATGGCACATTTCTGAGGGATGCAAAGGTATTCAATAAAAAGCTTTTAAAGGCATATTTTTAAACTTGCAGCAGGAAAGCTTTTCTGTGTCAAGACAGTAATTCCTTTAACAGCATTGATCAAAATGTCATTCTTTTATGAGTGTACAATACCTTTTAATGGCATACAACAAGCCATTAGGGTTATACACCTCTGTATAGCAGACAACTTACTGGAAAAAAGGGAACACTGGCCAAGATACAGTCAGTAGGTTTTATGCTTCTAATAAGGAAACTTTACCCCCTAGCTGCTTCATTCTGAAGTCTACAACTGAAATTATCCAAAGATTAAATATAAGCTCTCTTCACTTCTGTAATTTAGAAGTGCTTTCAGAGAGGCCTAAACTGCATCTTTGTAGATACCATAGGATAGCCTTGAAAACAGCCTCTCACCTAGGGTCAGTGAGAAATTATTCATGAAGATTTAGAAAAGAATAAAGGTTTTATTTACTTTGCTACTTTCTGGGGAAAGAAGAAAGTGAATTTTTAAAAATGTTATGAGATGATCACTTTTCATATTTATTTACAAAGCCAAACACTAAAGGAACATTAAAGTTATGTATTACTCTACCATAAAATCTCTCTCTTTATTAACTAATATTGATTAGGTAATCTTTCATAAAAGGCAACTATTTAAAAATCATCTTAAAACAAGTCCTTATCTTTGGGTTATTCATGCTTTAAGAAAGATAAAATAATTCTCAAACTATTTAGAAAACTTAATCACATGAGTACATAAACCCTTAAAAAACTTCCATCAATTTACCAAATTTCTAACCACTCAGGAAATGAAGAGGTTAGGGGTGGGACAAAACAAAAAGGGGGACTATTCTTGCTTTTCATGCTAAACTTTTACTTATTTTCCACTATTAAAGGAAATATGACTTAAGTAGAATTCCTAGAATTATATAAATATCCCAAATATATTGATTGTAGCCTATATTTCTACTTTCTGAAAATCATTTAAGTTTCATAGAGTCTAAAGAATGTTACAAATACTAAATTACAATCCTGTACCAAAAAGTAAAACACAACTTTACAGACAACACCAGATGCATTTTAAAACCTCTTCTCTAAAAGCAAAGTTTAAAAAGTAGAAGAATCTGTCTTATTTTAAAGGTGTGTGTGAGGAAAGAAAATGGTAAGAGAAAAAGAAAGTTCCTATGAATGGCTTTCCAAATTTTATATTCAAACAGAAAGTTCTGTTTCAGGCAATACAGAGAACCAGAATATCTGCACCAACTCCATCACTGAAAACAAATAAAAATACAAGGTAACAGACAAAAATATCTTCTTAAAAGCATCCCAGTTGATAAATATAGTAAGAAATTATCAATCCTAAAGAAACAACTCAAGAGATGGTAAACAGAGTGCTAAATCTGCTTTTGCCCTAAGGATATTTGGTCAAACATTCTAATCAGAGATTAAACTAACAGATCTTGTTTGGAATGAAGGATAGAAAAAAAACGCAAAACCACCTAAGAGTCTAACAGGACACTCTCCTTTCATGAAGAGCTACACCCTCAAAGTAAAGGTGACCTAGGAGTCCAGGACTAAAACACTGCAAGGAAAGTTGTCTTGTCAATGAGCAAAGCAGGGGAAAACATTAAACTACAAGAAGTTGTTTCCACAACCTAGCACTCAAGAAATTATACGTGCCAAATTCACATCACCTAAATGGGTCTAAAAAAAATAAACATAAAGTGGTATACAACTGAGTGCCCACAGAAGCCAGGTTGCAACAAGCACAAATGTTATCCGGTGAAACAAACTACTAAATACACAAATAAACAAGGCATGGTGAAAAAGAACTGGCAAAAACCTACAAGGGTTTCACTTTTTGGAATTATCAAACACAGATTATATAATAACAGTGTTTACAGTAAAACCTCAGTATAACAGATGAATTTCGGTGAGGGGTTGTCCATTAGAGCTGAAAGTCTCTTATATAATAAAGTAGGTTTTCTGAATACGTATGTTATAAAATTAACAAATTAGTTTACCTGTTTATACTTGTGTAGACAGGTTTTTGTAATTAAAATTAAGTACATATGAAAAGTTTAATCTCACAGAAAAGTTTTCTATATGTATTACTGTAATTTTAAATTTATAATGAATAGGTCTGGTAAAGGTGCGTTCACCAGCTACCTTCAGTAAACAAATGAACACAGCCGGGGCGTGGCTTAGTGCACGTGGGAATATCCAAGGCACACGTTAAAAATACTGCAGAAAGTCACGCCACATGGCAACAGTACCAATTACCCTCCTGGTGTTACCACATGCTAATCATTTGATGAACATTGTTTACAAGCAGTAAACATGTAGGCTAAAGTTGTAGATATGTAATATTTATTTATGTTGGCGAAATTAATAGTATTTTTTCCAACATGGCCTATTCAATAAAATTTGTTAAAAATAACAATGAATGAATAACAAAAAAAAATTAACCAGTTAATTTAATTATAAGCAAACCTTGGTTAAAAGCATTTAAAAATTAATAGGGGGTTAATTTTCTCATATGACATGGACAGGAAATTTTGTCCGTTAAATCTGAAGTCTGTTAAATCAAGGTCTGCAAAATCGAGTGTTTACTATAATATGTTTAAAATAATCTTTAAAGTGTAAAAATATCTTAGCAGAACAGAAAATTAAAAATAAGTTACTTAGAATGTTTGAAATATTTATATATTTTAGTAATATATATGATTTAATATATAAATATTTAACATGTAAATTAAGTGTTTATATAATTTGTATACTTATACAAATTAAATATACGATAATTGAAATTTAAAAAGCCAGTGGAGAGGCTATGAAAGATTATCTCAGAAGAGACTAACCCAATAAAAATAACTAGATAAGCAAGGTAAAATATGGAAAACAACTATGTGAAGGTGTAGGAGAGATACCCAAAGCAGTCAAGAAGTACAAAAGAGAAGTACAGAGAGGTATGTTCCACTTATAGCATGGGTTTTCTTAAATCATCGATCAATCCTCAATTTGGAGGCTGAGAAGCTAAGCAGAGCAATTAGCAGTATCACAGACTAGTGGGGGGTGGGGACTGAAGTTTGGACACTGCTAGTGGTAACCAGAAATGTGTCAGAAGAATGAAACATAGGCATAATGTATCAGCTCAATCCCAGATTGGATTAAATTTAACTATCTCTACTCCATCTACCTTCCAGAAGCAAAAATAAACCCACTTTGGGAAAAGGTGATATCATCCAGACCCTCAAAATATCATATCTAATGCCTGACATTCCCTTTTCATACCAGGAGACAAAAACTACATCAGATTTAAAATAAAAGAAACAGACCAGTAGAAGAAAACAGGTATTAGAGTTATCAAAGCTAGACTTTAAAATATCTTTAATTAATATGTTCAAAGTATGTTAAAAAAAAAAAAAAAGAAGAGCATCCCAGTTTCCCATAAAAGGGCAACTACCTAAATTCTAATGTTTCCACTAGCTTCAACAAAACATTACAAATAAAAATGGAGCCCTGGCCGGTGTGGCTCATTTGGCTGGGCATCATCCCATGCACTGAAAAGTTGCCAGTTGATTAACATTCAGGGCACATGCCCAGGTTGCAGGCTTGATCCCTGGTAGGGGGCATGCAGGAGGGAAATGGTCGATCGATGTTTTGCTTTCATATCAGTGTTTTTTTCTCTCTCTCCCATCCTCTCTCTCTAAAATTCAATAAAAAATGTTAAAAAATTTTTAAAATGAAAATGAAGTGATTAAAAAACCATCATAATCCTCATCTACAGCATAACTAAAATTCAAATATATGTAAATAGATAAATGAATACTAAAATCCAGCAACCATGTCTGAAGCCCATGCTGGAGAGAGAGAGAGAGAGAGACAGACTATGCAGAAAAGAGGAGAGGGAAAGCAGGGCCTTAGGGGTGACAAAATACAGATAATATAAGCACCAGAAAGTGGGGATATCCTAAAAATAGGTCTAAGACGTGTTAGATCTGAGCACTGGTTACTGTGGATTCAAAAGGAAGAGGCTTGCAATTGCAAGAAACAGAAGTGACAGTCTTGTGGAAACACTATTTCTAGGGGAATGTACAGCGAGTGACTTAAAAGTAGTACACCTGGGATGCATGGTGGTAAAGAGAAAGAAGAAAACGAGAAAAAGTAATGGTCCTACAGAAATAAAAAAGAAGCACAAAGTTAGAAAGACATCAAAGCCTGTCACTCTCCGACAAAACAAATGCACCATAGATTCAAGATACTGCACTTCATTACAGCAACAGAATAGGGTGCTTTTGAACTAGGAAACCTTATAACTAACTCCCTCACCACTTTCTATATAAACTATTATTATTGGTTAAGAAAAGTAAAACCTTCAAAACCGATCAGAAAACAGCAGGCAACAACTGTATGAAGTTATTATAAAAGCACACAGAAAATGAAAACCAAAACTCTTGAGCTGATGAACAGCCCTCTCCCAAAAAGAAAGAAAAAAACCATAACGTGGAGAAATATCTTAATCTGAATTATATATTGTTAAACAAGTATTTACAGATTTTTTTTAAAACCCTCAAATCAAACCTTCCATAATTCAGAACAGGATTTTGGGCAAGATGGTGACATAGGTAAACATGGTACTTGCCTCCTCCCACAACCACATCAAAATTACAATTAAACTATAGAACCACCATCATTTAGAACTGCCTGAAATTGAGCGAAATGGAAGTCCTACAACTAGGGAATTGAATCCACAAGGAGACTGGAAGGTGTGAGAGAGAGATGGAATGGGCTCAGACACACATGTGGCAGATAAAAATTGGGATATTTCGGCTGTGGAGGTTCCCCCTGAGGAGGGAGGGGTCCCAGCCCAGGGTTCCAGTGCTAGAAAGAGAAGTCCCCATAAGTTCTGGCTGTAAAAAACCCATGGGGATTAAGGCTGAATGAGAGATGTGTTAGGGTTTGGGTTAGGGTTAGGGTTGGGGTACCTGACATACTTTACTGCAAGTCAAACAACCAAAACCACTACCAAAAGTCATGAACAGACACTTTATCAAAAAAAGAATCCGAAGGAAAACATAATATGTTCAGCCTCATTAGATATCAAGGAAATGCCAATTAAACTACTACAACTGCACAAGGCTGGCTAATACACTATCTGATTGATTAGTCAAGCCGATTGACTAATACACTATTTATGGAAGTTCAAATTGGTACAACTGTTTTGAAAAACTGTGACGTATCAGCTAAGCTAAAATATACCATTCTTCTCAAAAAGTTGCTTGGCTTCTTGTCTGTTTTATTTCAGTCATGTCCTCAGTCCAACAGCTACATCTGCAGTTCTCTAAACATTCTTAAAATTGCTGTATCTCTTTTTATTCTGACCCTTTCACTCCCATTTCTCTTCCTAATTATGAGTATCTTAGGCCTTCCAAGAATCAGAGGCAGAGACTATTCCACAAGATATTCTGTGTAATTGAAAGAATCGTAATAGATACCATACTAATTAATAGTTGAACTCTAAGGCATCTTGATAAATTTTGAAGTTTTATTAACTGGTGTGAAGGTCATGTCCTTGATTTGATCCTTGCTGAAAGTTTGAGTTTTAGTTGGCCTTTGTCACTCAAAGCCTTTATCAAATTTATTTTTTAGAAGTTAGGATTAAAATACAGTTGCACTTCCTAACATTATTGTCCCTTTTAATTCCCTTTCATGTTGGTGTTTAAAAAAAAAGACAGTTCTTTTCTGAGTTCTTTCTTCTAATGCCTTCTAAATGGAGCCGCCAGCAACAGACACACATACTCTTGAAATTGTTTTCCTGCTACTTGTCCTGGAGCTACAAATTTACTATGCACATGATCTGCATCAAATAGAGATGGTTAAAAAAACCTAATTCCAATATAAAAGTCTAACCTTTGGAAAAGTTGGTGGGCTACATTTTATTAAGTTCCACTTACTAACATAGTTACTAGTATAACAAGAGTGACACCAGATGTTAGAAAATTATTCAAATACCAATCAACCACCCATTCCCCCAATTCAGATCATATAAAACTAGGAGATTTAACTACAACTATGTAACATTTTGGACCTCACAATATATGCTCTAGTAAAAGCAAACTGGCATTCTAACCTTTAGGTCTCAAATATAACTCAATCAAATACAGTAGGGCAAAATGAATAGAGAATTTTAAATGATTAACTACATTGTAGTTTCATGTAAAATTCATAAAGGCAGACAGATTTAAAAACCCTCTCCCCAGTATTTTCAGTGTAGGTACTTATATAAAATGCCCATCACATTGAATGAAACACCACAAAGCCAACTGCATCACACCTTCCATTTGCCCTGCATGTATAATTAAACTCAGTAAAATAAAAACATATAAATGAAATCTTTCCACAGTGTTATCAGGTCATCCTCAAACAATTTGACCTACACAAGGCTTATTAAGCCAACTCAACCTATCATTCACAAATAAATCCTCTTTTCTCCTGATAACACTCTATACACAGCAACAACTAGAAGGGAAAAAAATCTAGTAATAAAGAAACAAAAGTCCCTATACACATTCAGGAAATTAAAAAAAAAAGCTGACACTAGTCTTAAATATTATACTGTTTATAAAACATTGAGGGAAAACAAAGAAACATACCTATTCTATCGAGAGACATTCCAGATAGCAAAAAGTTTCACGTGGAGGAGAATATTAAATTATTATTTAAGTAGTAATTCTTTATATAATTAAAAAATATAAACCATTATGTTTTACATGCTGATAAGATTAAACCACTTGTTATTTACAGAGCAAAGTTTGGCTCATTTAGATCCAGCATCTATAAAATTATAAACTGACATGATATGTTTATAGCATAGTACTTTTCCTGATCAATTTGTTGAACTCTTGTCTTCTTCTACAGCAGTGGAATATCTTCCAGCTCTCACAGCACTACTTTTAAATTGTGTCATTGTTCATTAAAAGGACAGTTGGACATCCCTGAAAAATCTCACAGTAAAGAGCTCTGAAAATTCTCTCCTCCATAATAATGAGAACACTAGCAAAAACTCTCAGAATCAACTTTTTTACAAAGCTAGAATTAAACAAAAGCTTACAGCAATCCAGGGAATGATTATTCAAGAAAAACAACCAGATCTCCATAAGAACAATGAGCACTGAGGCATTTTAATTTGTCCTATGCCCATCTAACCATCCCCTGCTCCACAGGAGTCTTGAAAAACAACAGCCACAATCAAGTCTGGCAGTCCAATAAGCTGGAATTCTTTCTAGGCAAAATTCCCAAAGAAAGGTCATTATTTGACATGACAGACTCCACATGTAAGGCTGTTATTATTATGTGAACTTACTCAGGGCTCACAAGTACAAAAGCATTTTCCCCCAAGAGAACTGTGAAAACAAACCAGAGACAATTATTGAACATAACTCTTAAAACACAAAAATAAGAAAACCCAATTAAAAAACAGGCAAAAAATCTGCAGATACCTCACCAAAGAATATGTACAGATGACAAAAAAATATTCGAGAATGTGCTCAACATCATAATGCATCAGGGAACTGCGAGTTAAACCAATGAGATACTACTACACATCTATTAGAATGCCAAAAATTCAAAACACTGATAATATGAAATGCTGGCAAGTATGTGGAGCAACAGGAATTCATTCATTGCTGATAGAAATGGAAAACGGTACAGCTGCTTTGGAAGATAGTTGGGCAGTTTTTTACAAAACTAAGTATACTCTTATTCAATCCATCTATATAATAATGATAAATCATAATGAACTAGAGTTTATTCAAGCAATTAAAAATAGATTTCACATACCTGGCTGGTTTGGCTCAGTGTTTAGAGCATCAGCCTGCAGACTAAAGGGTCCTGGGTTTGATTCTGGCTAAGGGCACATACCTAGGTTGCAGGCTAGGCCTTCGGAGCACGAGCGGGAGGCAACCAATCCATGTATCTCTCTCATATTGATGTGTTTTTTTCCTCACTCTCTCTCCCACTCTCTCAGAAAAGCAATGGAAAAAATATCCTCGGGCCCAGTCAGCCTGGCTCAGTGGTTGAGCATCATCAACCTAGGAACCAGGAGGTCTTGGTTTGATTCCCGGTCAGGGCACATGCCCAGGTTGCAGGCTCGATCCCCAGTAGAGGGTGCGCAGGAGGCAGCCGATCAATGACTCTCTCATCATTGATGTTTCTGTCTCTCTCTCTCCCTCTCCCTTCTTCTCACTGAAATCAATAAAGATATATTTTAAAAATATATCCTCAGGTGAGGATTAAAAAAAATAGATTTCACAGTTAAAAATCAATATAATTCTCCATATCACTAGAATAAAGGAGAAAAATATATCATCTCAACTGATGCAGAAAATCCATTTGGCAAAATTCAACATGTTAGTGATAAAAACTCTCAGCAAAATAGGGAATGAAAGGGAATTCCCTCAACCAGATAAAGGCCAACAATGAAAAATCTACAACTTTCATCATACTTCATGGAGAGAGACTAAATATTTTCTCCTCAAGACCAGGAATAAGGCAAAGATGTACCCTCTCACTTCTTTTAAACATCAGACTGGAGATCTAGACAGTGCAATAAAAATAAACTTCTAGAATTGGATCGGGGTCCTACATATATCCATACTTCAGAGTGGACTCTAAAACTCTCTGAAATTTACATAAAATTTTTGTGTTACGTGTCATATTCTACACAAAAACTCCAAGATTTTTCTTGTTTCTTAAAGGGGATTATGACCCTCCAAAAAGTTAAGAACCTCCGTTCCAGAGGCTGGACATACAAAAAAATCAGGTTGAATTGTCCAATTGTAAAGAAAATAGGGGGTTTTCATAGTCATAGACAAGGGATGTGAGTCAAGCTGTCTATTTATACCATAAAACTCCTGAAAATGGTCCTGATTCTTAATGTGATACTAAATACATTGTGGGGTGGAGGGAAGTCATATCATAACAGAGAAGCTAAAGGTGAAGAGGTGGTTTTTCAATCAGTGGCTGCTTTTGTTTCAGATCACGCCTCAGAGTTTGTACTCCAACACACCTACTGGCTTGACTCTGTTTTACGGCCTGGACAGTACTCATAACCCCAATATAAAACGTATGTATCAATACGGTCCGACCAAGAACAACATAATCTCGTTTTTCATATGAATCATCATCATTCAGAGTTAGCAACTGTAACAAAAGTAACTTACACTTCTCTAGCGCTTTAAAGCGCTTTCATTTGCTACTTTGCACGTGACCTTCACTTGGCCCCAGGTGGGAAGAGCAGGACGGCGGCTTCCGATTTCTAGATAAAGAACGTTCTGGATTCAGTTGGCGCGGAGCGAGACGCTCCCCGGGCTGCGTCTCACAGGTCGAGGCATTCCTGCCCACTGCCAAGCGCAGGTAGAACGTTTCTGAGAGCGCTGGCGATGGAGTCAGAACTTAATCATGAAATGGATTCGTGGGGCGTAAAATGTACTTAGATGAGGTGTAAGCACGTCGGAGCTGGAGCGCTGTTTCTGAGGCGGGAAGGACGCCGAGGAGGCAGTGTGTGAAAGGAGGAGGAAGACAGCGGCAGGAGGAGCCTTCCTTCAGGGGCGACAAGGAAGACGGGAGTGCTGCCTCAGAAGCGAGGGAATGGACGTGAGGGAAGAACCCAGAGGCTGCGCGAGCAGACGAACGGAGGAGGGCCCGCCTCAGGCGCAAAGCGGCAGCCCGGCTGAAGTCCCCCATCTCGAGGCGGCCGGCTTGGCTGAGCGCCCCTCCACCTTCAGCCGCCCTTTTCGTCATTCTCCCCTCAGGGTCGCTCACCACCGAGATTCCTGGCTGCCGCAACACTCCCAACTCCGTTGCGCACCTCGCGAACCCTGCGCGCCATAGATTCAAATATGAGTTCCAGAGCTTGGCGGTCCCGAACGTCTGCCACAATGAAGGACAGAAAGACCAATGGGAGCCCAGTTAGCCCCTGACGTACAAAGCAGTGGGCGTGGTGAAGGGGGGGGTGGGAGGTACACGTTGCCAAGACGACGGCTTCCGGGTGGGCGGGCCGCGGTGACCGGAAGGCGAGACTCCGCGGGAAAAGCTGCTTTGCCAGGTGGACGAAGCGTTTGGGGGCTGAGGCGGTTTCCTCAAGAGTAACCGCGGGCATGAGTTTGGCTCAGACGCCGGCCTCCGTGTTCTTTGTTTTTCTCTTCAACAAACGATTTTCCTGTCCAGTTATAAAGTTCAAGTTGTTTCCCTAAGGTAAGCGTGTGTTAACACCAGCCCTTCGTTACGTAGAGGGTAACAGTAACTCCGGTCCACTTTGTCACAGAAGGAGCGCGTTCCAAAAAAAAACAAAAAACGAAAATGTGGACCTTTAAACATTAAGTAACTTTTTACCGTGTGAACTTTTCATTGCACTGCGCACACTTTTTAGTCTTTAAACATTGGATGCAATTTGAGTTACGATTAAATTTAAAAGTCGGGTTTTTGTTTTTTTCTGACTCTCCAATTCCATCTGAACCGGGTAAATAGACAGACAGAGGCCTGAATGTTAAAGTTTTCTGTATAGTCTCGGAGTTTCTCGGACTTAAGTTCTTAATCTCCTATAAGTGTGAAGGTAAACGGTTAAGATGGGGCTTTGACGCCAAACCATGCCAAGAATGAAACTAATTCAGCTGAGTATCTTGTCTCTTCAAGACAGTTTAATCCAAAATGACTGAAACCAGGTGATGCACATCATGGCTACTCTGGTTCCACGTGTGTGGTGTTGGATGATGATGACGGTCTCACCTAAGTCTATCGCATTTATGAAAGAAAAATGTTTAAATGATAGGGCTTTCTGCAGATAGTTGCCTTTTAAAAAATCTTACCGCGTTAAAACACATCTTTTAACCACAAAGGCCATTGTTTAAATGCTTGTCACGGAAATCTAAAAGAAAACTTAAGCCAAACTTGCTTGCTTGTGAAGAAGAATTTGTCCCTCTAGAGTTAGGGCTGGGAAGCGTTTATGAAAGCTTAGATCTATATGTGTTTAGGTCCCTGTCAAGCCCTTCCTTAAAATTCCATCTTCAAAACTCCCTGCTAATGAGCACTTTTCCAGCAGCTTGGATGAAACGTTCTGATAACTACCTCAGCCTGAAGGTTAGAAATTTCATTAAATAAAAAATTAAATACATTAGAATACTTAGGCATGAAACATTAATGAAATGAGTAATACATTCTTCAGAAGAGGAGGCACTTAAGAAAACACAGGCCGCCTGCATTGTGGAGCTATGTAACGGGATGAGATTTGATAGATAGGCAAGAGATCAAAAAATGGCCAGGATTTCAAAAGAGAATGTTCCAGGTGCTGCTTGCTGCCTTCCTAGACCATTTGAAAATAAAACTCTCAGCAGAAGCCCTCCAGGCCTTAGAGATGAACCAGAGCGTCCTTTAGATGTCACTATTGTACTGAACAAGTCAGTTGCACTGTTATTTATCTGGCAGGAATAAAAAGTGCCTAAATTTTATAAGGATTTAGTCATTCATTTATATTTAGTAGTTTTAGAGCTGAGAAAGAAAACTTGCACCTAAGTTAGATGTACTTGGGAGGGGGGGAAGTTCCCTCTATGTCGTAGCAGACGTACATTTGAATTTGTACACTTTATTCCTCTCACCTAGATGTCCTCTCCTCTACTTAGTTGAATCTTACTTATCTTTTAAGACCCAGGTCAAATTGGGAAGTGTTTGAGATGTAGCCCATAGTCTCCTCTCTCCCTCCAGAGCACCTATGGAATTATATTCTTTATTTGGTATTTCAGCTTTAGGCCTTGTAATGTTTCAGATCATTCATGTTGACGAATGTACCTTACATATAGTTTGCCTCATATACTGGGTTCTAAGCTGCTTAGAATTGTATTCCCTACTGCACCTGGCAGAATGTCTTGAACATGGTAAACATAATTTCGATGTAAAATTCCTAAGTTAAGATTAATGTTAAATATAGTTCGTTGCTGTAGTAGTTTGCTAGGACTGCCATGACAAAATACCACAGACTGGGTGGCTTAAGCAAAAGAAATTTATTTTCTCATGACTCTAGAGGCTGGAAGGTCCAAGATCAAGATGTTGGCAGGGTTGATTTCATTCTGAGACCTCTTTCCTTGGCTGTAGATGGCCATGTTCTGCCTTTGTCTACACATGGTCTTTTTTCTACGTACACATACACACCTGTGTTCAAATGTTGTCTTATAAGGACACCAGTTCTACTGGATCAGGGCATCTTAAGACCTCCTTTTAACTTAATTACCTCTTTAAAGACCAAATATAGTTGCATTCTGAGGTATTGGGGGATTAGGAGTTGAGGATATGAATTTTAGGGGGGAATACAATTCAGTTTATAGCAATAGCCAACACTCAAAAGCAGGAATGACTGGGAGCAGTATTATGATTGGGAGTAGTATTATGATTGGGAGTCATCATTAGAACTTTCATCTTTAGACCTATAGATAACATACATGTGTAAATCAGATTAATAGGGAGTAGTAGAGTCTGTGGTAAATCAGAATATTTACCCAGACAAAAGACTTTCAAATTGAAATCTGTAAACAAAACGAAACACACTCCAAAACAATAATTCGCTATTCAAACAAAACAAAACAGGCTGACTGGTTTTGGCTCATAGAGCATTGGTTTGCAAAAACTACCAGCATATTGTCTAATCTGGAATCTATAACCACTTATGGTGGGTACTGGACATATTAAGTATGCTTTTGCAGATCCAAAGACATTTTCCACAGACTCCTAGGTTCATACATAACTTTTTTGTTGAGTACCCACTGTGTTGAAGGAACTGTACTCAGTGTCACACTGAGATCAAAATCCATAAATTTGGCCACATATATCCAGGAGTTACAAGGACATTCTACTTTTGAGATAATTTATTAAATGCATTACTATGCATAATTTAGTATTTTTAAGTACAGCTTTATCCTGTAAATAAATTAGAACTTAGAAAATAATTCCTTATCAGATTATGTGCCCTGATAAGGCCAAGAACTGTTCTCTGGTAAAAGTATAGAGGAAATGAGACATATACAAAAATAAGTATAATCCAAAATAGAAGTGAGACCATGAGAGAATTATAATACATTGTGGGAAATTAGAGGAAGAGAATATTTCTTCCTGCTGGGTGCGTTACTAAGTGTGTTTAATGCAGTTAGAATTAATCTTTCCCATGACACTTGGTACTTCTAATATAGCATTAATCAATGTGTTACATGGTAGTTATTTGCATATGTTTGTATCTTCCCCAATACATTCTGAAAGAAACAAGAATGTGTTAGTCTTTATGTGCTCCAGTCTAGTGTTGGCCAAAAGTTTCAGCCTCCCCTTAGGAACTTTTTAAAAATAAACTTTTCAAGTGGCAGGGAGGGAGAGGGGAAAAAACAAAAAAACTTTTCTTCACCCTAGCTCTGGAGATTCCAATTTAGTAAGCCTGGAGAGTGGTAGAGAATCTCTATTTTGAAAAGGTTTTCTTCCACTTAATGATTCTGATTATCAGCCCCATTTGGAACCTTCTGCCCTAGAGCACCTAATATATAGTATGCTCTCAATAAATTCTTGTCACATTAAATGAGCAGAGCTGTGATTTAGTAAGATTAATAAGACCCCAGTGTATAAGATGAATTAGAGTGGAAGATATCCTAGAGGCAAGGAAATCCTATTACGTCCAGCTAAGAGATCAGGCAGCCCTAAACTAGGGTAGAGGCTATATAGGAAAGGAGAGAAATGGATGAGAAACATTGAAAAGGTAAAATCTACAGAATTAGGTGAAACTTGATAAAATGCACTTGTTCCCAAAACATAGTGTGCCTAAGACTTATACAGGATGTTTATTTAAAAAGCAGGTTGCTAGACTCTGTGAAATCCTGTTTAGTTAGTTAATCCAGGATGAAGCACATGAATCTGCATTTTTAATAACCTTTCCCCATGATTCTGATTTAGGTTATTTATCTATTTCAGTTTAAGACCTCAATTTAAGATCCTTTGACCATTGTGAGTGGGAAAGAGGGAGGATTGAAAAATATTCCTCAAGATTAAATCTTGCATGACAGGGATGATGATAAACCATTAATAGACACTGAGAATTTGGTTTAGAGGGAATAAGCTATTCAGCAAGTAAGGAGAAGAGCCTGGAAAAAGGTAGAGGGCGAAGAAGAAATTGGAAAAACTTTGTGATAATAAAGATTCGTAAGGAGGGGATCAAAGAAAAGGGAGAGAGTTATGGTGAAAATTGAGATCTTGAAAGGAAGGAGGTAGCACATGAAACAGAAGGTGGGAGGAAAACTTGGAAAAACCAAAAAAACAAGAGTCTGGAGTAAAGAAAAAAAAGGAAAGGAAATAACAAGTATTGGAGTGTTGTCAATGGTGATAGAAGGAAACTTGACTTGGGGTGGTTATCACACAGTACAGTATACAGATGATGTATTACAGAATTGTACATCTGAAACCTATATAATTTTATTAACCAATGTCACCTCAATAAATTCAATAGAAAAAAGAAAGAAAACCTCCCACTAAATACTAAAGATAACAAACATTTCACTTACTTTATTTTATAAATACATAATAAAGTGATCTCTTTAGAAACTTAAAATTCAAATAAACTCCACATTAGTTTTTTTTCCATAGGTAATGTAACTTCTTAAATAATACAAAATAAAGTAGCTATTATTTTATTTAAAAAAACACAAAAAAACAAGTGCTGGCAAATATGTAGAGAAATCAGCACCCCCTTACAGTGCTGATGGAATTGTAAAATGGTACAGCTACTTTGAAAAACTGTTTGGCAGTTCTTCAAAGTGTTTAACATAACAATTCCACTCCTTAGTATGTACTTACAAGTACTTACGCAGATTATTGTATACCAGTGTTCATGAAAGCATTATTCACCATTTCTAAAAGGTGGAAACAACCCAAATGTCCATCGTATGAATGGATAAAGTCTGGTGTATCTATACAGGGAATATTATTCAGCCATAAAAAGGAATAAAGTTTGATATATTCTACAAGATAGATCGACTTTGAAAATATTATGCTACTGAAATAAACCACATACAAAAGTCCAATATTTTATGATTTCAAAAGTGGTATGATTCATGAAGACAGTAAGTTGAATGGAGGTTACTAGTGACAGTGGCAGGAGGTGTGGGTGAGTGGGAAGCTGTTGCACTGTGGGTACATAATTCCTGTTTGTGGCGATATAAAAGTTCTGGAAGTAGTTGTGATGGTTGCACAACATTGTGAATAACTTAATGCTACTGTATCATACACTTAAACATATACTTAAGTTTTATGTATATTTTCCCACAACAAAAATTATTTATAAAAATAAATTCAATGTGGTTACTGTTTTGACAATCACTGTTCTAACCTAAAGTTAACATTTCTCATTAACCCTTTGATTGTCTTTGTTCTGATTATCTTTTAATTTCATTTGGGTTTTCTAAAAAAATTTTTCCTTTGAGAATAAAACATAAAGACTATGCATTAGGAATATTCTAGCATTCTGAGAATTTGTAAATTAATGATACATCTTTCAAACACAAAGCCTTCTCAGAAGAATTTTGGGGCACTGGCCTTGTTTTGGGAGAGTTCTATTAGGTTTGACTGAGCCGGCGTGAGGCAGAAAGTCCAGAACATAGAGTATTTATGTAATAGCAAACTTAAAAGCCCAGTGGAAACAGGGTACCTGACTTGTGTTACATTAGCATGGTGATTTAAATGACCTGTTTAACATTATCTATTGAAATAATAACTCTAAAAACATAATTTTTTTTTAGTAGGATAGGGTAGGTTGTGGTGCAGCAATAAATCCCTTTATCTTGTAACACCTCATCACAACTAACTACAGGAGAGGCTAGAAAGTTTCCCTTGCATTTAACCCCAGCCTAACTACCCTTGAGGTGAAGGTAGATTTGGTGTGATGAGGACAGAGCATTGGCTCTTTCATATTGACCTATATTTAAAATTTTTCTTCAGTGATGTTTCAAGTAAGGTTAGATTTAATGAAGTTTTGCTTCAGTCTTTTTCAGACAAAATAAGGAAGAGCTTTCTTCTTAAACTTCAGATATATATAGGTTTTGGAGATTTAGTATTTCAGAGTATTGGCAAAATTCATTATCAACTTTGATGCTAGTGTTAAGCACCAACTGTGTGAATAACTAGTTGTGTACTCTCAGGCAGTTTATTCAACTCCGTTTCAGCTTTCAGAAATGGAGACAATAGGCCCTACCCTACCACATGGCATACCTGTGAGGAGAAAATGTGAAAGAGAAAATGAAACGTGCTTTATACAGTGTTGGATACATTGGAGGTTGGAAGTTATCATTAATGGTAGTTGTCATTAAGTATTGATTAAATATTACTTGCTTTTCCTATTTTTGTGCAGTTTAGTGAATTTCAGATGAGATAGCATGAAAACTTACTGAAACTTGTAAGGTGATAGACATTTCACAAGTGATTACAGATATTTTCTCTTTTCTGAATTTATTTTCACTGTCATATAATTAAGTTTTGGATATGCTTCTTTGCATTTTGCTCTTGTTATTTTGCGTTAATCTCATCTCCCAAAAAAATGTGTATACTGCTTGAGGATAGCTAATATTTCATAGCTCATATTTCCTTTGTGTCTCCTACATCCAGCAGAGTAATATGTACTTTAGTAAACACTCAGTAAACATTTGTTTACTTTTAGTAATTGGCGATTTTTAAGAAGGCCCTTAAGCATATTTTAATTGCAATTAGAATTAACAGTCAATCTGAATATGCTATGCTCTTCAGAATTCCCATTAGCTAAAGGTGACCTTCCAGAATATCCCAACAGATGTAGACCTGACAAAAGTGATTCATACCTCACCAACCCACAACACAGGTCTTTGCAATCTGCTCTGCTTTCTAAGCCACTCTGAAACTAAAGCTACTGAAATAAGTGAAGTATGTTACTTATTTAGTGAGGATATTATGTACCAAATAAAAAACCCTATTACCAAGCCTATTTGTAGATTTGGCTTAGCATTTGTTCTCATGTACAATCTCAGATACTGTTTCCTCTAAAAAACTTTTTATCTGAGTACAGTTTTCAGGAAATTAGCCCAGTACATACCCATAATATGTTGTCAGTCTTTTTGCGTGTGTGGAACAATGATATAAAAATTGATAATAACAATGATAAAATACAGTATCTCAAGAGGTGTTGTAGCTAAGAGCCTAACTTTGAAGTAAAAATGTTTGAATTCTCAATTGTGCCATTTATTAGCTATGTGACTGTGGGTAATGTAGTGTAACTTTGAAAGACGAAATATCCTCTTCTGTTAATGGGCATTATAGTAGCTATCTCATAGATTTCATGTATTAAATGAGACAATTCAGGTACAGCACTGAGCACAATACCAGATACCTAGTAAGTACACAATGAGAGTAATTTAAATTTAAATTTAAAAATTAAAAAAAATTAAACCTCAACATCACTTAAAGATTTGGAAAATGTATTTTCAAGTAAGAAGTTTCAAGACAGGACAGCTCCCAGGGTGGTTCTTTTAGCAGCTGAGTGTCATCATCAGGATCCAAATCATCTTCATTGTTCCATTCTGCTAACCTCAAAGTACTATATTGGTCCTTGTCTTTAGACTAGGTTTCCTCATGGTCAAAAGATGACCACTACAGTTCCAGTCTTCAAATCCAGTCAAAACAGCATCTAGCAAAAGAAAACACCATCTCCTCAATATATGTTCTTTCTAAGAATAAGGAAATCTTTCTCAGAAGCCTTCCTTCCTGCACACTTTCCTTCATGACTCATTAACTGGGTCACATCTTCATCTCCTCAGTGATCACTGGCGAGGAGAAAGGGATTATGAATTACCTAGAGATGGGCTTAGACAAATCAAGATTTATCCCTGAGTTTTTCATTGTGTCACTTAAAAAAAATTATCTTTATTGAAAGTATTACAGATATCCCCCCCTTTCCCCCATTGATCCCCTCCACCCCACATCCACTCCACCCTCAGGCCTTCCCCACACCAATGTCTGTGTCCATGAGTTATGCTTATAAACATATAACTTCTTTTTCTTTTTCTTTTTAATATATCTTTATTGATTTCAGAGAGAGGAAGGGAGAGGGAGAGAGAGATAGAAACATCAATGATGAAAGAGTCATTGATCAGCCGCCTCCTGCATACCCCCGCCTGGGGACCGAGCCTGCAACCTGTACATGTTCCCTGACCAGGAATCGAACCCCAATCACCTGGATCTTAGGTCGACGCTCAACCACTGAGCCACGCCCAGCCGGGCTAAACATATAACTTCTTTGATTACTCTCTCCCCACCCACTCCCCCACCCCCAGCTTCGCTCTGAGATCCCTCAGTCTGTCCCATGCTTCTATGTCTCCGGATCTATTTTGTTCATCAGTTTATTTTGTTTATTACATTCTACATATGAGTGAGATCATGTGGTACTTGTCTTTTCCTGACTGGGTTATTTCATTCAACATAGTACTCTTCAGGTCCACCCATGCTGTCGCAAAGGGTAAGAAATCCTTCTTTTTCACAACTGCATAGTATTCCATTGTGTAAATGTGCCATAACTTTTTTTTATCCACTCATCTGCTGATGGGCACTTGGGCTGTTTCTAGATCTTAGCTGTTGTAAATAACATTGCTATGAACATAAGAGTGCATATATTGTTTCTGATTGGTGTTTTGGGATTCTTAAGCTGTATTCCCAGAATTAGGTTGACTGGGTCAAGCAGCAGTTCCCTTTTTAATTTTTTGAGGAAACTCCATACTATTTTACATAGTGGCTGCACCAGTCTGCATTCCACCAGCAGTATACTAGGGTTCCCTTTTCCCCACATCCTCACCAGCACTTGTTGTTTGTTGATTTATTGATGGTAGCCAGTCTGACAGGTTATCTTGTAATTTTTTAGTGGCATATTACCATTGTAGATAATGTGTAGATAATGTGTTTAAGAAATTCTTGATTAAGAAATTCCTCTGAAGAGTATTTTGAATTTTGCTCTGGCAGGTGGTTAAATTACTTTGATTCTGTAGAGGTTTGGTTTTAGGCTTGGTTCAAATTTATCTGTTTCAGTTTTCCCCTTAATCTTAGGCAAGGACCTTACTCTTAACGTATGACCCTTCTGGGTTTTCTAGAAAGTTTGAGGTGTTTACCAGGACCTCTAAGGGATTCACCCTCCAAACTCTCACTCATCATCACTGGAAAGCTGCTGAAATTTCTGCTTAACTGTTGCTTTCCTCTAGGTTTCTTGGATCTCACTATCCACATGCACAGTTCAGGAGTCAGCCAAGGATTTGAGGGGAGGTATTATGCAGATTTTGGAGGCACCCCCCACCCCGTCCCAACCCTCAGTGGCTTCTCCTTTTTGGAGACTTTCTCTTTCAATTTCCTTCTGCTCCAGTTAGCCTCAAACTCTAAGCTCTGGTCCCTTATTCCCTCAAAACCAATACTTTCTGCTTAAGTTCTATTCCCTATGCACTATGCAGACTGGAAAATAATCTACTGGAAAAGTAAGAAAATGTAGTTATCTATTGGCATCTCTTCTTTCAAGGGTCATATACCCTTTAGTTGCTACCTGCTGTTGATTGCTCTACAATGCCTTCAAATATTATTTATATTTTAGTCATCGAGTTTTTAATTGTCGTTATCAGGAGGGTTATTAATTTTAACATACTCCACTATTTATTAGGGTCAGAAGTCGTTAAAGCAGTATTTGTAAATGGAAAAACAAAGTTATGGTTTCTAAGAAATTGTTGGTTATTGTATTATATGAAACTATGTTTAGAAAAGTAAAAAGATACTTTCTAGAATGGGGAAAGAGTTAGGTAATATTCTTTCAAAAATAATTTATGGGCCCTGGCCGGCGTGGCTCACTTGTCTGGAGTGTTATCCTGTAAACTGAAAGGTTGAAGGTTCGATTTCGAGTCAGGGCACGTACCTAGGTTTCAGGTTTGGTCCCTGGTTGGGGCGTGTATGGGAGGCAACTGGTTGATGTTTCTCTCTCACATCAATGTTTCTCTCCCTCCCCTTTTCTCTCCCTCAAAAAAAATTTATGATGTTTTAATAAGACTGTGTAAAAGTATGGACTGAGCATGAAAATGTACTGCTTAGATCTCGCTGCAGGGAACATAATTGACTGATGACCCCAGCTGCTTCCCTTTAGAACCCACTTCCAAGTTCATGCTAAGGCCATGATTCCCATGTGATCCTTCCAAGCAATGACTACATATGGTGGGGGTTGTAACTCAGGTCTTTTCCAATGAGATACAGGACTCCTTTAATGGGATACTTTGCCAAAGGACTCTCCCCCATTGGCTGGACCGAAACTTTATTAGAACTGTGTTGCAGTCTTGAGATTCTTCCTACTCAGTCCTCCTTTCTTCCCTTTTTTTATTACAGGTGTTAGACCTGCATCACAATCTGAAGGCTCTCTTGCCTTCCCATTGTTCCCTTCTCTTTATCTTTCATAGGTAAATCCCTTAATAAATCCTTTATTAATCTAATCTTGACATCTACTTCTTGGGAGATCTAAACACAGAAATACATACCCAAACTATTGATATAAAATGGACTAAAATGATGACTTAAAGAAAAAAAAGAATGTTCTTACAGAAAAGTTCCAAATAGTATATGTAGATACTCTTTCCTCCAGGAGGTAAAGCTTAATTCCCCTCCCCTTGAACTTGGGCTAGGTTTAGTGACTTGCTTCCAATGAAGAAAGCAGTAACTGTCAGCTCCCCTTTTTTTCAGCCCCCCCATTCATAGGCATATGCAGAAGCCTTTATAAACATTTTTTTCTAATGCCCCCACTTCTGATGAAATTTTAATACCACATATATACTGTATATCCATTTACATACTGTATGTATATCCATGGTTTATACATAATAAGAGTAAGTTTTTTTGCCCCCTGCTCCCAAGAACCCTCACTGAGTGCATGGAATAGAGTGTGGAAAAGGATTATTTCTAATTTACTGTGGAGAAACCTTAACCAAATAAAGTTAACATTACCAGTGTGATAAGTCAAGTTGATGCTATATACCCTCAGTATGACACAATGATAAGGATATTTTGCTTCTATGGTAGTCTATCCAAAAAATCTCAACCTCAGTCTTATGAGAAAACATCAGACAGACCCAAACTGAGAAACGTTATTCAAAATATCTGACCAGCACTCTTCAAAAGTGTCAAGGTAATAAAAAACAAGGATAGACTAAGAAACTGTCACAAATCATTGGAGATTAAGGAGACATGACCACTAAATGCAATGTGGTATCCTAGATCCTGGAAGAGAGAACGAGCAGTAGTGGAAAGACAGTTTGTAGTTAGTAGTATTGTAGTAATGTTAACTTCTTAGTTTTGACAAATGTACCATGATTTTGTAAGATAATATCAGGGAAAGCTGGGAGGAAGTGTGTAAGGGAATTCACTGTGCTATCTTTCTAAGTTTTCTCTAAATCTAAAATTATTCCAAAATTAAAAGTTAAAAAAAGGGTGTTCAAAAGTAAATATTACTGTGCCATTTGTATTCACAACATGAAAATAATGGTCCAAATATTTAAAAGGAAGTAAGTCTATATCGATCACTAGAATTATAAACATTAAGCTCTGAAAATGTGAGTTTTTTTAGATATAATATCAGTAAATGAAAATATACCACTAAATTTTTCAAGTTTAGTGAAGTCTTTTATGCAGTCTTATGACATCTATGCACAATTAATTCCAATTGTACTAGAAATAAGCAGAATTACATGGATTCAAAACTGGCTGCAGAACCATAAAAAGTATTGGATAAAGCATAAATGGAAATATATCGAGTTGGGGAATGTGTCTAGGTACTACAAGGATCAGTGTTGTGTTCTTCCATACATAGTTTCTGCATTAAAGATGAAGAAGAGGGAGTAAAAAACATGTTAACGAAATTCAGAGATGATATTAAATTGGGAGGTGGTGCAAATAGCGGTAGGCCAGCAAAACAATATAAAGTACACGAAGAACTTAGAAATATGGAGTGGAAATAGCAAAATGATATTCTGTCCCTCCAAAATAGAAATTTACTACTGCATTAGGAGAAAAACAATAAAACCAAATAGGTATTCAAAGGGAGTAAGATCTGAAAGTCATCAAATGGTCAGAAAGGCCTAAGGGTGAAAGTGAATAACAAAGTAGATATGAATTTATGATACAGTGATTTTGAAGATTATGGCTACATATGTTGCAAGCCACAGAAAAAGAATAGAATAGTCTGTTCTTCATACCTCTAGAAAAATGACATCTGGAAATAAGAACTCATTTTCTATCAAGTTCTTACCTACCTACTGTCGACAAAATAGAAGTAGTAATAAAGATGATTAAGCTTTAGAACGCTGAGGACAAGTGTATTTATCTTTACCAGTCTTTTCATTCATAACTGCTGATTCTACTTCACGTCCCATGTAGATGAGCCTTCCTTCCTCAGACATCTTACTTATACGAAGCCTCCGAGCAGGGTTTACCTACCTGTTTTTAACCTCCTCTGTTCTCCCAAATTAAATGTCCAAATTGATTTTTTCTATGTTCTTATTTTCATTTATATTAAATTACATATAGGCTCCCTTATTTACTTGGTAAAACTGACTTAAGCCAATGTTATATCTACATCCCAGTGCTACAAGCCTTTTTTTTTTACAAATACTTGAATATGCCTCCATGAGCAGTTTGGAATGAAGAGCGTGTATGAGAGTTAACATCTGAGAACTGTGTTGCAATTGAGACCTAAGCAAATGACAACTAAAAAACCCCCGCACAAAACCAAACAAAATCCACAGATCAGAATTCCTGTGGTAATATAGTATTCCAGTGGTCACAGCATAAATCAGGTAACCCCAAGATTTTTATCATCCATTGGCAAGGAGCCACTCAAACTAATAAATGAAGAGACCTCTTTTATGGATGACTACATATACTTATTAAGTATTATATAATAGATGATTCAGATTTTTTTCCTCAGGATGAAAAATCTGTATGAATCCTCCTTTTTTTTAATAGTTTAAGAATGCTTATTTCTTCTGCACTGAAAAAAATTTATAATCCAATGGCACATATAATGTTAATGCTAAATAAGTTCCAACTGTCAACAAATACATAAGAATCAAGTTAGAAGGAATATTTGAGATCTGTCTCAACCTCCTCCTTTCATGCATAAGATCTTGGAGGGCATGAGATGAAGGAAGGAACACTCCCACATGGTTGGGGCAAGTGTGTTAAACAATAAAATGATCTTTTGTTTTTGAGAAACAGGAGAATTCTACAATGGATGGAGGACTGGGCCAAATAATTTCTATGGATTACTTCCCATGCTTTGAGGGTACTTTGTGTTTATCACTTGGCTACTTGAATGCCTGTGCAATACAAACACAATTTTGCTGTCTTAAAATCTTTATGAACTAAATAGAATATTATTCACCTATTTCTTGCAGTAAACCTTCCCACTGTAGAGAGATAAAGCTTTTCAGTATAGAGTATAGCAAATTTCTTATAATAAAAGCAAGTTGTATAGAGTACAAATACTTCTCCCTCAATTCAGACTTTAGTTGCCTTGGTGGTGTGCTTGGTTATTGCATTATTCATTACTAGACAGCCTAGCCTTAATTCTCATAAAACGGAGAACTCTGAACACCAGAAGGATAGAGAGGTTAAAAGGCTAGACATAAGCACATTTGTCATTAATTTTTTGAAAAACTTTGTGATGAGGAGGAGAAACAAGATGATGGCGTAGGTAATAGCTGTACTGCTGCCTCCCACAACCACATCAAAATTACAGCCAAAATACAGAACAGCCATCACTCAGAGTGTCCTGAAATGTAGCTGAACAGAAGCCCTACAATCAGGGAACTGAAGAAGCGTCGAGACCAGTAGGAGGGGTGGAGACGTGGGTGGATCGGGGCTGGATCACGGAGACGTGGCCACCGGCCCACACCCGGTGCTGTGGTTTAAACCCAGGAGGGATATCATGGTGGTGGAGGTTTCCTGGAGGAGTGAGGTGCCCCAGCCCCATAGCAGGCCCCCACCCAGGGCTCCAGGGCTGGGAAGAGAAGTCCCCACATCTTTGGGCTGTAAAAACCAGCGGGGACTGTCTCTGAGGAACGTGGAGTCTGCAGGAGTCCCAGACTTTCCTCTTAAAGGACCCACACATGGACTCACTCAGATGTGCTCCCTCTGAGCTCCAGCGCTGGGCAGCAGCTTGAAAGGAACCTGGGACATTTGGGGAGGAACTAACTTGCCTGAAATCGGGGCAAGAGCTGGAGGGGCAGCTTTCTCCCAGACAGAAGAGCTGGCAGAGGCCATTGCTCCTTTGGCGAGCCCTCTTCCCCACAGAGCCAGCAGGCAGGCACTATATTTGAATCCCCAGCACCTGACTCACACCTTTGGCCCTGCTCTGGTGGTTCCCGGAGACCCTGACCCTCCCTACCTGCAAGCTCATCCAGGCCATTTCCAGTGGCTTTTCTATGCAAGTGGCCTCTCGAGCTTCATGCTTAGGACTTTCCTAAAATCTCTCAAGTAGCAGTGTGCCCCATACAGCTTGTTAAGTGGCCCCAGGCCTGGCACTAGTGGCAGCCTGCATTGGTTCATAGCTTGGCCTCTCCTGGACACCTCCAAGCTGAGCACAAGTATCAGCCAACTGTATTTGCTGTGTAGCTCATGCTGGGTGGCCCTAGGCAAAGCACTGGCAGAGGCTGACTTTTCACCTCCCAGGTGGCCCCAGAGACAGTGCACCTGGTGGCCAGACTCAACCACGATGGATTGCAACCCTACCACATCCACGAGTGACACACTGAAGGGGTGCACTTGGTGGACACCAAAGCTCCACTGAAGTAAATCCTGCTCCATAGGGGTGTCTCCAGCACAGCAGCTCTTTGGCTGTAGTTGCACCTAGCCCTCACAGCTGATTGGCCAGGGGATCAATTCCTCCCAGTGATGCCAACAGCAACCAAGACTCAACTACATTAGGACAGTGTACACAGTCCACACAGGAGCACCTAGAAGACCCAGCTCAGGTGAATGGGGAGGCTGAGCGACTGGACACTACAGGACACCTACTACACAAAGCCACTCTACAAATTCCAGGAGACAGAGCAGCTCTACCTAATACATAGAAACAAACACCTGGAGGCAGCCAAAATGCAGAGGCAAAGAAACATGTCACAAAGGAAAGAACAGAAGAAATTTCAAGAAAAGGAACTAAATAAAATAGAACCAAGCAAGCTACTAGATACAGAGTTCAGAATTTTGTTTATAAGGATGCTCAAGGATATTAGACTCTTAAGAAAACAAGTGAGACCATCGATGACTTAATAAAGTACCAATTTGAAATGAAGGCTACACGAACTGAAATGAAGAATAATTTACAGGGAATCAACAGTAGAGTAGAGGACACTGAGAATCAAATCAGCAGTTTGGGATATGAGGAAACAAAAAAACACCCAATCAGAAGAGCAAGAAGAAAAAAGAATCCGGAAATATGGTGACCTTTTTGTGCATGGGACAACGCTCAACCAACTGAGCCACACCAGCTAGGGCAGATTGTTTGTTTTTTGTGGTATTTAGTTTTATATGTTCTTTATAAATTTTGGGTATTAACCCCTTATCACATATGTCATTGTCAAATTTATTCTCCCATTTAGTGGGTTGTCTTTTTACTTTGTTAATGATTTCTTTTGCTGTGTAAAAGCCTTTTAGTTTGATGTAGTCTCATTTGTTTATTTTTCCTTTTGTTTTCCTTGCCCAAGGAGATACATCAGAAAAAAGCATGGCTACAAGAAATGCCTGAGATTTACTGTCTGTGTTTTTCCCCAGGATTTTTATGGTTTCCAGTCTAACATTTTAAGTCTTTAATTCATTGTGAGTTTATTCTTGTATATGGTGTAAGCAGATGGTCTAGTTTCATTTTTTTGCATGTATCTGTCCAATATTCCCCAAATCATTTATTGAATAGACTGTCTTTACCCCATTATATGTTCTTGCCTCCTTTGTTAACTATTAATTGACCACAAAGGTGTGGGTTTATTTCTGGGCTCTCTATTGTATTCCATTGATATATTTGTCTATTTTTAAGCCAGTACCAGGCTGTTTTGATTATTGGGCCTTGTAGTATAGTTTGATATCAGGTAGCGTGATTCCTCAAACTTTGTTGTTCTTTCTCAAGATTGCTGTGGCTAGACGAGGTCTTTTTTGGTTCCATATAAATTTTTGGAATATTTATTCTAGTTCTGTGAAATATACCACTGGTATCATGACAGGAGTTGTGTTGAATCTATAGATTGCTTTGGGTAGTATGGACGTTTTAATGATGTTAATTCTTCGTATCCATGAACACAGTATATGCTCCACTTATTTGTATCTTCTTCAGGTTTTTTCTTCAGTGTCTTACAATTTTCTAAGTATAGATCTTTTACATTCTTGTAAATTTATTCCTAAGCATATTATTTTATTTTTCCTTTGGATGCAATTGTAAATGGGATTTTTTTTCTTTTTTTAATCCTTACCCAAGGATATGTTTCTATTGATTTTAGAGAGAGATAAAGGAAGAGAGAGAGAGAGGGAAACATTGATGTGAGAGAGAAACGTCGATCAGTTGCCTCCCATATACTCCCTGACCAGGAACTGAACCCACAACCTAGTTATGTGCCCAGACGGGGAATTGAACTACCTTTTCGTGCAAGTACAGTGCTTCAGCCAACTGAGTCAGCTGGCCAGGGCTCGGATTGTTTTCTTGGTTTCCCTTTCTGATAGTTCATTATTGGTGTATAAAAATGCAACTGATCCTTTGCCAGGTGGCTCAGTTGGAGCATCCCATACACCAAAAGGTTTTTCTCTCTCACATTGATGTTTTTCTCTCTCTCTCCCTTCCTCTCTAAGATCAATAAAAACATATCCTCAGGTGAGGATTTAAAAAAAATTCTAACATATAGTGTGATGAGCTTTAAATTTATATTTTTGCACTGAATCATTGCAACTGCAATTAGGCAATGTGTGATCAGGCAATGTGTGATCAAAACAAAATAGTAGGACTTCAGTGTCACCTTAACAGACTATACAGGGTGTCCCAAAAAATGTTTATGCACTTTGAATGATTATAAAGTCATTGTTTATTAGCATACAGTTCATTTTCAGAATTTAAAGGAATTTACAGAAATGAATAATTTTTTTTTATCAATGCTTGTTTTCAAACTGATGACCATTCTGGTCCATGCATTGCTGATAACATGAAGCAGTGGAATCACAAACATCAAGAATAATTTCATTCGGTATTTGTATGCCCTCAATTCATCCACTTGCCCGTTTTGTACCGTACACTTTATCTTTTATGTATTTCTGTAAAAAAAAGTCTAGTGACACTTTAGGATAAATTTTCTTTGTTCAAAGCTTAGTCTAGCTTCACCCATTATTTCACATCTGTTAAACCTGAAAAGGAGTGAAAATTAAGTGAATTATCAGCTGTTAAAGTATGTATACATTTTTTTTAATATATAAAAAAAGCTAAATAGAAAAAACATGCAGTTATAAAATATGTAGGCTAATGAAGTAAATCAGATCATTCATTAAATGTATTATAAAGTGAGTAAAGTTGGTAGGACAAATTTTTTGAGCCTTAATTTTCCTGCCTGCTTCTACCTGATTTATTTACATGAAAAGGGACATTTCTAAAACAAGATTCTGACTACACTCCTGACAATTTGGTGGATTTGTTAACTGCTGTCAAATATTTCTGGGTAAACTTTAAAAATATATATTTTTAAATACATAACTGAGGTAATTAGAAAGTAAAGAAAATTATTTCCTAGGAGCCTAAAACTAAGATGATAAAGAAGTCAAGTAAATATGAATTAACACTATAGCTGCCTGGAGGAATTTGCCAATCTCAGTACCCAAAGGTCTATGATTTTAACTGCCATGCAGGACTTGGAGCTGTGAAAGGCACAGAATTATAGTTAAGATTCCCATATGTAAAACTGAAATCCTCTAAAAACTCACCCCAGGTAAAGGGTAAAAGTGAGAACAAAATCTTCCAATTAGGACAGTAAGAGCTCAAGAAAATTTAACTAGCCCTGGGCTCTGGATTAAGGGGATGGGAATAAAGAGAGAGATACAGAGATGAGAGAGGATCAGAGAGAGAAAAATGAAATACCCAGTATCCTCTAGTTGTCCATTGCCACAAATGGATCCTCATTCTGGTTGGATCAAATTTACCTTGCTTGCATGTTTTAGGAATTCGCAAATTGAGAAATTGATATAAAAAGTCAACCTAGGCTATAAAGATTCTTGCAGCACCCATAAGAGACAAAAGCAGAGATTTTGGAGGGACATACCCTTATCCAGGAATTCCCACAAATAGAGCCTTGCTAAAAAAATTAGCTCATAAACCAAAATTAGATACTATGGAAAGAAAACCACCCACCCTAGTAGAATAGACACAACATAGTGCTATTAGATGCCCAAGAATTTTCAATAACAGATAGAAACTATAAACTATAAAATAACTGTTCTAAATATTTAAAGACATAAAGGAAGAAATGGAAAACATGAGAACTGACAGTATCAAATATCCAGGTAGATTTTTGTAAAAATTACTTATAGAAATAAAAATTTAAATGTATTGAAATTAAAAGATCCATTCTCAAATACAAAGATTCTGAAATTTCCCAAGACAATATTTCCTTCTGTACTGAACAATGAGATTTCTTTATTCAAACCACATGCCATTTTGCAAGTGACTTCTGGGTCATAACATGTGACTTTTATAACCTCTGAAAGCTAACTTACTGAGTTCTAGCAAATCCCAAGCCAGCATGCCATGTGTTAGTTACACTGAATAGCCTCTTCAAAATAAACCACACAGCACTGATGTTGATCCTGTTAGATTAAGACAAATTAAAAGCCTAATACATAGTTTTGCTGTCAGGCCATAAAGGTCAAAGGTCAATATAGTATATTGCAATAAGGCAATAGGTTACTCATGCCCCAATATTTTATCATAATAAACCAAATAGGGATGAAACACCCAGCAGTAGCCCATAAATCTATTAGCAGTGAACTGTCAATGTCCTATATACCAGGGTAATTTGTTAATTCAGAGCTGGGTCTCTTTTTTCACTAGACCTTGTAAACTCCTTTCTGAAACATCAATAAACCATCTGCTTTGACTTGTTAATCAAATGACTTTATTCAGTCCAAAGCAATTTTTTCCTAATAAAAACAGAGTATTTATCTCCATGGCTATAAAAGAGGATTGTTTTCAACTGTTCACTTATAGTTAAGAAGCACATTTAGTTTGGATTGATTTCCAATGCTTCGGTCATATCTTGTCACTTTCCATTTCTTACACTCGGCATCTCAGTTTAGCCATTTAGGGAAAGAAAAATGGTCAAATTCTGGATGTGGTATGGGACCAGCACACAAAAACTGAGGAAGAAGTTTGGGAGAAGAAAGAACTCACTCTCTGTTTGGAAATTTTCTTATTATTCTGGGTGGAGTGTTCACACTAGCCACTATTTCTCCCCCAGCTGCAGTTTCAGATACTTGCCTTTTAGTTAGTGCTGCTCCGTTCTGAGTCACAGGGCAGATGCTTATCTATAATGGAAACTTTTTAGCCTCTCTGGAGCTTTACTGTGTTAGTGTGAAATAAAGTTGGCCTCAGTGAGATGGGATCATAGCACGTGAAGCTCTGCAATGCTACCCTAGGAAATTGATCCCCTTTTCTCCAGCCCACCAAACAGATAAAAGTATTTCTGAGGTATTTGTGGGGATACTCTCAGTGCTCTTTGAATGAGCATCTTGAGGAATCGTCACGCTTCTTGCACCCTCTGTCCTTGGAGCTTACTGCCAGCTGGCAAATGGAGCACAGCCTCTGACCTCTGACCTTGAATCAGCTCCCCTTGGACTGTTAGAAAAATGATGTCTGGGAGAGGCCTGAGTGTTTGAGTTATTACTGAATTCTGCTCTTAAAAAACAAAGAAGAACCTCGTAGGTGTCCTTAATGAGAGCAGAGGCCTCAAATGCAACACACATCGTGGTGCATTCTGAGAATTGTTTCTCAGGGGCACAACTTCCTTTCCCACTGCAGGTCCCTAAACAAAGGAAAAAATATGCAAGAAATAAAAAATGTAATTAAAATGTCTAAACTGGCAGACTTGTTTTGATTCTTTTCATTCAGACATTATTAGATGAGCCACCATTTAGATTTTTTGTGTTGGAGGTGGCATCATAGAGGGAAGGAAGGCCAAACAGTCCCGTTTCTGCCGACCTCCTGTATCTTCTCACTTTTACAGAGAGGAGGAAAGAAAACCTTCTAAACCCCTATTTCAAATGTTAGGCTCCTTTTTGAGCCTAAGAAAGAAAATGTGAGAAACATCTGAAATTTTATGGTTATAGCAATGGGTTTATAATGTGGCAAGTTTTTCCCAACATTTTACTTTCATTGATTTTAACATTATTCCCATGAGATTTTCCCATGAAACATGTGAACCAGATACCTTATAATTAACTGCCCCTCAGACTTGAAATTTTGCCAAATTAAATATCAATTATTTCTTACTTAATAAGTGAATTATTGAACTCTACCCTCACCCCAGCAGTATGTCTTCTCACCAACGTGTATCATAACTAGGAGAGATTACCAATCATGAACTCTGCTAATGTTCTCCACACTGTAGTGTTCTCTATACTCTAGGTTATTTTCATGCAGACAAGTAGAGCCTATTACTGGAAATCTTGGTGGATACAGTCTTTCAGGTATGGTTGAGTAATAAAATCCTTGTCTGCATGAGAGGAACTGATGGATGCATTTCCTGACTTATTTACTGAGAAGGATAAATTGGGCAGGAAAGAGAATAAGAGTACCAGAAAGTAAAAGAAAATTATGTACATAATTTAAAACACATGTTAAACACAATTTTTTGTAAAACTCACATTGCTATTATCAAACTCAGTGTATGAACTCGAGAGTAGTTTTGGGGGTAGAGAGCAGAGCATGCTACAATTATACTTAGAATTCAGAATCAAATAAACAGTCAGTTCATACAATTCATGCCGAAGCAAAATATGCTTGTCCTGAAACTTGAATTTGACTTTCAGTATGATTCCAAATTCCCTTAGTAGTTGGGTTGTTCTTTTTTAACCTTGTTGATTTGCCTTTGTGGCTTTGTTTTTCCTTAGTAACATACAGTTTGGATTTGGTTTTCATAAAATGTTTCACAGAAAGTTTTACAAAGAGGATCAGTTATAGATCAGTTAAGGGGCAAACTAAGTCAGTGACTCAGAATGCCATGAGGATTAGACAGCACAATTGAAGGTCACCTCTTTACCAGAGATGAAGATTCTGAAAGGATGAATAGAGTGCTGGGAAGTATTGCAGTTAAATTGTGTTAAAAGGTCAAAGACTGTGCAGTACATTTATGAAGATGACTAAGCAATAGGTAGAAATAAATAATAGGGAAATTAAAAATTGGTTAAAATGTTCCTACCTGGCAAGGCAATAATCATATGAAAGCTAGCATATAACTGAGAGGAATATAATTATGTACTTCTATTCCTTCCAGTAGGACAGTGCAGGAAAATTGTGTTGCATTTTGAAGATTTTAATAAAAGGAAATGAATGACTTTAAAGGGTTAAAAGAAACTAAAGTCTCTGTCAAGTTTAATAGAAGTTAATATGTATGGCTTGGCTAAGCAAAAACTAACTGAGATCTGGCCATAAACATTGAGAGTTTGAAAGAGAAGGATAAGCTGTCTACCATGCCACTGGGGGTTTTATGTGCAAGAAAATAAAATTATATCTCATTTCTTCCTAAACATGAAAATTTAAGCTTACCATTAGGAAATTTTAACTAAGATTTATTGGCAAAGTTTTAAATATGTTCTATAATGCTTACCCTTACCATCTATCTTGATCCTATAATTCTTTGATCTAATAATTTACTAAATAAAAATCCCAAATTAGTACAGAAAAGATAAAATGGTTTCTGTTATTGGATAGTTTCACATTGTAACACATCTGGATCTTATTAATAAGATGAGATTTTCTTAATTTGGTTCTTTCCATTTCATATTTTACATATATAGATATAGATCTCCTATCATGTTTTAAAATAAGTTTAAATTTAAATCAAAATTTAGAAAGATACATTTCTTGTTCAAAATTAGCAGTATATTTGCTTATCCATTTAAGAATGATCATTTTGAAACTAGAAGTTTGCTTCATATTTGTCTTTCCTTTTAGTTACATTTTAAAGATGCAAATATACTAGGAACTTTCTTTAGAAGACAAATATTTTTATTAATTCTTCTGTACACTAATAGTTACTTTATGACTGGATGGTCAATTATTATTATACAAATAAGGGTATCTCTCCAGTTATTTATTTTTGCATACAGATATGTACTCAGTGAACTGGAATGCTGGTTAAAAATGCAGTTCTGACTCAGCTTGGTTGGAGAGAGAATTCAGGAATTTGTATTTTAAACTCTTATAAATGATCAGCGGACCAGTTTGTAGAAATTTACTTTGACAGTTAAATATGCTTTTTTGAAGTAAGGTATGGAGTTTGGTTTTTAGTAATAATAGTAGACTAAGTAATTTGGATTATCCCTCCTACTGAGAACAAGTAGAAAGCTGGATGAAATAGAAACAAAAATCCGTTTGAGGCCTGTAACGCAAACAGTATAGCAAAAACCTATGAGACCAACTCTGAGGACATTCAAGAGAGATGGGTCTGGCATTTTGAAGTGCTTTTTTCTGTAGACCCCTCATTTTCTGTAGATCCAAATATCTGATATTTCCAATAAAGATGGCTAAAAGGCTGAAAAGCTGAATAGAGATATTCAGAATCATGAAGTATATGGGGAAAACAGGAGTTCAAGGCCCACCAAGAGGAGAGTAGTGCCTGATTAAATCTAAGAGAAAGGGTGAACCTTAAATAGACCAGCCTAATCAGGGACTGAAAACCAGCTCAAATTATTTCAAATGTTGATATAATTTAGATAGCACAAAACTGCTAGTGTCCTTACTCCCAGAAATAAACATAAATTTTTTTATAGATGTATATAAAATTATTCTAATTCACCAACTGTCTCTACTTTTTTTTTTTTAATTCTCACCCAAGGATATTTTTTTCATTGCTTTTTCAGAGGGAGTGGAAGGGGGGGGAGAGAGGGAGAAGGAGAGAGAGGGAAACAGTGATGTGAAAGAGACACATCGATTGGTTGCCTCCCACATGCACCCCTACGGGGGCCGAGCCTGCTACTGAGGTATGTGCCCTTGGCTGGAATCGTACCTGGGACTTCTCAGTCCGTGGGCTGACACTCCAACCACTGAGCCAAACCAGCTAGGGCTGTTTCTACAATTTTTATGTACATTTATTGGTGTTTAATCAAATTAAGACAGGCACAGGAAAAGATAAAACTACAAAATATAAAATTAAGAGAAACAACACCCAGCACAAAGAGACTTAGGCAGATGATTCAGATAATGGAATATATAGACTCTACAGATTTCACAATGACTATGCTTAATATAGAAGTTCTCTATATATTCTGATATTATGTTATTGGATATGTGATTTTTAAACATTCTCTCCTATTCTGTGGGTTGCATTTTTACTCTATTGACAGTATCTTTTGATGCATTAAAGGTTTTGTTTGTTTGTTGCATTAAAGTTTTAAATTTTCATGAAGTCCAGTTTGTCTGTTTTTACTTTATTGCCTGTGCCTTTTGTGTCATATTTAAGAAATTTTTGCCAAATGGTGTGGTGAGACTTTTGACTTATGTTTTCTTCTAAGAGTTTTATAATTTTAGTTCTGATGTTTTCGTCTTTGATCCATTATGAGCTAATTTTTGGATAAGGTGTTAGGTAAGGGCCTAACTTCAGTTCTTTGCATGTGGATATTCAGTTTTTGCAGCACTATTTGTTGAAAAGAATGTCCTTTCCCCCACTGAATGATCTTGGACCCTTTGTTGAAATCATTTGGCCAGTGTATCAGTGAGGTTGGGATGCCATGACAAAACACCATAGACTGAGTGGCTTAAACAACAGAAGCTAATTTTCTCATAGTTCTGGAAGTCTAAGATCAGGGTACTAGCATGGTTAGGATCTAATGAAAGCTCCCTTCCTGGCTTGCAAACAGCTGATTTCTTGCTGTGTCCTCACACGGCCCAGAGAGAAAGCTCTAGTGTTTCTTCCTCTTTTGATTGCTGCTCCTAACAGTGAAAGGCAGCCATTGCTGCAGACCCTTCCACCTCCATCTGAAGTGACTTCCAGGGGATCTAAAGAGCTGATTCGCTTTTCACCACCTCTTAATTGGACACTGTTTACTGTCCAAGCCCTCCTCTCAAAGTTACCAGCCTTCAAATAGACTCCAAAGTTCCAAAATAGTTATATGAGGCAGATTCTGCCAGTGCACTTGCTATCTATTTAAGAAAGGTAGGGGACAGATTTCTGGTATAGTGTTTCCTATAGTGTTTCCTCAGAATCCTCTGCCCCAGAAGTTATTTTTTTAAAGACTTTATTTTTTATAGCAGGTTTAGGGTAACAGAAAAATTATCTCAAGGAAAACAATTACAATGGAAAAATAAAAATATTTTAAAGTAAATAATAAAATATTACATATCAAGACTTGTAGGAGTATTGCTAAAGCATGCTCAGGACAAAAAGTTTAGCTTTAGGTGTGTATATGAAGACAAGCTGAAAACTCAGTAATCTAAGCACTCATGTGAAGAAGGTAGGAAAAAAAGCAAATCAAAACCAAAAGAAAGTAGAAGGAAGAAATAAAGATAAGAATAGCAAGGAATGAAATAACAAGCTTTCAACAATTCAACAAACCAAAAGTTGTTTCTTTGAAATAATAAAATTGATACTTATTCTCAGGCAAGATTCATCATTAAAAAAAGAAAAAAAGCCATAACTAACCAAATTCAGCAATTCAAAAGTGGGAGAACTTACTATATCCTAATTCACTATTTGGCAGTGCATGGTAATATTAATAGTATTCCAGCTAGCCGGATACTGGACTGGATTGTGCAAATAAGGAGTGAAAACTCTGGGCAATGGCTTTAATCCTACCTATGCTGAAGACAAAATGGGACTTTTTCCATGGTGGGATGGAGGGAGATGGGATGTTGGAAACTCAGGAGTTTCTAATTGTCTGTAGTCTAATTCCACAGAAACAAAACTTTCTAGAATATCTCATCCTCCCGTGGGGGCCTCCAGAAATTCTTATTCCAGTGGCACCCCAAGAAGCCCACTCCCACTGGCAACTGGTGGAGGGAGACATGGAGGGCTCCCCACCCATAACAATAGTTAGGGCTGAAGTGAGCATTCAGTGACCTGGGTCTGAGCCTGCCCCCAACTTACTGTCACCTTCAATGTATTTACTTGATGCTTCAAGTAGAGTCTGTAAAGAGAATCTTTTCCTATTCCCTACCTCATTCAGTGATACTAGAAGTAATAAAATAATTCACCTTGTGAAGCATACTAAAATGCTTCTACAAAAATTCTGTGCCAATATTGTTGAGTGCGTTTGTGCAGGATTGCTGGTGTTTTAAGCCAGGTAAAACAGTAACCTCTTTTCAAGTCACCACCGTAGGGGGTCTCTTAAAAGTAGGTTGACTCAGTTATGTGATAGCTTAGAATTTTTATTAATATATATTTCTCTTTTCCTGCCAAAGGAAAAGCCTTGAGTCTGGAAGGAGGAATTAAGAGTAGTAGTTTCTTAGGAAACTAGTGCCACAGTGAACTGTATTTATATCAATTTATTCTTTAAGCAGAACTGGAAATTACCTTGGAATACTAGGCCTCATATTTTCCCCAGTGTTTTTCTTTACATATCATTGTTCCTGATAGGAAACAAAACAATAAAAAGGAAAGCTACAGGTCACTCTGAAAAGGCACCTAGTTTCTCAGAGGAGTGGTTGTTTTAGATGGCGCTCTGACCACAGCGCTGAGAGCCACACTGGTCCAGTGAGCAAAGCGTGGCCCTTGTTGATCATAAATGCTGTACATTTGTATTCCCATTGCTACTCTCAGGTTCCTTATCTCCTGCCCTGGCATATCGGAATACACGCACACCCCCATCTCTGTCCAGTGCACCCAGTGGGGGGGAGGGGACAGAAAAGACAAAGTCATTTATATAATGTGTCTCCCTGCTGAGCCCCTAATGGCCAAAGCTTTTGTTCTGCATTCAGTGGCTGCATGTGATGGGCAGGAAGCTGCAGTCTCCCTTTGTTCCATGGCCTTATTCAGCAATTTAGATCCATCATAAAAATCAAATATGCATGTTACAATCGCCTTGCCTACAACAGCTTCAATTTTCACCTTTCTTTAATTTGAACTCCACAGGGGAAGAAAGAGAATGAAGGGAGAAAGGGAGAATGGGGGGAGGAAAAAATTGCTTTGTATTTTTGCTTAGTGGACTGTGAAAATAGGCAGTAATGAAAAAATATATTTTTAATATCGTAGATGCATCCCATTCAAAACACATACCACCAAACCAAGCCAGTAGAATTCCTTCTGAAAATGCCCTCAAACTATCTGCTTAGCTCAGGCTCCAAAACTGGATGTGAAATGACTGGAAAAGAGAAAATTATAAGAGGATTACAAAAGGCTAGAAAGAGGAAGACTGTTTGGGGGGATTTGAGGAGTCATCCTGTTCAGAAAAGTTACATCTACATCATTTCTAATTATGTCCAAAAAGAATGTTTCATGTTCTGCTGACTGTCATGAGTTTCTTTTGTAAAAGAAATGATTTGGGGAAAGGGTTTATAGAGGGAGTGAGAGAGGGATTACATTTAAAGATATGCTTCTTCTCCAAATAAAAATGAGCACATTGACAGAGATGTTTTTGTCCACTTATTGATTTGCACACTATATTTAAAATTTTCCCAGAACTTCAAAGGATTTGTTCCCAGGGGTTCAAATAAATTTGCATCAGCAGCTTTGGTATTGATTATTCAGAAAAATACAGAAACCCTTTTACCTACTCCATTATTAGACTTGAGCAACGACTTACAAAGGGGTTCATGTCCTAATACAAACAATATGGCCAATATTTATTTGATTTATTAAAAAATAAAAGATCTGAAGACCCGTGCCTCTTTATGCCTGGTTTCACTTACTAATGAAGGTTCGAGCTACAGTTGAAGCCGACCAGTTTGAAGATCCTTTGCCTGTTCTTATAAATGGAGCTCTTTAAGGGTAATTCCAGGGAGATTTGCTGTAGGCAACGTTAGCTAGACATGGAACATAATGTAGGATGGATGCAAACTGAAGGAGTGATTTTGGGGATCATTCAGGGTTGAAAAGCCTTTGATTGTCTTTAGTGGAGCTTCTTCTAGAAGATGTACAGAATGAGTCTGGGATCAAAACCAGTTTCATAAGTTTGATCTAGTTGTAATATGGAAATCCACCAGATTCTGCTAGGACTAATTAGAGATGTGTGAAGAGGGTTTCTCTTCACCAACACTATTGATTTTTCTTTCAACCCTCCCAGTTTCACAGAGAAAATCTCTGGCATTTAAAAGTGTTCAATTTAGTACAGTTCACTGATGCATGTAATCTTTGCTAACTGCATTCCATTTTCTCTGAATTTGGTTTTTCAGGCCCTCTTATGTTCTGGGTATATTTTAGATTTACTTTAGGTTTTAAGGGAAATAAAAAATGCACTCAGGACATATGAGCACTGAAGGGATAAATTTAATATTTGAATTTTTTAGTTGCAATTTTTTTCTTCCCTCCATATGAAATTATCCATGCCCACACAAAAAGATGTGTAATTTTCAAAAGTGGATTCCACACAACTTAATCTTACATATGAGTCAAGGGATTTATGTCTTGGATCTCATCTGTCCTGGAAAAAGTGAAAAATTAAGATGAATAAGATAACACCTGGAAATTTACAACATTGGAGAAAATCTGTAATTGAATAGTAGTACAACTCAGGCAAAGCTGTGGCTCTAGGCCATCTCAACTCCTCTCTCCCTTCCCCATCTTTTAACATTGCCCCATATCTCTTAGGATATTGTAAGCAGATATACTCTGTAATTCTCATTAGTCAGGGCCACATGCTGGCATTTTATGTTTTCAACTTCTTTCATATGAGGAAAGATGCTAGACAGATGTATCTGATGATAAACATTGCATATTGGAGAGTGAAGCCTTTTCTCTTTGAATTTAAGATAATTTAATGTATAATTGAACATTTTTTCTTCCCTAGTTTATGGGAACTTTCCTTTGTCCTCCGTTTTCTCTTCTCAAGAAATAAATTGTAGAAGGACTAGAGGAAAAATTGTTTCACTATTTTTTTTGACCAGTCTTCATTTTTCGGCCACCTGGTTTACATTTCAGGTCATTCCAACTATCATTATTCTTACTTATGCTCTAAAAATAAATGTTAGCTTTATATTCTCTCAAGATCTAAGAGTCCCCCAAAGTACCTTTTTCCCCCCTCAGCACTAAATACATATTGAACTAATGATAAGTCTCAATTACTGAAGCCTTTCTCTCTACACACAGTCATACAGAGGTTGAGAATGCAGCCTCCAGAATTAGACAATCTCAGTTAAAATTCTGTTTCTATTCTTGATCAGCTCTATGAACTTTGGCAAGTTAAGCCTTAGTGTCTTCGTTTTACAAGTGTCTTATTTTACTATGAGAATAATAGTCTCATAAGGTGTTATGAAAATAATAACACCCAATTCACAGGATGGTCAAAGTTAAAGGAGATTATGTAAAGCGTTGCAGGTTAGGTTCCTAAGGAAGCAGACTCTAAAGTGGAAATTAACATTCAGGGTGTTTGTTTGTTTATTAGGGAGTGCTCTTGGGATCAACACCTATGGAAGATGAGCCGTAGTACAGTCCCATCAAGGACCTCAGCCAACCCCAAAGGTAAGTTTTTTCAACTGAGAGCTGACAGATAAGCACCATCTTCCTTTAGGATTCCCATCAGCTGGTGAAGTAAGTAACTTCATTTCTGAAGTGGGATCTGGGTGCACATCACAGCAGACACCAAAGTGCTCAATAAGTATTAGCTCTATAGTAGTACCAGTGTGTATTTACCTATGAGACAATTCTCATTTTCAGTATCCCAAATAATCACTCCTGTTATATATTTAAATTACAAGAGGAAGTATGGTGTTATGATAAGAGCATAGCTCAGGAACTGAGCTTCATGGGTTTGAGCCCCAGTTCCCCAGTTAGCTGAATAATCCTAGTTACTTTAGAGTCATGTGCTTCAGTTTCTTCATTTTGTGAAATGAGAGTAAGAATAGCGCCTAGTTTCATAGGGATTAAGTGTTAATATTAACACTTTGAACAGTGCTGATGTTCTCTTATTGTGCTTATTATTTCCTTCTCCAGTTAAATGCTGGTGCTTATTGTTACTATTTTCTTCTTTCAAGTTAAAACATGTAGTAAAAAAGTACTTTGTAATCAGAATTCTTGATTTAAATCCCACCTCTTGTCACCAGCTATTTTGATCATGGGCATGTTATTTGATCTGTGGTACTCAGTTTTCTCATTTGTAAAATAGACATGGTGATGCTCCAGGAATATCGAGGTATTGTGAACCTATGTTTTAGTTCCTTTTCTGAAATACGGTTATAATCCTCCTCTTAGGATATTGTGAAGATTACATGAGTTCATGTATGAAAAGTGTGTAGAATGATACCTGACACAAAGCACAATTCAGTGAAATGTTAGCTAATATGATTATTATATGATGATGATTATTTTATGATGATTATGTGATTAGTGATGATTATATGATGGATGGTGACAATTACATGGTGGTGATTATCTGATGATTATATGGTAATGATGATTATTGATGATTATATGGTGATGATTATATGGTGATGATAATTATATGATTATATGAAGATTACTTGGTGATGATTATTGATGGTGATTATTGATGGTGATGATTATTGATGATGATGATTATATGATGATAATTCTATGATGATGATTATATGATTATTATATAATGATTATATGATTATTGATAATGATGATTATTTGATGATTATATGGTGATGATTAGATGAAGGTGATCATGATTATATGGTGGTGATTATATGATAGCAAAGATGATTCTATCATGGTAATAATGATTAAAATGGGGACAATGATTATATGATGATGATTATATGATGATAATGGTAAATAGAATGATTATACTTTGATGATGATGGTTATATGATGATCATGATTATTGATGAGGATTATATGGTGATGGTTATATAACTGATGATTATTACATGATGATTATATAACAGTGATTCTATGACGGTAGTGATGATTATATGATGATTATATGGTGATGATTATAGACTGATTATGATTATTTGATGTTGCTGATGATTATGATGATTATATAATGATGATGATTATATGACATTATATGATGACAATTATAAGATAATGATGATTCTATGATGGTAATGATGATTATATGTTGATGATTATGTGGACTACGTGATGTTGATTATATGGTGATTATGATTATTTGATGATGATGATAATGATGATTAATGGTGATGAGTATATGGTGATGAGTATATGGTGATGAGTATATGATGAGAATGATTATATGATGATCATGATTATTAATGATGAGGATTATATGATTATATAACTATGATGATTATTATATGATGATGATTATATGATAATGATTCTATGATGGTTATGATGATTATATGATGGTGATTATATGGTGATGATTATATGATTATAATTATTTGATGATGATGACTTTCTGATGATGATTATATTATGATTATGTGATTATTGATGGTGCTGATTATATGGTGATGATAATTATCTGATGATGATGACAAGGACAACTATATAAAGCACTCTGCACAGGGCCTTGTATATAATAAGCACCAAAATATTATTATTATAATTGTTTTGTTAATAATTTTGTTAATATTGTTTTATTAATCCTCATCAGAGGATATGCTTTTATTGGTTTTAGAGAGAGAGAAACATGGATCAGTTGCTTCCCATATATGCCCTGACCGGGGATTGAACCCACAACCTAAGTATGTGCCCTGACCAGGAATTGAACCTGTGACCTTTTGGTGTACAGGATGACGTGCCAACCAACTGAGCCACCCAGCTAGGGCCACTCAAATCTTATTTTTGAATTATTGATCTGTTTTCTTTATTCTCTCCTTTTCGCCTTTATTTCCTATCTCATCTGGCTTGCTCTTTCTTTATTTTTGATTATTCCTTTCTTCTTCCCACACTTGCTTAAAGTTTTTGAATGTTATGTGTGGGTCAACATTAAACCATATCCTCTAACATCCTTTAAAAAACCTTTTACTTTTTTTTATTCTGGAATAATAAGGCTGATGAGTAATTAAAGGGTCTTGCTACAGAAAGGGTGGCTGCCAGTTCTTTTCCCTCTTCAGTATAGAAGAAGAGAAATAGACTTAAATGTAAGCATAAACACAGCATGGATGGTCGAAGAGGATGATAGAATCTCTAAAAACAAAAAATATTCTTAATTTATCTAAAATAGGTGTGTGCATGTGCTCCCAGCCAAAGGAAACATAAAATTCTAATGAATCTCCTTCTGGCCCCATGATTCTCTGATTCTGTTATCCCAAAATATCTTGAACTATAAATATTACCTTCTAGTGTATACTTTGCTTGTGCTATGTTCTCCTGTTGTCATATTATCCTTCCTGATTTCATAAGGACTGGAGCCCTTCATAAACTCATCAGAAAAGGATGTTAGTTTGGCACAGCCATCTGCTATTTATAATGGCTTATAAACTATTCCTCTTTACAACAGTATATAATGATTAATAATAAGAGCAGCCAAAGCTTTCTTTTGTACTGCAGAGGAAATAAATAGCCTGAATAAATTTTCCTTATTTATACACACAGGGTTTTTATATTGTTTTAGATTTAAACACTGCCAAGTGTTAATATTTTACATTAAATTGTTAGTTTGATAGGTATTTGATAGTATAATTATGGCTTTTATAATCAATCATGTAGAAAATCATCTTAATTAAATAAACAAAAACTGAAGGAAAGGAACATTTTATTGGGTTTATTCAATAGGAATAAGAGGAAGATTGGCTCAAAATAGAAGCAGACATCTGTGGAAATGAAAGAAAAATCTGCAATTCTTAAATACCTAGATTTCTCTTTTGAGGATATCATCATATAGAGATCAAGGCAATAGCACAGCTTCAAACATACCCCTTAATAGATATATTAAATCTGCATTTTTGATGGCTGACAAAGCTATCATCTTTGTTCATATTTTGAACTACTGAGATTCCTTCCCAGGAGTCTCAAATTCCCACAAATTCTATGCATAGTAGTTATCACACCTTCAACATATAAAACATAAAGCTTTTTCTTCCTGCAAGTCTGTGGGAGTCTATGAATTATATCTCATTGTTTTTAGAACTTTTCCTTTGGGTTCCTTCTGATTATCCCCACTGAAGGGAGGCCTATGCCCTGTTGGCGTACTTTTAGAGACTTATAGTACAGGAGAATCCCCAAGTTTCCCATCAGGACATCTCTCAAAAATATAAGGTGTGTGTGTTTGTGTGTGTGAGAGAGAGAGAAAGAGACAGAGACTAGAACTTTTATTTTTTGTATTTTCATATTTCTTGTGCTTGGCATATAGTAAGTACTCAGTAGGAATAGTTGTGTGAGTTCATAAAAATCTGTTGTCATTTTTAAAAGTGATTCTTTTTGGATGCTATATATTTATTACATCAGTGTTCAAAACAATTCTGGAATTGCCTTCAGAGCCTATAGTACAATCTTTTGAATATAATCATCTTTTCATGTCAGTTAAAATTTACCAAGTGTGTGTAGTATATATATCTTTTAATGTCATGATTTCACCCATCAGCAATTCATATATTTTCAATTATAGCAGTTGCCTGCCAATCCAGCTTGTGTCAGTAACAATAACTAAATGTTGAAGGGGAAGAGGACACTGATAAGAAATGGTTCTACTCTTTCAAGACTTATAATTTAGAAATGTATGTACAAATTAATATAGTACAAAATACAGCATTATAATAGTTGTAAGAGACGTATACAGTGAGGAGGTATGTGAGTGAGCTTCATAGAAAAGATAGCATTTCAAATGAATCGTCAAGGATATGGATAGGAAAATATGGGAGAAGGGAGTAGCAGCCAGTGAAAAAATTGTAAGCAAAGGCTCAGAAGCAGAAAAGCACTTGATTAGGTCAGAGAATGGTGAAATATTAGGTAATGCAAGAAAAGAAACGGGGAGATAGAACCCTGGAGCCAGAGCCCCTGGGTACAAATCTCAGTACTGAAGCATATTAACTGTTTCCTCATCTGTGGAATGGGAATAATACTTTTACCTAACTCACAGGGTTGATGTGAAGAATAATATATGTAATGTACTTAGAACAATGCCAGACACACAGCAAGAGCTATGTGTTAGAACGCAAGAGAGTGGGGAATCTTTCCTGGGAAGCCACTGAAAATTTCTGAGCATGAGGGCAAAATGATAGGAGCTCTGCTTTGAGAGCATGATCCTGGTGGCACTGTGCATAATTTTCACAGAGGCATTAGCTGAAAGACAGAGATTTGGGAAGAAGAAATGAGGGCTTAGACGGGGGCATCATCTGTGGGAATCAAAAGGAAAAGATGGATGCAACAGATATTGCGAGGTTCACGTGTCGTCATGCCCATGCTAACTTTTCAGGTTTTCAAATGGAGTGTATCTTTGTTTTTAAAACAATCAAAAGTAATTTGGAAATAAGTCTAGTGACCAAGATAGGAGACTTTTGGTTAAAAAAACAAAAAGAGATGGATTTTAAAGTAATGAGATGGATTTTGTTCTATGGCTTCTTAAACTGATACTGATTGTATGAGTGTTGGTGTACTTAATAATCTATAATAGGGCATATACTACCTTTTTAATGAAAAATTTTAATAAAATTTAAAAATGTTATAATTTATAATTATAATTTCTTGAATACATTCTTATAGAATGGGGATAAAAAATATTTGAAGGATAAGGACCAGAATTTGGCCTTTCATTTATTTTACTTACCATTTCCTGCTGATTGATATATGCACCTCCTGATGCCACATCTTGTTGATTTTCTTTCTGTTACTATTTGTTTCTATATTCTATTAAAAAAAACTAGCTTGTTAAAATGAAAAAGGAAGGGAGTTTGGGAAAGCCAGTATTTGTTAATTTTAGGTACTACTAAAGCTAGGGAGGGGACTTCTGTTACATTTGGTAATCTGAAAGGCTTTGTATACCTGTTCAAAAATGCATTCTTGTACTATAATTTTCTATATTCTGTTGTAATCCTGAAACCATTATAGGGTTATTAGGGGTTTTCTTAACATATTATTACTTATGTTAGTTTACTAAATATTGATCTATAGTTAATCCAACGAGCTTTCTCTTGTCACCTGTACCTTCTCTGGAATGGTGATAAAGGGCCAAAAGCTGCCTGAAAAGAATTTCATATGATACATTGAACACTATGTGTTACTTAAAACACTCTTTTTCAGGCAAAATGCACAATGCAAATTTCTAAGGTGAAATTATTGGAAATGTTTCTAAGAATAACATACTGCTTATGACATAAATCTTTAAAAATTATCAATTAATGAATACATAATGGGATATACATTTGCATGATAACGCCACGAAAAGAGAATGGTTAGTAATTTTCAGTCAGTTAGGAAGGGCTCCTGTGACTAGAGACTACACCAAGAGTGGGGTTCCTTTCCACCAGATATAGCCAAGGACCTAGACATCTGTTTTCACTTCCCATAGTGAAAGAAGGTTTGAAACAATGTGCGATGTTCTAAAAATGAAACAGAACTACTTGATGAATTAAGAGCAGAAGCATGGATGCAAGTCATTGTCACCTGTAATTGTTTCTGCTTGTTGAAAAGATTCAGTAGGCAAAACTTTTAGTTTCAGTCATCAGTTTAGGGAAAAAAACACACAGAAACCCAGACTCCCCCTGGAGATATTGGAAGGAACTGGGATCTCTTTGTCAATTCCAACATAGGATTTTCTTATGATATTTGTTACCTAAGTCTCATTTTGCAAATGAAAACAAAAAAATCATTTGGCTGTGAGGACACCAGTAAGTCAAGTGTTTTTGCAATTGCTTCTCAGTTTAGGGTTAACTGTTTGCTACCAAATCAGATATGTTGGTTCTTGCCAAGCCTGTAGTGGGAGGTTGAGGGGCAGGAGATAGATTCAGGCTGCTAATTCTTCAGTATAACATCAGGCCGGTGAAGCTGGGATGGGATGGAACCCATGAAGGGCATGTCCCTAATTCCTAGATAAATCAGCAAAGAAAATATGTGAACATTCAAGAATGTGAGATTGAATTCTCATCCATGGATCCCATTCTCTCCTCAAATATCCAGTAAATTCCAAACTAACTCTGGGTTATAAGCAAACAGTCACCAGGTTCTGACTGTTGCACATTTATTTTCTATGGTTCATTTAGGCTACTTATGACAAAATACCATAGGCTAAGTGGCTTATAAACAACAAATTTATTTCTTGCAATTCTGAAGGCTGGAAAGTCCAAGATAAAAGTACCTGCAGATTCTGTGCCTGGTGAATGCCTGCTTCATGTTCATAGATGGCCATCTTTTCAGTCTTCACATAGCAGAAGGGGTGAGGGATCTCTCTGGGGTTTCTTTTATAAGGGCACTCATCCCATTTGTGAGGGATTCACCCTCATAACCTAATCTCATCCCAAAGGTTCCACCTCCAAATACTACCACGTTGGAGGAATAGGTTTCAACATATGAATTTTGGGGTGACACATTCAGTCGATAGCACATGATGTTCTAGCAGTCCAGAGCAGTAAAACTTGTACTAGTCAGAAAAGCAGAAATAAAACCTCAATGTTTAGAGGACCATTTCTGGCAAGTGAAAGCAAGAACTTTATTTGTTGGAAATGGCAATAAAACTTCAAAATTCATTGAAATAACACATTTTGTTATTCATCTTCATTCTACCGAAAGTCCTTTTTACTAATGCTTTAAAAAGAGTTTGAACAGTACCTGGGCACACAGCTATGCTAAGAATTTAAAATGAATTGAGGGTCTTGATGCAAATAAGACTCCTGGTAACAAACAATTTCTTTATTTGGAAGTGTTTTGATATAACTAGCTGATATGCAGATTAACCTCCAGTGGGATATTGACTATTGTAGTATATATAAGCACTTTCTAAATGATGAAGCTTTACTAAATGTATCTCTTTTAGGATTGCCCTATTCCCACTGGCTAGTATAGTGGTCATTCATTCATTCAGCAAATATTTACCAACTGCATACGTGCCAACTATTTTTCAAAGCATAGGAAAAATAGTTATGTATAAAACATAACATTTTATACATGAATTTTATACATGAATAAAACAAAAATGCATAAACCAAAAAATAATAACTTCAGATAGTGATAAGTGCTATGAAGATAAGTGCAAAAAGCAGGCTATTGAGACAGAGTATGAGGAAGAGAGTGGTTGTGGGGAGGGAAGGAGAAACATGTAGGTTAGTCCAGAAATGTCAATCTGATGATCTGACAGCTGAACAGAGCCATGGGTGTTGAGAAAGTCAGCCATAAATTCCAAGTGGATGGGAATGAGCACTGCAAACACCCTGTGATAGGAACAAGCTTGTCTTATTCAAAGTATGATAAGAAGGCAGGGTCATGAAGTAAGTAAAGCTCATTTGGACTTGTAATCTTATAGTCATATAGTGGCAAGTGAATGAAGGATAGCAAAAAATCTCTTTATTCATACATTTTTCCCCCTTTTTACATGAGTCCCTTCATAGCTAAAAGGACAAGATGAACCATTTTAAGAACAGAATTATCTTGACTGTTTTTACTACTTTCCTCTAGTATCCTAAGAAATCTTCACCTTTGAATACCATGTCTCCATTCCTCCCCTTTGACTATTCAGAAACATCCTTTCCAGTGATTATCTCCTTTTTGACAAAATTTACAAAGGAAACACAGCTTATTTCTTTTATGCCTTTTCTTCATAACCTTATCAGAGGATATGGAAATGAGGAAAATGCTGAAGAAATGTACATTATAGTAATTATGCCTTTTGAAGCAAATTCTGCCATTGTTAAAATAGATTCCAGTTATTGTGTTCCTTCAGGTACATGCCACTTATTGTGACTTTGGGCAGGTTACTTAACCTTTCCGAAACTTCTCAGATTCCTCATCTATAATATGTAGAGGTGACTACTGTTTATTTCACGGGGTTGTGAGGATTACATGAGATCATGCACATGACATGTTTAGCATAGTGCTTGGCACATAGTCAGAATAGGTCATGTTTAAGGTGTACTTACTGTTATCATGAAAGTTTTAATTCCTTCTAGTCACCTTCAAGTAAACCTTTTCTGCAAACTCTTTTGAGTACGCGCAATAACTTTTATGTAGGCTTTTCCCTCAACTTATGCCACTGATCAGATATTTTTTTCTTCAGTGTCCAACTGAAAATAAAATACCTGTATATTTAGAAACCATCCTCTATTAACAAAAATGCCAGGAGTCAGTGCTATATTAAAAACCCAGTATTAATTCAGGCTCCTGTCAAGCTCCTGACAAAGCCTATACATACTGTGTAGCTATACCAAGAATTCCAGAGCATAGGTGAAAACGTGTAAGTATATAGCCCTTGATCTCCTGAGCTGCATTTGGCAAGTCTCCAGTCATTCATTTCTATCTAATTAATGACATTCCTGGCATATGGGGATCATGTAAACCAAGGTGTTCATACTCTGTCTGCAAAAACCCACTTTGTTCTCCACCTGCCCCCTCAAAATGGTAACCTGTTTCTCGTGTCTTTATTGTGTCATTTTGAATGCAGTTGTTCTCCCTCCCCCTTCTCTCCCTCTCTCTCGCTTTTTTCTTTTATTTTCTTCTGCCCTCTCCCCTCCTCCCTCCTCCCTCCTCCTTTTTTCTTTCTCCCTCTCTAGTGAAGGGAGGAAGGAAACACCTAGGGAAGGGTTGGTATAATAGGAGGAAACTAATATCATCACCTGAACTGATTGATTCTAGAAGTTTTCTTGAAACTCAGGAATGGTGTGCTTCAGTAATGCTAGCATAATCATGGTCTTCTGAGAAGACCAGGGCCATTCCCATGGCCACATTTTAGCATCTGCTATTTTTTTTTACCCCAAGTGCTTTTTCTCCTTCTGTCATTCAAGACCAGTCTTAAATCTCACCTCTTCCAGTAAATCTTACAAACTCTGGACTTAATTTATCTCCCCCCTCCCCTCCCCCACACAATGCTATTTTATGCTTTTTGCTATTTAATTCATATCATTGAGCCTTGTACATAATTTAAAGACTTGTTTTCCCAATTAGATTTTAAGTTTTTTCAGAGCAGTGTTCATGTCTTATACATTTTTAGTTTCTCACTGTTTCCATCTCTCCCTACCCCAGTCATGATTGTGCTTTTAAAACACCTAACTACCTCCTTTTGGGGGGAAAAGGGTATGTTGGCATAGTTCTAGAACTTTTGAACTGAATCAAAGACAACTGTATGTTTTATAACATTATAGGCACTATACAGGGAAAACTTAGCTGTTATTGTAAGAAGCCTACCTACAATAATAGATCCAGGCCAGTTTGAATGCCTCAGGACATACCTTCATACCCTGTTTCACCCGAAATTTCCAAGTGAGTTTAGAACATCTGAGTCTGAGCACCTAAGTCAATTCTGGGGTACATCAACCCTAACTAAAATAAAAATCTTTGAAAAAAATTAAGCTTTTTGTTTCTCATATTATATCCCTTTGATTTTATATAGCTTCTCATTTATATCACCACCAGAAGAAGAAGAATGAATGAATGCCAGTCATTCAAGTTTAAAATTTTTTTGTTAATAGCTTTAGCAGTTTGGTTAGAGATTTAGGGAAATGTCTGGACTAAGGGAAATTTAGAAACTATGATTTTCATTTATCCACTCCTTTATTTTGTTAGTTAATGACAACCCATAAAACTGATTAACTTATAAAGGAAAAATCACTGTATATTCTTAGAAGAAAATAATACTTCTTGAAGTTAAAAAAAAATACTTGTTGAAGTTAAAAAAAAAGATAATAAAGAGTAAGGTAGCTAGTGAGCTCTGTTATATAAACCAAAGAATATCATAGAAATCCTGAATAAACAGGCCATCTAACAGAGGAAGATATTTGTACTCAGTAACTGCATCCTTCTATGCAAGTTTAAAATGGAAGGAGAGATGACAGTGCTGAGTGAGGAGCCATGTATACCTGGATGTGCTCTATTAAAAGAGGCGCTTGATTGCTCAGTAATTGCAGAGCCAGGCTCTTGGGGAGGCCTTTGTCATCCCTCCTTGGCTGACACCAAACGATAGTGTGGCTCTGTGATAAGAAACAGAGGACCAGTGTCTCCATGGTAACTAACTGAGCTCTATATATTACACCTCATTACAAATGAGGATAGATAGTAAAAAAATAATATATTAACAGAGAAGAATATATATGTGTGTGTGTGTATATGTATCTTGTCTCCTATCTAGAGAGTGAATAAAATAAAATAAAAATGAGATTGCATTGAAAGGACAAGGTTGATAGGCCTTTTCCCCCTATTGGTGCAGGTAAATATTTCATTTTTCAGTTCCTCTGATGGTTTTGTTCTGAACCCACCCAGCTGTAGCTTGAAAGATTAATGATGGGCAGCAAAAGAATCTCAGAAGAGGCAGTGAATGAATAGAAACCAGCACCAGAGAAGAAAGAGTACTGCCTGGCCTTTGGGACAAATAAATAAGGATTTACTAAAGTCTGCTAGTTTCATCTGCTAGCAGGAAAACCTGGAACCTATTAGAATGGAAACCTGGAGACTTTTATAGTGTAATGATTCCTAGAGTTCCAAACTTGCACAGACTAGTGACAGGAAAAAAGAAAAGAAAAAGAGGGAAGGAAAATCAGTTTCTTTTCTTATTTTCTCTTCTGTAAATATTGATTTTACTTTAACACAACTAACTTTTCTGTGTCTCTCCTCACATAAAACCATTACACCTATGTATAGATCTTTATAAGGTTAAACATATTTCCTGAAAACTTAGCCTGACTGTGTCATGTATTTTAAAGAAAGAGACCAAATTAAAGAAGTCATCAGTGAGTAAACCATTAACAGTAGAAATGAAAAGTTTTGATTCAAGACACAGAATTTAAATATTTGGCCAGAGAACAAAGACCCAGGAGCTTTTTTCAACTGTTATATAAACTTTGATGTATTAGTCCATCTGCTCTTAGATGACTAAACTCTGAAAGAAGGATCCCTTGGTAGCCCAGCAGGGATTTTTGTTGCTCCTTATGATTGGTTTCTTCCCCACCTTGTCTCTTTTTTAGCCACTCTAATTTCTGAAGAAGTATTTGGGACATGGTTAGAAAGGGCACACATGTATTTTAAAAACAAAATAGCTGTTTCACCTGATCCAAGTAACCTAATTTTCTGCCTTTCAATCCTTCTTGCTGATTTCTTGCTTTCCCATGAGTCTTCCAAGGTAGGGGTGGAAAAAAAGTGGGGTAGCATAGGTATATACCCAAGAGGAATGAAAACACGTGTGCACACAAAAACTTGTACATAAATGTTCATAGCAGCGTTATTTATAATAGCTAAATATCTATCAACTGATGAAAGGATGAATATTTGGTATATCCATACAATGGAATATTATTTGGTAATAAAAAGGAGTGAATTACTGACACGTGCTACAACATGGATAAACCTTGAAAACATTATGCTAAGTTAAAGAAGTGAGTCATAACAGACCACGTATTGTATGATTTCAATTGGCATATCAACAGAGGCAGAAAATAGATGAGTGGTTGCTTAGGACTTGGGAAGGGGCATGGAGAAATGAGGTGACTGCTAAAAGGTACAGGATTTCTTTTGGGGCTGGTGAAAATGTTCTAAAATTGATTGTGGTGACAGTGGCAAAACTTTCTGAATATACTAAAAAAACTTTGAATTGGACATTTTAAATGTGTAAACTGCATGATATCTGAATTATATCTCCATAAAACTGTTACCAAAATAAATAAACGACTTAGGTGGAGAGGAAAATGATAGCATATAACTAGATGACCATGTATCCTGATCAGCCCAGAATTGTCCTTGTCCTCAATATTTGGGCCAACGAATTAATAGCCCTGCTTTTACTTTCGAGACTGTCTTATTTGGATGATAAGCTATATATAACCAGAAGTATTATGACTTTCTGCAGTGTATCCTAAAGTTACCTAATGAAAATATCTCTTGGGTTTCTTATTAAAACTAAAGATTCTTGTGTTCCACCCATGGATTCTAATTCAGTAGGTTAGAGGTGGAAACTGGTATTTTGTACAGTAGTACCATGGTTTTCAAATGTCTCTGTTGACGAACTTTTCGGTTTAGGAACACAGTAAACCCAGATGTAAATGCTTTGGTTTTCGAACACACCTTGGAAGTCGAACATGCCACATGGCTTCTGCTGAGGGCAAGATCCTGAGGCCTAGCTGTTGGCTGTAGATCCTTTGGTTTTCAAATGTTTCAGAACCCAGACAGACTTCCGGAACAGATTACATTTGAAAACCAAGGTACAACTGTACTTTTAATAGTTATTCTAGTGATTCTTATGAGTATTTGGCATTCACTGTAATACTTGTTTATAATAAGAGGTGACCAAATTACCTCTGTTTACCTTGGGGAAAACAGAATTCCAGGGAAGTATGAGAAGTTTCAGCAGGAAATTTTTCAGTCATGGAAGGCTGGAAATGAATCGTGACTATGATAAGGTTCAAGAAAACAGTGGGAATAACATATAGCACAAGTGGTGCTTCTGAGATATATCCTTCACTTCTTCCTTCCCTTTGTAGAATAAAATAGATCTAATGCCTGTTATTCTGTAAGAATGAGTGAGGACAGAAACCAGTATTGGTCCAGCTGGAAGCTGCTTCTTCAAATTGGCCAAAGGTAGAAAGGCAGCTGAGTTCTGGAATATCTCTGGCTACTGCCATCCTACCCCAGAACGTGATATCCACTTCCCTTATTAAGACCCTTCTGACTGGTTCCATCCTACAGCCCCTGATTTAGGACTTTCATGTTGTTCAAAATTTTATTGTTGAGAACCCTTTAACCACCCAGGTTTGGAGACAGAAGCAGAACCCTCAGGTGAGGCAGAGAAGTCTCAGAAATGTAGGAAAATGCAAGAGACTTGAGCCTCACGACAATTAAAAAAAAAAAACTACCATAGACTGAAGGTTTGTTTCCCCTACCCTCTCAAATTCATATGCTGAAATCAACACTCCCCCCCCCCCCCCCAGTGTGATAGTATTTAGAGCTGGGGCCTTTGGGAGGTGTTTAGGTCATGAGAGATCCCTTGCCCCTTCTGCTATGTGAAGACTCAGCAAAAAGATGTCCACCTCTGAGTCAGGAAGCAGAGTCTCACCAAACACAGAATCCATCAGTGCCTTGTTCTTGGATTTGCCAGTCTCCAGAATTGTGAAAAGTAAATATTGGTTGTTTATACACCACCCATGGCATTTTGTTATAGCAGCCTGAGCAAACTAAGACAGCTACAAAGAGGAACAAGGGAAACTGGACCATAGTTTTAAAAAATAAATATGAGCAGTAGGACATACAGGACAATATGAATCAAACTTTGATTAAAAGCAGTCTGGCACAATATGAATATCTATATGCATGTTATTAAATATTTGAAATTATTTGTGACATTGAATACAACAATAACTTCTGTTTAAAATGATTAGTCTTCATTGCTTCTTGTTCTTCAGTTTCAAAGTCTGAAATGAAAATTGTGCTAAAGAAGTCTATACATTCCCACATGTGCAGAATCATCATGAAATGTCTTAAGGAAGAGGGAAAAAGTCATTATGAACCTGTTCTCTCATTTGGTCAGATTGCTTTAATTCTTAGCTTTTTTTGCTTCTTTAATCAATCAAGAAAAAGCTCTCCTGCAGATTCAGAGCTCAGAAGTACACTCCTCCTTGCCCCTGTCCATGTCCAAGCCTCTTGATTTCTAGGGAAAAGGTTGACATCTGGGAGATTTTTTTTTTTTTGGTTTCACTTTGTTCCAGCAAATTGTTTGAAATCAGGCTTTTTACTGAAATTTGAGAGTCTTCTTTCTTTCTCTTAGGTACTGTCTAAATATTTTCACTGTTTTAAAAAAGGATTCCTAAAATGTTTTAAAAGGATTCCTAATTAGTTGAGGGATCTCCAAAGTGGATATTACTATTATTAAATAACACAAATTAAATTTCTATAGTTGCTAAGCTGCTACATTTCATGCATGCCTTTCAGGCTCAGTAGAGTATTAGGAAGACATGTTAAGAGATCAATGTGGCAATATTAATTATCACAGGAATATTTAGATGTCCAGGTTTGGTGTTTCTGTATGATTGGACACCCATAGACTGACATTGAAAGCAGCAGTTTAGCACTGTCCAAAAGACACAGATTTGGAGAAGCTTTCAAAAGTCTTGACCACCTGGATTACAAATTTTAGTGTGATGCAGATTTACTAGATTCTGGTAAGCAACAGGAACGAAAAGCATTTTCTAAAGGAAAAGGCCTGTGATGAATTCCAGGTAACTGATTTCAGATGAGATCCCTAGGTAATAAAACACCAGCAGGTTTAGTAGACTCATAAACATGAGGCTACATAGACTCTAAGATAATAGACATGACATCAGAAACAAAGTAAATACTAGGCAAGACCATGGCCTTGAATTTTGATTATAGGCAGGAAGTGAGGACTGAGAATTCTGAACACTGAGGATTACAACCAAGAGAAACAGTAGCTGTGCAAAGCAATTTAAAAAATAATTCTGATGTATATTCAGAGGGGTTTATTGAACTTGAAATCAGAAAAATAATACCCTCTAATGTTGTATTTGTTGCTTCTCCTGATTCTGATCCAGTATTTCAGTCCTCTACTTCTGTTAATATGCTTAGTAAACCTTGACAATCAACCAAGGGCCAGGCTTTGGTAAGGGTTTTCATTTTAAACAAATCTAAATAATATTGAACCAGAAAAAGAAAAAAAGTCAATTTAAGGCACTGTGTTTGTAGAAGACCTGGGTTATGGTGGAAGAGCAGGGTAGCTATGACGAACAAAGGCTCTGCCATCAGATAAACATCATTTCCTTCACTTCCTTTCTATGTGACTTAGGGTGGGCCTGTGACTTAACCTATATGACCTTTGATAGGCCTACAGTTAGCCTTACTAGATATTGCCAGTTTTCTAATTTACAGCCACCAGCAGTGTTTTAAGGTTCAGTTTCTTCACATCCTCACCAACACTGTGGTGAGTGTATGGTGGTTTCTCATTGATTTTTGTTTCCCTTTCTCGGATGACATTTAGCACTTTTTCATATCTTTATTAGATAACTTTTAGATACCCTATTTTGTGAAGTGCCTGTTCCAATCTCTTGCCTATTTTTAAATTTTTATTTATTTAACTCTTACTCATTTTTTAAAATCGTCACCGAAGGATATATGCTTATTGACTTTAGAGAGAGGAAAGGGGTGGGGGGAGAGAGAGAAGGATGGAGAGAGAAACATCAGTGTGAGAGAGAAACATCTATTGGTCGCCTCCTATATGTTCCCTGACCAGGGATGGAACCTGCAAACTAGGTATGTGCCCTGTTGGGGAATCGAACCTGCAAACCTGCAACCTTTTGATATACGGGAGGATGCTCCAACCAACTGAGCCACCCAGTGAAGATTCTTTCCTATTTTTTAAAAGTTTTTTGTTGGTGGTGGTGTTTTTTCTTACTGACTTTCAGTTTCAAAAAGTTCTGGATATCAGTCTTCTGTTGAATATACAGGGGTGGGAAAAAGTAGGCTAAATTACCAGCCATCATTACCTAAAAGATAAAACATAAGTAAGGATATGAAATAATAACAATAATAATAAAACAAATAATACAATAATTAATAAATAAATAATAGAATAAACTCCGTTTCGCATACTCACAATTGTAAACCTAATTTTGTCCATTCCTGTCTATATTGCAAGTATCTTCTCCCACTTTGTGACTTGCCATTTAACTCTCTTACTGATGTCTTTGATGAGCAAAAGTTCTTAATTTTAATGTCAAATTTATTAAATTTTTTTCTTTAGCACTTTCTGTGTTCTGTTTAAGAAATTTTTTTCTACTTTAAGGTGTTTTCTAATAGCTTAGTGGCTCCATTTTAAAGTTTAGATCTTTAATCCATCAGGAATTTATTATAGTAAGAGATATGAAGCGGGGGTCCAGTTTTTTTCCAAATGCCCTTGCCGTTGCTCAAAAATATTTCTTAACTAATTCATATTTTAAATGCCACCTTTAGGGAATTTCCAATCACAGTGACTCCATAAGTTTGATAGGAACTCTCTAATACTTAGCAATGTCTCAAAGTATTAAAGCACCAAAAACACTGGTAAACTCAGAAAAATATCTCTGTGGCCCAGATATAGAACAGAAAAGCAGAACAATGAGTAGAGCTTGTCAGTGACCTTTGATGGTATAGTTTTTTGTTTGTTTGTTTGTTTGTTTTTAATGGGGACTAGGGGCCCAATATTGCCAAGAGTTTAGTACCTATGAGATAAGGAGTATTTAAAGTGCTTCACATCAGCCAGGTGTATGAATCCTGATTACCACAGGAATGTAGGTGTTGGGGTAAGAGATCATCTTCTCAGGAAAGAAGTTTGGGGGTTGGAGGGGGGTAGTTTTTATTCACTACATTGGTCTGTGACTTTCAGAAAACTTTAGGATACATTTGAAGGAAAATATATCCTCATAACCAGAATGTCCCATGTGCCTGTGAGTTTTGTGACAGGATCAGATATATTCTCAATATCAACTTTGGGACAGAAATCCTAATATGCCACAATCAAACCTCATTCTGGATTGGAGGAATCAGGATTTGGTTGGAAGTAAACATAAAACTATCTGACTTGGGGTTGGGTTGAACACTGGAGAAAGAGGGAGGTAAAAAAAAAAATAAGCCTCAAAATATGTCAAAATTACAGAACAGATAACAAGTTTACTTGAAAGAAGCCAAACAAATTAAAAATCAGAATATGAATTCACTCCAGACGGAACTGATGTCATGGAATTTTAAAGTAAATATATTTAGGCTTCTCAAGGAGGTAAATAAAAAATAACTTCAATCAAAAACCAACTAAAAAGATGAAGAGTGAATGAGTCACTTCTAGAATGAAGAACAGAAGGTTTAAATGTAAGAATGCATTGAAGTGATGGTGAAGCAGCAACAGGAGATATGTCATTGGCTATAGTTACTCTGGGAAGAAGCAGAAAAAAATTGGATGAAGATAACATTGAACACAGAGTGAGTTAACATTCATAACAGCAAATAGAGGATAGAAATAAGAAAATTGAACAACATTAAATAAAAATGATTAGTTTAAAAGAGTGTGAGGGAGAAAAAGATTTATAAGACAAAGAAGATCTAACATATGTATAGCTGTAGGTCTCAGAAGAAGAGAGCAGAAACAACAATATCAAGGGATCATTCCCAAAATGAAAGTTATGAATCTATTATATATTGAAAGGGCTACACACTATATGTATGTTGAACAAGATTGACCCAAAATAGTCAAAACGAAATTTATACTAGCAAAGTTACTAGATTAAAAAAAAGTAATAATGAATTCTTCAGGTAGTCAGGCAAAAAGATTAAGTCACTAATAAGGAGAAAAAATATCAGGCTTATCTCAGTGACGTGGGTCGGGTTCTCTGGGATGTAGTTGCTGAGATGGAGTTAGTAGAATGAAAAATACTTTTGAAAGAAAAAGGAAGAAGCTCAATTGGTCAGGGAAAGGGATTAATACAATACTGGGCTGGCCCAATCTCTGTCATTCCAGTGAGGAGCTCCAGAGCCAAGATTTCCTGTTGGAGGAGTCCTGCATATTTCAGGTATTACGTGGACCCTTGGTATCACCTAGTTGAGTGAAAATAACATGCCACTAAGCATGTTAGGAAACATGCTAAGCTATCACTGCTTTCCTTAGTCATTGCCCAAGTATTATTTGCTGTACACCATAAATTTCTGTAGTTTTGTTTGTGTTTCCATTTATCTTTAAGTATTTTCAAATTTCCCTTGTAATTTCTTCTTTGACCCATTGGTTAAGAGTGTGTTGTTTAACTTGTACAAATTTGTGAATTTTCTAGTTTTCTTCCTTTTACTGATTTCTAACATCATCTCATTGTCCTTGGAGAAGATACTTTGTATGACATCCCTCTTTTAAAATCTACTGATACTTAATTTGTGGCCTAACATATAGTCTGTCCTAGAGAATGTCCCAATGTGCACTCTATTGTTGGGTAAAGTGTTCTGTGTATGTCTATTAGATGTAGTTGATTTATTGTGTTGTTCAAGTCCTCTGTTTTCTTATGTCTGGTTGTTTTTGATTTAAAACCTATTATTTCTGATATTAGTATTGTTCCCTGCTCTCTTTTGATTGCTATGTGCATGGAATACCTTTTTCCATCCTTTCACTTTCAACATACTTATATCTTTGGATCTAAAGTGTCTTTTAGACACTATGTAGTTGGATTTTTTTTACCCACTCTGCCAATGTATGCATTTTGATTGGAATAGTTAATCCATTTCAATAAAGTAATTACTGATACGGGGATACTGCTGTCATTTTCTTGTTTGTTATCAATATGTTTTATAGCTATGTTGTCCCTCATTTCCTTCATTACTGTCTTCTTTTGTATTTGTTTTTTGTAGTGAAATGTTTAAATTCACTTGTCATTTCTTTTTGTGTATATTTTATAGCTATTTTCTTTGTAGTTACCATGGGAATGACATTTAACTTCCTAAAATTGTAACACTCTAATTTGAACTTATACAAGCTTAACTTTAATAACATACAAAAACTGCTCCTACAGTTTATCCCTACCCCTTTTTAGTTACTGGTGTCACAATATTATATCTTTATACATTCTGCCAAAAACATAAGCTAATAATTGTTCTTTTTATTCATTAGTTTCTTAAGCCATGTAGCAAACAAAAAGTGGAGTTACAAACCAAAATTACAATAATACTAACTTTTAGACAATAACTGTCTTTTAAAAATGTATTAGTTTCTTAAATTATGTAGAAAACAAAAAGTGGAATTTCAAACCAAAGATAAAATAATACTAGCTTTTATAATTACCCCTGTATTCACCTTTATAGTGATCTTTACTTCCTCATACTGCTTCATGTTTCTGTCTAGTGTCCTTTCGTTTCAACCTGAAAGACTCCCTTTAGCATTTCTTGAAGGGCAGATCTGCTAGTAGTGACTCCCTTTTGTTTATCTGGGACTGTCTCAATTTCTCTCTAACTTTTGAAGGACAGTTTTACTGGAAATAGGATTCTTGGTTTTGAAGGACAATATTATTGCTGGAAATAGAATTTGGTAGTTTGAGGGTATCAGTTCTCTGACCTTCAAAGTTTCTGATGAGAAATCTGTTTATAATCTTATTGAGGATCCCTATGTGTGATGAGTTGCTTCTCTCTTGCTGCTTTCAAGATTTTCTTTTGTCTTTGGATTTTGACAGTGTGATTACAATGTATCTCTTTCAGTTCATCCTACTTGAAGGTGAGCTTTTTCAATGTTTATGTATTTCATCAAATTTGGTACATTTTCAACTATAATTTCTTCAAATAATGTTTCTGTCGGGGTTTTTTTTTGGTGTGTTTTTTTTTTTGCCTTTCCTCCTTCTGGGACTTCCATATGTTTGTCCACTTAATGGTGTTTCATGCATCCCTTATGCCCTGTTTGCTTTTCTTAAATCTCTATTTTTTATGTTCCTCCAACTTGATCATTTCAGTTGTCCTGTCTTCAAGTTTGCTGGTTCTTTGTTCTGCCTGTTCAAATCTCTCTGATAGATTTTTTCCATTTCAGTTGTACTTTTCAGCCCAGAATTTTTTTTTTTAATGTTTGCTCTCTATTTATATTTCCACTTTGTTTATATATCATTTTCTTGATTATTTTTTTCAACTTCTTCCTGTAGATCTTTAGGGATCTTAAGACAGCTGTTTTAAAATCTTTGTCAGAGATAGTTTTTGTTGATTTAATGGATCAATTAAGTTCTATTGAGTAATTAAACAAATTTTCCCAGGGTTTGATCTTCACTCCCCCTAGTTATAGGCTGTCTCTGTGCCAGCAATTAGCCTGAGGTATACACTTAACAGCTTCTCGAGTTTTGCAGAGCCTGTATCTTTCTCTGGGTATGTGCAGTAACTTAATATCTATTTCACACAGGGGAAAAGAGAGAAATGATAGGGGGAAAATGTACACCCCCCACCCCCTTTTAAATCTCCTAAAAGGCACTTCAGCTGGAGGGGATGGGCTTGCAGCAGTGGTGGTGAGGTTTTTAACAATGGCTCCCTATCTTTGTGTCCACACTTCTGCAATCAGAAGCAGTAATCAGTGATCAGAGCATGGATCCTTGATATTTGGAGGATAGGGTCCTTATTGTCTACCCTGGCTCTACAAGCTGTATGCAAGCTGATCTTGGAACATACTTGGCTGCCTGTCACTGGTCTGTGGGGTGGGCAGTAGGTACTGAACTAAGAGCTTAAATTGACCTAAACTAATTTATACTCCATGTCTTCCCCTGGAAGTTGCAAGTCTTTGAATAGACTCTCCAGAGTTCCAAAATAGTTATATCAGACAGATTCTGCCAGGACAAATATGTAATTAGGGAGATGAATTCCTGGTGCTTCCTACTCTACCATCTTACCATAATTCTTCGGTTCTGATTCCATTTGGTTTAACCATTTTTCCTTCAGTTTAGCTCAGTTTGTTCTCTCTCTCTCCTCCCCCTCCCTCCTTCCCTTTCTCTCTCTCTCTCTCTCTCTCTCTCTCTCTCTGTCCCTTTCTCTGTCTCTCATAAACAGCAAGAAAAAATTAAGCAGCAGCTGTAGCAGTTTGGGAATCTCAACTGGGTCACCCATTTCATTCAGCATATATCCTGTCTTCCATGTTACTGAAGGCAAATGTAGCTAAATTTTCTGCCACTATATGACAAGGATTCCTCTTTCTCTACTTTCTAATAACATGTTCTTCACTTACTTTTGTGTTCTTAATGGCAGCATCCTCAAAAATCCAAATTTCTACTAACAGTCTGTTCAAAGCAAATTAAACTTTCTCTAACATGCTATTCAAAATCCTTCCAGGTTCTTCCCACTGCCTGGTTCCAAAGCAAGGAAGCCCCCCACTTCTAGATATAAAAATCTGTATTAGTTATCTATTGCTGTGTAACAGAATGTCCCAAAGCATAGTGTCCTCAAACGACAAACATTTATTATTTCACACTTTTTGTGGGTCAGGAATTAAATATGGTTGAAATAGGTTTTCAGGCCCAGAGAACCTCATAAGGCTGCAATCTGATGTTGGCTGAGGCTGCAGTTATATTAAGGCTTAACTGTGGGAAGATCCTGTTCGAAGCTCATTCACTTGCTGTTGGCAGGCCTCAGGTCCTTACTGGCTGTTAGCTAGAGATGTAAGCCTCTAGCCACACGGGCCCCTAGAAAGAGCAGCTTATAATGTCGCAGTTGGTGTCCCCCAGTGTGAGGGAGAGAGCATGAGAGAAAGTGAGCAAAATGGAAGCCAGAGTCCTTTTGTAACTCAGTCTTGGAAATGATGTCTCATCACTTTTGCCATATTATTTGGTTAGAAGAGAGTCACTAAGTCCAGTCCACACTCAAAGGGAGAGGATTATACAAGGGTACCAATACCAGGAAGAAGGGATCATTGGGAGCTATTTTAGAGGATGTTTGTTACTGTGGGGTATAGTTTTTTATCATAGAGCATTCCTTTTACTTTGGACGAATCCTTTTTGCTCTGAGTGCCATTTTCAAAACCTACCATCTTCACCCATATAGTGTTTTAGCAAACTTTAGACATAATATGTCATGTTTAAAAAATTTTTTTTTAAATATGTTTTTATTGATTTGAGAGAGAGAGAAAGGAAGAGGGATAGAAACATCAACGAAAGAGAAACATCAAAATGTCCCCTCCCCCCCCCGGAGATCAAGCCTCAGCCCAGGCATGTGCCCCGACTGGGAATCAAACTGGTAGCCTCTTGATTTATGCGTTGATGCTCAACCACTGAGCAACACCAGCCGGGCTCAAGTTTTTATTTTAATTTTTTAAAAGAGAGGTTGAGCACATTTTTTATACTTGAAAATCATTAGTACTTTATTTTTTCTGTGAAAGATCTCTTCATATCTTTTATATTACTGGTCTAAAATTTTTAAAAAATATTATATGAGGAAATTAGCCCCTTTTCTGTCATATGTGTGGTTAATAATTTTCTCACTTTGTCATTCATCTTTTGATTTTGTTCGTGATACTTTGGCCAAGTAACTTTTTAAAAAATTTTCATGCAGTCAAATTGATCAGGTATCTCTTTTATCAAGGAATCATACAGTATTTAATAAAATGTATTCACATTATTTCTTGCTAAGTTATCTTTGGTATCTCACTATCTTTTTTTATAGGATAAATTTGAATCTTCTTATCCTGACATTTAAGGCTTTTTATTATCTCATTCCTACTCAGCTCTTTTCCTCTCACCTGCTGCACACTCGTTATGAGAGTTCCACTGAAGTCCCGTATCGATGCATTTCTCCATTGTTGATTCCTTCACACTCCTTTGGGAAGATGCATATAGTTAGGGCCTATTTTGGAGATGCTTCTGTAGGCCCAGAGCCTTCTATGGTATCTAGAATGCTTGATTTGTTGGATGAATAAATGAGCAAGGTGATCACAGAACAGTAGTTCAAAAACAAATAACATGACCATCACCCTGTTACCTATACTGTTCTTCTAATTCTCTGTCACCTTTTCCAAGACATGACTGGGTTAGTTCAGTTTATAACTCACAAGTTCACAGTGCCCATATCTGTCAAAACCGAAAAGCTAAGCAGGTTTCTGTGGCAAAGAAGATCAACAGCTAAAGAAGTCACGTTCCAGTCTCCCTGGCAGCTCAGGGTGGAGAAGTGATTAGCTTCAGGACAGTGGAATATGAGAAGTAATTAGTATAACTTAACACGTTTAAAATGAAAGGAACATGCGCTCCTCTCACTTTTCCTTTTTGCTGCTGACAGGAATGGGAATGTGGGGATGGGAGCTGGAGAAGCAGTTCTAGACTCTGAGATGGAAGCTGTGTGTTGAGAATAAGGAACCAAACAGAAGGAGTCAGGGTTCCTGAAACTATGGGAGCCGCCTTTTTGTCCCCGCACCACTCACGCTGTTCTGTGACATGACATAAACATCAGCTGCCATCTTGTTTAAGACATTGTTTTTGGCCTCAAATCCGTATTCTAACTAACACAGAACTCTTGGATATCATATCCCACCCCTGGGATCATTCCTTTGTGACAAGTCAGTATCAGGCAATTAGGGAATTAGAAGGACAGAAGGTTTGGATCAAGGAAATGATAATATCATAAAATTGAAGGAGGAAGAGGAAGGGGGAGGGGGAGAGAATGAATGAAAGATGAATGAATGTCTGCTGAGCCATTGTCGAAAAGCCACTTGTGATGAGCTAAGCCTGCTTTCCGTGCCTGTGATGTAGAGTCACTCAGCAACCTTTTCAGGACCAGATGGGGATGCATGGCAAATGAGCATCCCAGAAGAAGAAATGAAAGAGTGGTATGAAATAACACAAGAAAACACACACTGAAAGAGCAATCTGGGCTCTAGTCTGTGGTAGTAATTTAATGAGGCCTAAGGACCATGATTGTTAAAATAAAACAGTCAAAAATACCAATGCAGGGGGTAAAGGGCAAAAGATACAGTCCTGGCAAAATGGACCCTGGGCTCCTATTTTGGGCACCTGGTTCCCATTAATCTCTCATCCCTATAGACTCTTACAGAGCCTCCTGCCTCTCCCTAACCTTGTCCTGAGCTGGTATGTAAATTAAACCAGCAGCTTTAATCTTTATAACATTACAGTAGAGGGAATGAAGATAGTAAAAATTGAGGAGGGAGCCAGAGTCCATAGGATCCAAGTATGTAGTAGCAGAATGCTCCAAATAGGGAACCAGGGACAAGAGAAAGAACTACCATCAGACCAGATTTCCCCCCTCTTTGAACCCCTATCTTCTCTTTAACCCTTTCCAAAATATGCATACATAGGTCGTGTTAAAAAAACCCTTTGCAGTTGGCCTTTTTCCAAGACAAGGGTACAGCTGGGCCGAAGGGCCACATGTTGAAGTTATTAATATGCCTATGCCCTTCTCCCCCACTGAGTTCACTGATCAAAGGCCCTGCCAGAGCAGCAATGGATAGCCTCACATAATGGGAACTGAAATTCTACTTAAGAAACCAGCTTTGCCAAAACACACTACCTTTTTAAGTGAAACATTCCATGCACATATTAACCTGATTACAGAAAGGAAGGAGGATCTTTTTTCCTTCTGTACCCTGCTAATAATTTTCTGTCAAGTCTGATTTGGCTTTAGCTGCACTCCAAGTTCTTGTGATGTGCCCCGCTCACCAGTAAACTAAAACCAGAAGGTGCTGCACAAACTATGAGATAGGATACTCTGTCCATGAATACAGATGCTGCAGAATTCAGTTCCTTGCCAGCAAAGAAGGCCAGCGAGTTTTCCAGTCCTTTACAACCAGCAGTCTGCCTCTTATTCACACAGTCAGTGAAGGAAACACATGGAGAAAATGGTAGAAATAATTAATGGTTCTTAGAGTTTACAGAAGCATTGACTCATTACACAGGGCCCCTGCCTCAAAAGGGAGTAAACCATTGTGCTTATTAGAAAAAAGAACAAACAATAATCAAGCATTTAAAAGTCCCAGTCAGTTCCAGCCTCAGGTTGGAGAGCCAGGTTAAAGAGCTGGGTAGGAAAGAAAAATGGGAAACAAACCAGATTTAAAGGAAACAGTACCATTTTGTTCTGCCTAATAAACAGAAATATTTTATGGTTTATTTCACTGTATTCCCAGATAACCTGGTTTCTGCACAGCTGACAAAATTTTGTCCAGACAGGATATCAAAGATCTAGATATTATGCAGTTGTCCAAATGACTGTTGTGCAGTTGGCCAGTCCATGAGAGACTGAATATGATTGTCACCTTACTTTTAAAAATATTAAATTTATTGAGGTAACATTAATAACATTATACAAATTTCAACTATACACCATTATAATTTGATATCCGATTACTCTATTGTATGCTCATGTGCTCACCACCCAAATTCTAATTTCCTTCTGTTACCACATATTTGATGTCCTTTATTCAAATTGCCCTCTTCCCCTCTGGTAACCATCATTCTGTTGTGCATGTCTGTGAGTTTGTTTTTGTTATTTGTTAGTTCATTTGTTACTTTTTGTTTTATATTCCACATATGAGTGAAATCATATAGCTTTGTCCTTTTCCCTCTGACTTACTTCACTTAGCATAATACTCTCAAGATCCATTCATGTTGTCACAAATGGCAATATTTCATCTTTTTATGGCTGAGTAGTATTCCATTGTGTACATATACCACATCTTCTTTATCCAATCATCCATTTGATGGACACTTAGTTTCAACACCTTGGTTATTGTAAATAATGCTGCAGTGAACATAGGGGCACATATATCTTTACAAATAAGTGCGCTCATATTTTTGGGTAAATACCGAGAATTATTATTTCTGGATCATATGGTAGTTCTATTCTTTTTTTTAAATATTCACTCATCCGAGGTTATGTTTATTGATTTTAGAGAGAGGAAGGGGGAAAGAGAGAGAGAGGGAGGGAGACAGAAAGAGAAACATCAATGTGAGAGAAATATAAATTGGTTGCCTCCTTCACTCGCCCTGACTGGGGATTGAACCCAAAACCTTTTGGTGTATGGGATGACGCTCCAAGCAACTGAGCCACCTGGCCAGTGCTGGTAGTTCTATTCTTAATTTTTTCAGGAACCCCATACTGTTTTCATAGTAGCTGCACCAATTTATAATCCCTACAACAGTGTACAAGGGTTCCCTTTGCTCCACATCCTTTCCAACACTTGTTGTTTCTTGTCTTACTGATATTAGCCATTCTAATAGGTGTGAAGTGATACCTCATTGTGGTTTTGATTTGCATTTCCCTAATAACTAGTGACGCTGAACTTCTTTTTATATGTCTGTTAGCCATCTGTATGTCTTCCTTGGAGAAATGTTTATTCAGATCCTCTGCCCATATTTTTATTCAGGTTGTTTGGTTGTTGAATTGTATGAGTTCTTTGTATATTTTGGATAGTAACCTCATGTCAGAAGTATCATTTGCAAATATCTTCTTCCATTGGGTTGGTTGCCTATTTGTTTTGTTGTTGGTTTCTTTGCTATACAGAAGTTTTTTGGTTTGATGTAGTCCTATTTGTTTATTTTTGCTTTTGCTTCCCTTGACTGTGGAGATAAATTCAGAAAAACATCCCTGAGACCAATTTCCAGAAGCTTAGTGTCTATGTTTCCTTTATTATTTCAGGCCTTACATTCAAGTCTTTAATGCATTTTGAGTTAATTTTTGAGTATAGTATAAGATAGTGGTCTAGTTTCATTCTTTTGCATATGGCTGTCCATTTTCCCAGCACCGTTTATTAAAGAGACTTTCCTTTCTCCATTGTATATTCTTGGCTCCTTTGTCATAAATTAGTTACCCATATATATCTGGGGTTATTTCTAGGCTCTCAATTCAGTTCCATTGGTTTATGTGTCATGTGTTTCTGCCAATATCGTACTGTTTTGATTACTGTAGCTTTGTAGTATAGTTTTGAAATTGGGGAGTGTGGTACCTCTAGCCTTGTTCTCTTTTCTCAGGATTGCTTTGGCAATTTGGAGTCTTTCATGGTTCTATGCAAATTTGAGGATTTTTTGTTCTATTTCTGTGAAAAATGCCATTGGGATTTTGATAGGGATTGCTTTGAATCTTTTGTTTTTCTTTATTTCTTATATGTCTATTACAGGTTTTTGGTTTGTGGTTACTATGTTTCACATATAACAATTTATAGACACACGTCTAGTTTAAGTTGATGGTCCCTTAAGGTTAGATGCATTCTATAAGTGCTGTTTTATTCACCCTCCCCCCACATTTATATTTTTGACATATTTTACATCTTGTGTGTGTGTGTGTATCCCTTAATTTACTATTGTAGTTACAGATGATCTTACTTTTTTCTTTTTTTTAAAATCCTTACCTGAGGATATGTTTTTTGTTGATTCTTAAGGGAGAGGAAGGGGAAGGATGGAGAGGGAGAGGGAGAAAGAGAGAGAAACATTGATCAGTTGCCTCACACATACTCCCCAACTGGAGATTGCACCTGCAACCTGGGTTTGTGTCCTGACCAGGAATTGAATCGAACCTGTGACCCTTCAGGACAATGCTCTAACCACTGAACCATACCAGCCAGGGCAACTTTTGTGTTTTAATCATAGACTTCCTAGGGAATTTGAACCCAAATTGAGAGGCTTGTTTCACCTATGGATTACCCAACGCAACAGTTGTAGCCCTTTGTGGTCTTAGTTTATTGTATAAGGTGTCTCCTGTTAGAAACCTTTTTTGGGGAGAAGGGGGAAGTGGGGGCTGGGCTTTAATTCCCGTACCTTTCTTTCCCTTAATGATGATTTTTTAATATTATGAACCTCTTAGTCATGATCAACTAATTGTATCAAATATCATAACTTTTTTAAAAAATTATAATTTGAATCAGGACCCAGATAAATCCACATTGGCATTATGTTTTTAAGATGGGTTTTAGCTATATTTTTCCCCTTTCAACTTTATTTTCCTTGCAATTTATTTGATAAAGAAATCTGTTTGACCTAGAGTTTCTCACAATCTACTTTTTATTGCTTTGCTATAGTTTAGTGTGTTCCTCTATTCTCTATATACCTTGTGTATTAGTTTGCTCAGGCTGCTGTAACAAATACCACAGACTAGGGGGCTTAAATGATATAAATTTATTTCTTCACAGTTCTGGAAGCTAGAAGTCCAGAGCAAGATATCGACAGGATTCATTTCTTCTAAGGACCTCTCTCCTTGGCTTGTGATTGGACATTGTCTTCCCGTGGTCTTCCCCCTGTATGTTTCTGTTTCCTAATCTCCCATTCCTATAAAGATACCAATCATATTGGAATAGGAGTCACCCCAATGACCTCCTTTAACTCTTTAATCTCTTTAAAGATCCTATCTCTAAATACAGTCACATTCAGAGGTGCTGGAGGTTAAGGCTTTAACATATGAATTTGGGTGGGGTGGGGACATGATTCAGTGCATAACACCTTGGACATTGGTAGTTGCAGCTAGAGACTTGATCAGGTTTGTGTGTTTGTGTGTGTGTGTGTGTGTTTTGTTAAGGTAACTTCATAAATGATGCTGTATTCTTCTGTAAGTAGTCACATAATGTTTGGTTACTTCTTTTTTGGTGGCATTGTGTGTAGAACAGTAGGGAGTAAGGTAAACAGTATTTACGCCTAGAAATAGGCATGCCCTTTCTCTGTTAGGGGATTGAGTGAAGAAAGTTAGGAGGCAACTTCAGTGCACCACAGACCTCAAAGTTCTCTAAGCATAGCCTGCTCTTGCCCTGTGTTTAGGAGTTGGATATCAGAGGGTTTTCCCTCAGTGTTTTTGTTCTCCCCTTAGACTTGCAGCTGCTCCTGCATGCCTGCACTATGAAGAGAGTTTTTCCTCACACGGTTTGTTGCTCAGCACTTGGTGGTAGTAAGCTCATGGTGGGCATAGGGAGGAGTTCTCTGTTGTTAGGTCCAGCCTCAGTTTCGTGAGGCCCTGTATACCTTGGAAGGGGCTTAGAATTGTTGCGCTTCCTCCCTTGGCAGCCAAGCTCTACCTTTTAGTTGGTCTTGGGCAGGAGTTTTCTGCATCTCTTTCAGTGTGAGCAGACATCTCTGCTTGGTATTGGTGTAGGACCTTGGGCCCAAGACCTTTTCCTGCCCCTGACCCAGGTTTTTTTTCCTTCTACCTCATTCACAAGTTACAAAGTGTCTTTTGCCTATGATCTGGGGCAACATGGTTAGCTTTCCCTTCCTTCTTTATGCTTTTGGTTTGGAGGGGAGAAGCATCCGGGAAGCAGGTTGTATTGCCTGTTTGCGAGCAGCAGCTGGTTACCTCCCACAACCTGTACTAGTCTTTTCAGAGTACCTGGTAGATGAATGCCCTCACTTGGCCATTAACTTTCTGGTAAATTTGTAGTTGATTTCTTCTTACAGGTTTTTATAGTGGCCACCTCTTTCTCCCATGCTTTTCTAAAGGTGAGACAGTCATGAGTCTCCTCTGTACTTTGAAAGACTGGTTCTTCTTTGGAACTTAGGATACTTCATTATTTTCTAACTTCATCTTTATAGTGGATTCCAGAAAAATGATAATTTCATAGATTATCAATTTTTTAAATTGGGTGGGAGTGAGTCTTGAAAGCTTTCTACATGCTAGTTGGATGCAGAGAAATTGTTTGAATCTTAAAATTTCTGCTTTTCTTAAAGGATGTTTTGTTTATTCAGTTTTCTGTTCATTTCTCAAATGAACTTTTATTTCTAATTTTGTTGTTACTTCAATTCTAATTTCTAATTCTACTGCTGTTCTTTCGTATCTTTCCAAAAATTTCCTTTTCTTTTGGTTTATTTTGAAATATTAGGCTATAGAATGTTCATGTTTTATAGGCATATCTTTTGTTCTAGGAATGTTATTCTGCTCCTTACTATTTCTCTTTATAATAACTTTCTATGGGATTCAACCACAATCATCTTCTGTTGATCATTTTAAGTGAAACTCATTTTTCTGAACTTTTAGGAGGAATGGACGAGTAGCAATAACTTTTTTAGCTTCCTGGCTCTATTGATTCCTCTTATGTTATTTTTATGAAGTCTTCAAATACCTGGTTTCATACTTTGAGAATTCTTGATCTGTTGCCCTCCCTCACATTTAACTGGATGCTCTGGCTTGCTCTCACATAGCTCTCTAGCATGTGTCCCCCCCCCCCACCACCACCATTATCCCTATCTCGTTCACTTTGAATTCTCTTGATTTCAGTTTCTTCTTGTGAATGTTACTCTAAAAGGGAACTTTCATTCCAGCCCTTTGAAGTCTTACCTTGCCTTCCTCCCCAGTTCCCTAACCCATAATTAGAGCATGCAAACCCTCTCCCAAGTATCAGCTGTTCTTGTACCTGTTGGTTATTTTAAGGTTCTCTGTTTCCAAGCTCATCTGATACCTCTTTTTCTCAGATACTTTGTTGATGCCATTCAGGGCATGTAGATTTGGTAGTTTGTCCCTTTTTGTTCATATTTTGAGGTTTGTGGAGATATCTTATCATCTAGTTCTTTTAATAAATCTTGTTTGTGGATTTTGGATTTATTATTCTAGCCATTCTGTTTTCCTGAGGTGATCATGAGAGCTTTAAAAAGTAAGCTTCTAATACAGTTTTCCCAGAATTTCTTTCTCGTCACCTTTGAGTGATAGGTTAGCTGGGTATAGAAACCTACATTGTTAGTTCTTTTCTCTCAGTACCCTGTGACTGTTACTCCATTGTCTCCTACATGTTCTTGCTGATAAAAAAAAAAAAAAATCTGCTCACAGTTTTAATTGTATCTTTGCCAAATGTTAAATGTAGAGAGAAAAATATTAAAAGCCATTGGGGAGAACAATAGATTATAGGTTACCTGTAATTTATTCATTTATCCTTCTTGGCATGTCATGTGTACTTTCAATCTGAAAAGTTATTTTTCTGCTCTGGAAAATGGCCATATCATTATCTCTCTGATTATCACTTATTAATGAATTTAACTCAGTTACTATAGTTTTTATATATAGAATTTTTATTTTCTTCAGTCATACCTGTCTGCTTTTATTTCATAATTAGTAGTTGTTAATGGATCATAGGGCAGTAGATTTTAAGTAAATCCATCTCTTGATCAATAAGTTGTTAGTGATCTTGCTAAATATTTTTTTCACATGATTTAGAATTTTAATGGAAATTTTTCCCCCTCACATTGGTTTTTATATTTACCTGTCTCTAGTGGCTTTTCAGTTGCCTCAGCACTGACATTAAAGATTTGGTAAAAGTTACCCATGAAACATTCTGGCATACTGCTTTTCTTGTGAGAAATGGAGATGTTTACTTGTGTAGCTCTTTGATAATAAAAAAGTGTTTCAAAGTTAGAGGGGATGCCCTGTAGGGCAGACCATTAAGTGGAGCTCAAGTTTGCATCCCTCGTGCTCTGTACTGAACTATTTTCTATTGCATTTATACAGAACAAGTGGAAATATCTATTGGAATGAGAGTTTACAGAAAGAAAATCATAAAAATATTACATGCATTTTTTTTTTTTTTTACTTATGAACCAACTGAAGAAACCAGCTAGTAAAAACTGAAGGCAAATTTCAGACTTCATATTTATCTGAATCTATTAGGGTTATATTATGATGTTCTTTCTACGTTTGGGGTGAGGCCTTCCTTTCAAATATTCTACAAACATTTGCATTTTTATTAGAAAAATATAACCATTTGATTTCAAATAACTATTTAATATCACCCTTCAATTTGGGGAACAGCTAAAAAGGGTTTTAAGTGGTACTTTCAAATTCCTAAACTGTTTTTATTGCAATTATACTCTCTCCTAAAAAGAAAACATTTGCCTAGTATAGTTTTTAATTCTTTCCAATTTTTCAATGATTTCTATTCACCATTATTATCTGCTGAAAATATTCCCCTCCTTTTACTTTAGAGAAGGTGTGGAGACTGAAGTATTTGTAAAGTTTTGGCCCTGGTTTTATGTAATTATATTTGTACTCCCATTTAAGACCTCTTCTCCCATAAAAAGCATAAAGGTGAGGATGAATACCCTTTCCTTCATTCATTCTTTAATTGACTTACTGATTCAAACATTAATATATATGTCATGTAGGAGGCTATCTAAGACACAGACATGGATCACTGCCAAATAAGGCATTACATGGGCTGTTATAAGGGGTCAGAAATGGGGCTGAGCAGATCTTATATATCATGGGGTAAACAACATTAGTTAAGCTTTTAAATGTAGAAGGGACAGTATAAGGTGTGTTTGGAAGGTAGACTAGTTTTAGTGGAGCAAGATATCTTCAGATAAGTATAGTGGGAACATTACCCCAGAACAAATCAAGGCATGGTGAAGCAGGAGTAGGTCTAGTCTTGCAAACAAAACCAAACTACAGCCATCCTTTCCTCTGACCAAATAACTAGAAATTCGGTATTGAATAGCTGAAATGCAGACTCCTGTCCTATACTCCTGTGCAACTCATCAACAGAGGCTCCCTGATGGATCTCTGGGCCCTCTGAGATATGCACAGACAGGGAAGCATCAGATATAAATGTTTGGCAGTGGTTTGATGGGACTGACTTATACAACTGCAGTCCTCAAACCCTTTGTGAAGTAAAATAAAGAATTTGAAAGCTGCAATTGCAGGGAATCTACAAGGAGAAGTGGAGAATTAATACAGTAATAGTAGCAACAGATATGTAGCGCTCTGTAGGTGCAATGGAAACATTCTGCATATAATTTGTTTAATCTTCACAACAACCCTATGATGCAGGTACCATTATCCTCATTTTACAGGGAGAATAAATTACACAAAGTCACAGTGGTGGAGGCAGAATTTGAAGCCCGTGAGTCTCACTCCTGAGCCCACACACTCAGCAACTTTAGTGTCTCTCAGGAATAGTGTGGTGGGAAGAAGGCGCACTGGACAGAGGCTAAACATGCGGTTGGTGCCTTTTTCTCACTATCCTGAACACCTGGGATAGATGTCACCTGCTTTGTTTACCTTTTAGATCATTTTGAGAAACAAGCAAGAAGTAATTCTACAAAGTATTTTTCAAGTGTCATGCAAATATAAAGCATACGATGGAGTCTAAAAGACATCAGCAATGCACAAGGGGGCTTAGGGAAGAGGAGTGTATTGAGAGTAGCAAGGCTAGGAATAGTGTGTCCAAAAGCAGCTTTTGGTATTACAGAATATGTACTGATGCCTTTCTCTCTTGCTGGTCTTGTTTGTTTCTTATCACTCATTTCTCAAGCCAGGGATCTTGGCCCAAGAGTAAAACAGTTCATCTGAAAGTTTTCGTTTCCATATAAATAAGGGACTCATCAGTTGGATTATAGGATACGAAATGAAGCAGTCATAAAGGTCAAATACGTTTATTTTTGCTCCTGTAATTAAAAAAAAAAGATAGAGAGGAATCAAAGCTAATTGGCTAAGACTTTGTAAAAACATGCCTCTAGTTTAAAAAATGAGGGGAGGAGGGAGGGAAATACACTTTGCTATGAAGTAAAAAGTAATGGGAAGTTGCTTCTACTTTAATGGCCCTGAGAGCACTAATTTCTTTGCAAGTTTTGCTCTGGCCTTGGCTGGTTCACCCCCAGCAACAATGAACAGGGACTGAGTGTATACATCTGTCCTGCTGTAATTAAGGCTGCAGAGCAGCAGGTGCAAACTTCTCATCCTTCAACTTGACTCTTAAACTGCTGTGCTCTTGTAACTTAAAATCTAAACTTGTTAAAAGTGAGATTTTGAAGGTCATTAGTCTGTAACAGGAGCTAGGCTCAGCAGACATTTCTTTAAAGCAAAATTAGAAACAGCTACCTGACTAATACACATCAGCCGTTTTAAGATGTTGCCATTTCACATTTTCCAAGAGGGAAACACTATTAATTCCAAGGAGATTAATGTCCATATGAGCATGATATTGAAGCCAGATTGGAAGACTTCTTTTCCCTTGAGAAAAAAGCTTTTCCAGTAACAGAGTCCCTTACTCAACCTTCTCTCAATGTAATTTAGGTGCTTAGAGATTCTCTGATACAAAGGGCTCAAACTCAAAATAAAGTTTTGTCTTATTTTCTTGTTAAAAATGTATCTAGAAGAATTTGAATTGTAGTCACCTTCCTCCAAAGAGCTGAGGTGGCAAAACCTCTCTGCAAAATTAGTTCCGTTTAAAACGTTTCAGTGTGATCCTGCCAGATCCTAAAATAATTATAGCTTAGAAAGGCAGACGTGGCTTTACGTCTGAACACTTTTTATCATTCTGTACCTTTTTGTGGGGTCAGATGAAAGATCAGTGATATAACTGTGTGCCAAGAAAACATACCGAAATCGGAGCCATCAGCTTCTGCAGGAACGCCCAAAAGAAAGGTGCAATGCCTGGGGAAAGATCATGGTTTCATTAGGGACAGTGACACTACTTTTTTGGCATAGATTCCAAGACTGGCAAGGGAACCAACTATTTATTTCTGAGCACTTAGTAATGCCTGTGCCAGCTGTAGAATTCTTTGAGATTTTGAGTTAATAGGGTCAATGCTTCTCCTTGAATGCCTCCTGCAGGAGCTAAGGACTAGGTTGACTATGGCTGAACTGAGTGTTTCTTAGCTCAGCTTGGGTAGAGAAAGAACCCTGTTGGCTGAGGGCAGATGCTGCAGACCTTGCAAGGACAGCCTGCAATGCCATGCAAACCCAGCTGCAAAAGTTTTATAAATTATTTATCAGCTGTGGCTATAAATTAGAGATGAATGGAAGGCCTTTGGGCCTGATCTTGGATGTACTCATTAATGATTTTCAGGCATAAGAGGACTGAGTATTCTCTTGTATGTAGGAATTACTAATGCGACTACTATTTTGCAGACTGTTCTTATCTCAAATTCTGCTCTAACAGGGAGTTAGGAAAATACTTTGCTAGGAAAGGTAAATTTAGTCAATAATCCACTTAATTCAACTTACCTTTCATATCCTCCTGTCACAAGCACTGGGTCCAATTCCCATTTCAGAGAAGTCGAACCTACCTTTCTCCTGGCCATCAGCAAAACTTTTGCTCATGGTTGTTTCAAGGGTCTAACACTCTTACATAAACATTTGAATTAAAAATGTAAGTGCTATTAGGGCTCCCTGGGACCAAATATTATCTAAGCTGTCATGTTTACTCTTTTCAATGAAATAAGCTAGTTGGCATCATGGCCAAAACCTCTGGTACTTTAATGAGTGCCAGAAGATGGGAAATACAAGGCCCCATTTCCCAAGAGCTTGTGTATCTTGGAATAAGTATCCCTGCGCACCCAATCTCAAGATACTGTTCAAATTTACACTTCATCAGTCATCAGCCCTTTTTTCACACATGCTTACACACAAAATCTGTTGACAGAGACAAGAACTTTTGCTCATATTTTTTTTAATGTATCACAATGAGCAGGAAACATACTTGATGAAATATTTTCAAAGGAGTATATTCAATTACCATCTACAATCAACTTAACTATGACAACAAAGTTTTTGTGACAAATTTTTTTTTTTTTCAGTTTGAAAGTTCCATGTGGTTCTGTTTGTTAGTCTCCATGTATTTTGGTACAGTTCGAGATCAGCATTGTTACAGTAACAAAAAAGCTAACAAGACTACATTATAGAAAAACACCAAGAACATCATTTTTGGTTTCACTTGCTCTATTTTTTTTTTGTTTTTTTGTTTTTTGTTTTTTTTGTACATTGCAAAGGCTGTTCATATACCTCTTCACCTCAGGGTCACGTTCATTTATGTTTTCTTTCCTACCCAAACTTGCCCCCCTCCCCCCAGAGAAAGTAAACAAACGAACAAAAAACTAGTCAAAGCTTTGTTTCACAGTGGGCAGTATCTCAGCGCCAACGAACAACCAACTCAATTTATGCTTCTATTTAAAATGTTTTAATTTAATTTATTATTTAAAAAAAATATATGTCCATGAACATCAAGTGCACTGGCTTGGGTCACTGCCTCTCTCTCCTGCAACTTCCTGCCATGCCTGATAAACTCAGGGTAAAACACATGCCGTCTGTTTTACTTTGTTTTCAATCCTGTAAAACTTTGGCCACATTCATCTCTTTAAATAGCTTTTAATTTAAAAAAACTTCCTAGATTTATTAAACTTTTCTGTGTGTGTGTGCGCGTGTGTGTGTGTTTCCTTCTTAAGTTTCTTTTTGGAAGGATGGAGGAACAATGGATGAAATAACTCCCATCCTGTGGGTTAGTGGTGCTGTGAGACTGACTGATGTCTAGCACCAACCCACACTGTGGAGTATTTGGGGGGAAAAACAACAACCAACCAACCAAAATATGAAGTGTGAATGGACATGAAGAATTTAAAAAGTGAGTAGAGATATCCTATTCAGCTACCTATTATGCAGCAGATAGGAGTAAATTCTCCTAGGGAAACCATTCTAAACTGTTGAGCACTGTAGTGAATTCATTCTTTGTAAATACCGGTCACAGCCAGGGTGGATGTTAGCCCACAAACATCTTAAGCTCATGTTTGGCCCCTAATTTTCACCATCACTGACTGCTTTGCTACTTCTGGGTTAATGCTGAGAATTAATTTTTCTGTTTTTGAATGACGATGTATGTGGGCGGTAGAGTTGTAGAGGAAAACATTAAGTGTGCAACCCACTCCAGGTTGAAACAATCACATACATAACCCCTCTGAGGAACATTGGTCGGTGGGAGCATGCTTACTTAGCCAGTCTACCCAACCAACCATCTTGCTGTTGCTAAACACACCCACAGGTCAAGGCATGGCGTAACAAAACACTGACAGTCACTCTGCCTCACAGAGGGAGGATGGCATAGTAGAGAGAGGGGCGTGGGGGGAGAAGAGAAAGAACCATTGGGGAAGGGGTGGCAAAATTATAAGAAAATGAACTTAAAGTTGAGGGGAGGTGGGAAAGAGAGAAATTGCACTATTACCAAGCAATATCATTTTTAAAAACAAAGTTTACAGAAAAGACCTAGCAGAATTTGACAGGTAAAGCTAGTGTTATATTGTTAATTGGTGTCACATAGAGAACCAAAAACAAACAATTTTTTTTCTATATGATACAGACACAGAGTAACATACAACAGTTAAATGGCAAAAAATATATATATATTTCATAGAGTTACAAACAAGATAAAATAATGGAAAACAAAAAACTGTACAACTTTAAAATTTAAAAATGTTCATCTCAAACACAGGGAGAAATACAAGAATTCTTGTTAAAAGAAAATAGCTTGTTAAAACAGCAAATGTTTTGCGTACTTGTTTTTGACACCTTATGCTACAACTGGTTACTGGTATGAATAGTTAGATGGTATTCTTTAGTATTTCTACTTAAAAAAATTAAAAAAGGAATTTGCACTGTGCATCAGCCTAGTTAGAAATATGTACATCAGTTCAGGATCTACTCTTTCATTAAACTGAAAACAAATTCATAAAAATAAAATAGTCCCGGCTAAAAAAGAAAGAGAAAAAAGAAAAAAAGAAATCCATTTTCAGATCTTGGAATGCTCCAGTCTTTTGCAAAGTTGATGAGTGGCTTCAGCATTGGGGAAAGAAGCCTGAAAGGTGACCAATGGAACCTGCATTCACAGTCTTCAAAGTTCCCTTTTGAAACATAAGGAAGAGAATGAAGGGGAGAAGGATTTCACACTTTGGGGGCAAGGGGAGATTGTTTCTGTTGATGTTTGGCTATGAAAGTGAAACAGCAAAGCATCTATCTGTCTCCAAAATCTACATTATAGCAGCACAAAGTTTTCCTTCCAAAGTTCAGACCGTTTTTTTTAGATGAGAAAGGGTGTATGGTGTGTCATGTTGTATGTTACAGGAATATGGGTATTAACAGAAACACAAGTGCCTCCTTCTTTTTTGCTCTTGGTACATTGCTATCTGCTTCTTTGTTGGCTGCGCTCTGGATCACTTGCCGCTCAGACTGCCTAACACAAGGACAAAACTTTGAAGTAAAAAATGTGTCTTTTGGTATATGGAATTGTCATTAACAGTTGCCCCTCTGCTTGCAGAAGAAGCACATAACAACCTGGGAATCTTTTGTTTTACTTTTATTAAACTAAGTCTTGTTTGTTTAAATCAGAAACAAATTCTCAAGTAACAAGAACCCTTTCCCTTTTTTCTGCATCAGCAGTGAAAGGGTGTGTCTTTGGATTTTATTTAAAGCATGAAATTTCCTTTTCTGAGAGAGGAAAGCAAACAAAACAAAAACCAAACCCCTAACCAAAAACTTTTTTAGAAAAGAAAAGCACACAATCCAATTATACAAATTGAAACAAATGCTTTAGCTTAGGAAAAGAATATTTGAAGCATCTACCAACCAAGTAGGGGGAAAGAAAGGGGGTGAAAAGAAAAGCCAAAGGAAGGATAAATAAAAAATAAATGCACAAGGCTAACAGACATAGGTAACTAGAATTATATGCCTTTAAAAAGTGTCAACTCCCCAACCAAAAATAATCTGTGAGGATCCTAATGACCCCTAGAACCCTTTGAAATTCTTTCTTTAGTTTTATAAAATAATTCTGCAGCTACCCTCTAGGAAATGAAGGCAGTTACCTTAAGTGGGAGATTACAGGATGGGAGGTGGGAGGAGGAAAGAGAAAGTGGAATTAAGGGACAAAGGGGAGAAAAGCTTAGGCGAATCAACGGATTGCAATCTATCTGCTAGGAATGAACAAGACAACATCAAATGAGGAGCTGTCAGCTGGACCATACGAAAAGCTAAATGTACACAAAAGGGTTTTCTTTTTTTCCTTTTAAATCTACCATACTGCTTCAGTTCATTTCCAATGCAACAATCTACTCAACACCAAAAATGGTCATATCTATCATAAATACAGAAAGTCAGTTTTTAAAACTTATTTTTTTAAGCTACGAGTCCTCAACACTCTTTGTGTGTGGGTTTGTCTTTTTTTTTTCTGAAAGTGGGAGTGCTTAACTTTTCACCTTGAAATTGGCTTCAGCAGAAAAGCTATCCTTAATATCCCCAGAAAGCTAAAGCAGTTCACATTGTTTTTCTCGAATACTTTCTGCCCGTTTTTAAATTAAGAAACAAAAAAATTTTCTGGAACAAAAATGAAAAAAGAAAACCGAAAAAAAATATATATATAAAACAATGATTCTGAAAACAGAACAACGTGTGAGCGATTGACCTGAGAATAAAAAGACATTACATTTCTTTTTTTCTTTTAGCAAGCCATTGGTATCTGAATGCTAAGATAGCAAGAAATTTAAAACTGGAACAAGGTGGACTGCTTTCCCATACAGTGCATGCCGGGCTCCTCTGTGCTATCAACATGGGGTGTTTATTGAAAAGGGGCAAATATACAAGGGGTTTAAGCTCCAAAGACATTAGGGAGGCCCTGCGGACTTCTGTTTCCCAGACCAATAGTACCTTCAAAAGGACACAATGTAACAGGGTTAAGGGGTGTGTTTTATATATATATATATATTAAAAGAAAAAAGAAAGACAAGGATGTAAAATCACCGGCATAGATAGGTATATGGGAAAACAACCCACGCTTTTTCTTTTTTTTCCTTTTTTTCCTTTTTTTTTCCTTTTTTTGGTTAGAAGCTTTGGAATTGCAGTTAGTCTAGTTTTGAAATTGGTTTGTTATTAATCTTTTATTTAAATTCATTTGTTTGTATTGTTCATCTTCAAAGCTTACAATCTGAAGGTGTCCGTTCCTACACTGGTCAGACCACTGTCCTTGGGGCAGCTGGGGTCTTTGGGACCCTCCACCGGGCTCGCCGGTCCGTCGGACTTTTGGCTGAGATCCGTGTCAGACTCCTCCGAATAGTCGTCTGTTGGCATCGAGGGCTGAACCCCTGAGGTGCTGCATGAACTTGAGGTAACCGTTGAAGATGAGGAGAGAGGAGGAAAAGAAGGGGGCTTCGGGGCCGAAGCCCGGGAGACCACTTGCGGCCAAGACTTCCTGGAGGCGTGGGGGGAAGCGGAGGACGAGGAGGGGGCGGCGGCCGACGGGGGAGGGGGGCTGTCGTTTGAGTGAGCGGCAGACTGCGAGGTAGATGCGGTGCTAGGATCGGGGAAGCAGGCAGAGTGAGGTAATAAACTAGGGTGCTCTTTGGCGTTTCTTGCTGCTCTCGTGATTGTTCTGTGTTTGTGCAAGGCCGACTCGAGATGTTGACTCAGAGCTTCCTCCCCACAGAGCGCGCTCTCGCACGCCAGGCAGTGGTACGAGCCGCCGCCACTGCCGCCACCACCGCTGCTGCCGCCACTGCCGCCGCCGTCCGTGGGGACGTGAAGCACCATCTCTTGCAGGTTCACCACAGACTGGCCGAAGAAGCAGAGGGACTTCAGGTGGCTCCTTGCCGCCTCCTCGTCACCGAAGCCCGCCTGGCACTTGCGGCAGACCAACTTGTACTGCACCTTTGGAACAATGAAGGGGTCGTAGAGGGAGTCCGCACTTTTGCTTTCTGCTTCTGGCTCTTCGGGGGGTTTCGGCAGGAGGGGGGACACCTCACGGGGTGCGCTTTTCTGCTCTTCTGGTTTGGGGGATTCTTTGGCAGGGTCTTTGTCTGGGGAAGCAGCCCCAGGGGGAACTGGGGTTTGGCTTGCTTTGGGCTGCTGCTGCACTTTTTGTTGCTGCTGCTGCTGCTGTTGTATTTGCCGCTGCTGCTGCTGCTGGATCGCCTCCTGCAGACTCTGCTGGTATTGCTGGTACTGCTGCAGTAGGGAGCCCGGGGACAGCCCCATCAGGGCCTGCGACAGCGCAGGGCTGTAGGGAAACAGGCCTTCCATGCCATACATAGGCTGCAGGTACCCGCTCTGCAGGGCGCCAGGGATCTGGGGAGCATAATAAGGAGAGAAGCCTGGAACAAAGTAAGGAAGGAACTGGCTTGTGAGCAACGCTGTGGGGTCTGAAGTCAAGGCTGCCTGCAGGGCCTGCAGCTGTGCAGGGTCCACTGCATACTCCATGGTGGGCAGCGGGGCTGAAATGGTGGCTGCGGCTGCCGTAGGGGCTTCTCCTTTCTCCTTCTTGGGGACAGGCAGGGGTTCCCCTTTCCCTTTGTGTGCCTTTTCCTTCTCCTTTACCTTCTCACTGTCTTTGTCTTTGCGTTGCTGTTGCTGCTGTTGTGGCGGGAGCTGTGGTGCAGGTGGCGGCTGGGCTGCTGGCGGCGGCTGCACCTGTGACTGCTGCTGCTGGGGTTGAGGGTGTTGCTGAGGGGCCATTGCCATGGTGGCTTGTGCTGAGGTTGGGGAGCTCAGCGACGCTGAGGACGGTTTATTTGGTAATCCAGATGTGGGGAGGCCAGGGGAAGGAACTGTTGTGCTGGGCAGACCCATCAGGTTCGGTTTTGGAGACGTTAAAGCTGAAAAGAATGGAGACAGAAATCATGTGTCAGTCTGGGTGGTGAGGCTGAAGCTCAAGATGTTTGACCTGTGTCACTGGCACAGAGTCTGAGGTCTCAAGGTTTAAATTTGAAGGATTCTCTCAAAACCAATGTTTTCAACAGAGGTGTCGACTAGGCTCAGGGTTGGAGAGCCTTGCATTTCTAATCAAGACCCAGCCCTGGGTCAGTTCCATACTTCCCCTTGCAGCCAAACACACACCTTTCTGCCCAATGTGCCACACCTACCCCACTAGTTCATATTTTCTTTGCCAAGCTCTCAGCTACCATTCATTCCACCCAAGACAATTAGTCTGAAGGCCCCCAAACTAGCTCTTTACAGCTGGGACCAAAGGCCTTCATCAAAACTTCACAGAAATACTATAGCTAAGAGGTCTCACCAGAAGTTGTCTGGAGAAGACAGGCAACAGGAGAAGAGAGTGAAGGAAAGCAAGAAACCTGGCCAAGCCCCAAAACCATGTGAACAAACAGCAGGTATTCACATGCACCTCTGTGACTTCCGCTGCTGCAGTTGAAGGGACACATTAAGAGGGCAGAGAGAGGAGGAGGAATGAGAAGAAATAAAAACCCATTCAGAGAAAACTGTTCCGATGCCTTGGTCCAGATGATCTGCTTTAACAAATTTGTTGAGAAATGTAACCATCTAGGAATAGGAATAGGATTCTGGAGTTCTCTAGAGAAATGATTCTCATTTCCTACTCCTGCCCCTGTTTGAATGACATACAGTAGGGCTGGCACTGTAGATGGTTGAAAAACCAGCCACAGGAAAAGGAGAAAAACATGTCAGAAATGAAATAGCCCAAAGTTCTGCCTTTAATTCCTAAGACTGCAACCTACATCAGGCGCCACTGCTTATGGGTGGCAGAGGTCACTGACCATGTCACTAGACCCACATGGGGTATACAGCCCCATCCTCAATCACATGCAAGCCTTCTGCCACTACTTGTAAAGCTTCCACCTAGCCCAGAGCCTGGTATCCTCCCTAACCCATACCTATCTTCTGGTTTGAGTCTTTTGTTCCAGGGTCATGGAAATGGTGTTGCTGCTGGTATAGGTATCCCAGCTTTTCAAAAGCTCACTTTATGCCACTTTGCTTTTAGGAAAGACCTACATTAAATACCAGTTTTCGCTAACTGAAATACAAAAAGGAGTTTTGCACTTTTACAAAAAAAGGCAAAAAGTGAAAACAGCGTTCACCATTTGCTTTGCAGTTAGCCATTATAGAGCCAGCGTGTACCCTGAACAGCGAGAGTGACACTGCCAAGCTCCTTCCCCAGGAACTACACTCAGCATCAAGCTGCCATAGCTTTAAGCTGTTTTTATGAGCATCTGTGCTTTATCTTGATTTATTTTGTGCATTCATTAGCAAGATGTGTCCTAAGGTGACTCCTTCCCCTTTACGCCATCTTGGTTTACAAAAGGTTTCATAGGAACACTTTACTTTCAGATAGTGAGGCAAACCTGTACATCAAACTATAGGTTTGTAAAGACTACCAAGGTGGTGGGGAAGGACAGCATTGTGGTATGGGGAAGGCTGGGGAGACAGGATATGCTGGGTGATGAAATGCTGAGAAAGGACAAGAACTGAGAAGAGTTCACAGGCAGCAGCCACACCCAAGAAACTAGACAGTGTACAGCCCCTTCATTTCAGAGAGCACCAATATGTAAAATCAAAAATCCTATAGCCTCCTCACCACTTATCTGGACCACCTTCTGCCAGAAAGCTGTGGTAGGTGGTTCCATAAACAGACACTGTCCTAGTGAGAAAAACACTATGAATGAGGCCCAGACCTAAGTGAAGAGATGTAGCCACTTCTGGCTACAGGGTTCAGTGTTTACTGGGCTATCACACTGCATTTGAAAACACTTAAATTTCAGATGAAGAGAACAAAGTTGTCTCGGTTGCCAATCCCAGAAAAACATCCATTAATGTTTGGATAGCCAAGGAGGATGCTTCCCTTGGCATCACATAGCATCATTAATGTACTCTTCCAAAACAGCAGAAAGGGACCACTGAGATTAAGACATCCAGTTTCCTCAGTGCACAAAAGGGGCTGAACCCAGAGGAGAAGATAAGTCCAACTCAGAAACATTCAGTAAAGGCTCATTGGGTTAAACTGGCAGAAATGAGGCTGAAACAGAATGAGTTATGAATTCTAGAGTTGGGACATGACTTTTTCCATCTCCCTCAAGGCAATGAGCCTGCTCCAAGTTTTAGGTTGGAACCAGAGCCAAAAGGAAGGGTAAGGAAGGAACATCTAAACATCAGGCTTCCAGGAGAAATATCCAGGTCAGAAGGCTTTAAACTTACTTTCTGTATCTTGAACTGATAGTCTACATAAAATAGTTACTGAACCCATGCTATTTACGAGCTCAGCAGTAGCCACATTCAATACAGTAAAATACAGTAGCTCAATATATTCTCAAGATAATTCTGTAGCGTTGGCTTTCTCATCTGTAAGATCAAAAGAACCAAGCAAGGCCTGGTGGGGCGTGGCTCAGCAGTTGAGCATTGACCCAGCATCCAGGAGATCGAGGTTCGATTCCCGGTCAGGGCACATGCCCAGGTTTCGGGCTCCAACCCCAGCAGGGGGCGTGCAGGAGGCAGCCGATCAATGACTCTGTCATCATTGATGTTTCTGTCTCTCTCTCCCCCTCTCCCTTCCTCTCTCTGAAATCAATAAAGATTTAAAAAAAAAAACCAAGCAAGGCACTTAATTCTCCCTGAGACCTAGGCATGCACCTCTGTAGTCAGACCGATATGGTATGGATTATGACTGACACACATCTGCCATGTGATCTTGGGCCTGTTCACTGACTGCTTGGAACCTCAGCTTTCCACAGTAAATTGTAGGGATTTACATGAAAGGTCACATGGGAAGAGCTTACCATTGGGCCTGATGTATTAAACATAGGTTTCCTCCCTCCCATTCCAGATCCAGTGCTCCTGTGAGCTTTGGTACAGTCAGGAGGCTGTTACTGGGACACACTGGTGGCCTTGAATAATTAAGAGCATATCTTCCTATCCTGAGTCCACTCTAAGTGGTCAGAACCTCAGTAGCACTAAACATATACCTGTTGACTGACTGGCTCATATTGGGTGTTGTGGAAGGAGCACATAGCACTGGGAGCCCGGAGGCCTGGGTGGGAGCTCTGGCTCCTACCCTAGCTTGCTGAATGGTCTTGACCTCTCTGGGCCTCAGTTTTCTTATCTGTAAAACAAGGGGAATAGATCAGACATTCTGATTCTAATTTTTTTTCCCACATTTTTTATGAAATGTTGGGCCTTCCCAAGCCCCTCTGCCAAGATCCTGGACTGCAAGGGTAATTCAGTGTCTAGCCACTTTCCATAGCTTGTTTCTTGGCTTATGTCTAGCTGGCTTGAGCATCATTCTGTGACATTAACTTGCCAACACATATAAGCAATGACTTCTATATCTTAATGCTTTCTTTTCTTGCTCTCTTTGAATAAGAAACTGGGATCAGGAAAGAGGTAGCCTCATGTTCTGTAAAACACTGCCAAAATGTAAAACTTGGATTTAATTCAACCAGGATTGCTCTGTGAGGCACTGCTTCAACCCCTGGAAACAGGGACATGCTTTGAAGGCAAGGAGGCACTTTGAAGGACTCTACTTTGGTTAATGTGCACTGGTCAATGCAGGCCATGGAGGGATCTTGCTGCCTTGTGCCTAAGTCTCAAATTAGACCTTCACTTCCACAATCCTTTAGGAAAGACAGGTGGATCCAGAGAAGATGGGTAAGGACAGAGAAACAAGAGAGGTACACAGGAAGAACTGTGAGACTCCCCATTAAGTCGAAAAATAAGAGTGCCAAGCGTATGACTCTCAATAGGAGGGAGGGAAGATGGGCAAAAGGAACTGATGCAGTGACTGAATACCCCTAAAAAATGACCATTAACATTTTATTATCTGTCTGGAGTACTACTAAAACAAACATGTCAAAATTCAAAACCACATTGCCAATACAAGATTCCTGGTCAGCGCATTTGAGTACAAAGGTGTTCTTATTAGAAATGAACATAGCCACTGCTGTTCTGGCTAGAAGAGAATCCCAGGAGTAAGAAGACACCCGATAGCAGTTATGCCAGAGTAGCTCTCTAAAGCGGGGGCTGGGACCACAGGTAAGGGCAAAGATTGGTTTATTTTCTTGAGCAAGTTTTCACAGGGCATGATCCAGAACTAGCTAGATATTCAAATATCTTATATTTTCAACAAATATCTAGAAGGGTTCAGGATTTCCACAAGCACTGAATGGAAGGGTCTATGACAGAAGCTTATTTCTTGAAAATACCCCAGGATCTAATATGCCCTGGCTCTCAAAAGTTCTTCCCTATAGCATACACCATGGTTATGCTGTTGAACACAGGACACAAGAATGGTTTCAGAGGAGACCATTCCAACAAGGAGGTGCCATCCTTGAACTTGGGAAGCCAAGGAACTATGTACACCATGGGGCCAGCTCTAGGGAGACTCAATGGAAGGCATCTGAAGTTTTGTTGAAGCTTCCTATCTGCCCAACACTCAGAGGGAATGGGTGATAACCACAGAACAAAGTGATAAATGGGCTGACAGAATCACCTAGAGCAGAACCCACCTGTGTTGGATGGAGTAAAGCCCGGCAAGGAGGGGCTGTTGAGGCCAGGGAGCAACACAGGAGGAATGCCCTGGAGTGCCGGATATGCTGTAGGAAGGTTAAGAGCCTGAAGAGGGGTGCTGTCAAACATCCCTTGCTGCTGAGCCGCCAGTCCGAGGACCTCATTGGCCTTCTTAATCCGGTCCAACTCTTGTTGAGCCATCAACTGACGTACAGTGGCTGGGTCAAAGTATTCTTTCTCCTTGTCCAACTGGCTTCCAATGGTGTCTTTAACTTTGGAGATATGCTGTTGGGAAAAGATATGGTCACGTACAGACAGCCGAGCGCTGTACTTGATGCCACACAAAGTGCACTCTGTTTTGGGTCCCTCGTAACTTGTTTGGTTTATACCAAAATGCTTGGCCATGCTTAATTTAGACTTCTTTTCTTTTGCCCGGGCATTCTGGAACCAGACCTGAACAACTCTCTTTGGCAGTCCAATGTCATTGCCTAGGACCTCACACTCCAGCATGGTGGGTGTCCTGTAGTCATTAAAGCACGACTTCAGGACCTTCAGCTGCAGATTGGTCATTTGAGTGCGAAAACGTTTCTGCCCCGGCCGATCCCCGCTGTCTCCAGATTTGCCTGCTGACCCACTGGCACCAGGACTTGGGGAGCAGGGGTCTGCAAGGCTTGAGGTTTCACTGTAGTCCACTGTACCTTCATTGTCATATTCCTTGCTGTAAAAGCTCGGGGCTGGGCTGACCAGACCTGATGACAACCGATCTTCATACTCAGACATTGCCATCATGGCCGCTTTGGTCAACCCGTCATTGGGCGCAGAAGAGGATTTGGTTTCAGTTGCTATTCCCGTTGCACTGTCGTTATCTGCATTGCCCTCATCTCCAGTAGTGGTGTCTGTGATTGCCGTGTTGACAGAGGAACAGTCATCATTGTCCAGCTTAGTCTGGTCAAAGTTTAGATTGACTGCAGACATGGAGGGGCTTTCAAAATCTTCAATCCCTTCCACCTTGATGGAAGAAGGGCTAAGAAGAGTTCTGGGAGACAACTCCATGGTTTTACTCACAGGCGAGAGGGGAACACCTTGGCCATCACTACTACTTGGGGGTAGGTGGGAAAAGCTAGTTCCATCAAAAATATCTCCTTTCATTTGGAGTCCCCCATCACAGTCTAAGAGCATTGCAGACAGAGTTAGGTTGTAGCCAGCTCTCTTGGCTTCATGCCAATGACGGGATCGGATATGAGCCTCTAGGGCAGTCTTGGCTTTGAAGAGGGCTCTGCAAAAAGGGCATCTCCTATGGGCCTGGGCTGGACCCACAGCCCGGAATTGTCCTTTCCTTTCCCGGGCACGTGTGTTCTGAAACCAGACTTGTACCACACGTTTCTTTAAGCCTACCTCATGCGCAATGTGATCCAACATCTTTCGAGTTGGATTGGAGTCCAATAGATATTTTTGGTAAAGAATTTCTAGCTGTTCTGGTGTAATAGTTGTCCTCAAGCGCTTGTCTCTCTGAGGTTCTTCTCCTCCCGTCCCACTGTCATTTTCACCAGGGCTTGCGCTGGCCTTTTCCTCCAGCTTCCTCTTCAGAGTGTTCATTGTGGAGGTTGGAGTTGAAGGAGAAGTGGCCGAGCTTGCTGGAATCTGAGGTATGGCCCCAGAGAGCAGCTGGCTTGCCAGGAGAGGGTTACTAGGGTCAAACAGCATGAAAGGCATATCCAGTGACCTGTCTAAAAACTGAGGGTGGATGAACTGGTTCTGTGCACTCAGGAAGTGAAGCTGCTGATGCTCCTGCCAGTGCTCAAATGATGGAAACGCCAACTTACACTGGTCACACTGGTAGGGAATTAGCTGAGGAGGTAGGTTTGCCAACTGTTGAGGGGTTGATGTGTGGAGGGGCTTGAGGGGTAAGTGGGAGAGCTGAGAAGGACTGGGGCTTGACTGGGGTAAGGGGCACTGAGGGGGTGGTGCTTGTGTAGGGGGCTGTGGTAATGAAGGGGGGGAAGTCAGCTGCGGGAGCTTTTGCTGGGTTGCATTTGTCTTCTGCTCGGGCTGGTCTTGATGCTGCTGCAGCTCTGCCTTTGGTTGTCCTTGCTTTTCTTGGGTTTGGTTTGGCTGTGCGCTGGGAGGTTCAGCCTGCTTTGGTTTCTCATCACTCGCCTCTGTTTTTGAACTAAAGGTGGCCAATTCGTCAGCCTCTGCTGTAAGCTGCAAGAAAGCAGAGGAAGCTGTATTGGTTGATGGTGCTGGGGTGCTGTAAGCCTGTGAGGGCATCGGGGTGCTGCAGGAGGAGCTGGTGGGTGTTAGGATTTCCATGGCATCCATGGAATCTTCGTTTTGGCTGTCATCCTGCCCCTCCTCATCCTCATCTTTGTAACACAGCTTCTTCTGGTGCTTGATGAGATCAAAGATGCGCTGAAACACCAGGCTACATTTTTTGCACTGGTAGTTCAAGTTGCTTGTTCGAATATACCTATCATTCGTAAGCTCACGCCGCTCTCCATCTTTGCCCTCTCCCTGATTCTCGTAATTTTTCCTGGCCTTCTGTCGAGCATTTTGAAACCACACTACTATGACTCGAGTTGGAAGGTTCAGTAAATTAGAGAGTTGCTCAAATTCATCGTCCTTTGGGTAAGCGTTGGCATCAAAGAAGTCCTGTAGGACCCTCAGCTGGTAGTCAGTAAACCGTGTTCTTGAAGACCTCTTGCTTCCCCAGTACTCCTGCTTCTGAGGTTCAGGCGAGGGGGGCCGGGAGTCGATCTTGAGCTCCTCCAGGCTGGTGATAGGAGGATTACTGAAGTTGTAAGGGGAGTCCTTATTACGCTGCCGCTCTTTGAAGAGAGTGTTTCTGAACCAGTGCTTGATCACTTTCTGGGGCAACCCAGACTTGTCGGCCATCTCTTTGATCTGTTCTTCACTGGGGGAGTTGTTAATGTCAAAATATTGTCGCAGGACTCGGAGCTGGTCATCCGTGATCCTGGTGCGAGGCCTCTTGTTCTGCTGCTGGAGCAGACTTGGATTGAGCTGATGTTGGTACAGCTGGGCCAGGTCTGCAGGCAGAGGCTCCACAGGTCCAAGCTGAGGGGGAAGCTGGGCTGGCAAGGTCTGCAGTGGCATCGTCTGCATCATCAGTGGCGAGAAGATGGGCAGCTCCATGGGCATGGAGAGCTGGGTGAGTGGAACGGATGGCTGGGCCGGTGCAATTGTAGGTGAAGTGATGGGTGGTGCCGATGCAGGGATGGCTGGTGTGGAAGCAGGCTGAGGTGGTGCTGCAGGAAGCGGGGGTGGAGGGGGTGGGGGTGGAGGGGGTGGGGGCTCTGGGGTTTGGGGTCTCAGGGGGTACAGTTTATCATAGTGTTCTCTGTACTGTTTGGCAAACCTTTCCAGCTGTTTAAAGGGAAAGTAATTTTGATGAACATGTTCTTGATGACTCTTTAAAATCAGGATGTTGGAAAACAACTTGCCACAGGAGTCACATTCGAGCTTTTCCAGATTCTCTCCCTGTTCCGTCTTCCCATTCTTTTTCTGCACCTTCTGCTTATTCTCGTTGTACTGAATGACCAGCTCAAAGCCAAAGTTCTCCAGCAAGGCCTTGGTGGCGTTCCCTCTGGCATCTGAGGCGATGCGTGGAGGAAGCATGGAAGGCTCAGAACTACCCCCTGGTGCCAGCTCTTTCTTCTCTTTGGCTTTCAAGGCATCTGACAGGGACTCTTTTGGTCCTGCATTGCCTTCTCCCCCTTCAGTACCATCCCTCTCTCTCTGGCTTTCTTTTTCCTTTTCTTTTATGACCAATTTGTTTTTCTTTTCAGGGTGCTGGCTTGGCTGTAGGAGGGCAGAGTGACTTTGGGACAGAGAAAGCTGGCTTTGCTGCTGCAGGATCTGTTGGTGGCTCTGCTGTGGGATCTGAACCTGAGCCTTCAGATCTTCCAGCAGGCCTGGGCCCGTCCCAGTCAGTGTCAGTGCGCCGCTGGTCACTGGCAAGCTCACCTCAGGGTTGAGCTGGAACTCAGCACTGGGGATGTAGAAGGGGAAGAGGAGATGCTGCTGCTGCTGCAGCTGCAGCAGAGTCTCGGTGGTCATGGGGAAGTGAGGAAGGAGGGTGGGGTTAAAGAGCTGAGACTGGATCAGGGCAGCCTGCTGCTGAAGCTCCTGTTGCAAGTGAGCTTGAACTTGAGCTTGGGCCTGGGCCAGTGTCTGTGCTTGTTGCTGCTGCTGCTGCTGCTGCTGTTGCCTCGATGCAATCATATCTGCTAATTTCTTCCGATTGGTCTCCTTTGGTTCTGAAGGGGAAGTGATGTTGGCACTGATGGGATTCCCCAGGGGTGGCATGCCTACACTTTCAGTGGGCACTTGGCTCAGTAAGCTGGAGCTCGGAGCAATGCCAGCACTGCTTGGGTTGGTGGTGGTAAAGGTGTTACTGCCACTGGTGCTCACAGGACTTGGGGTGGAGGAGCTCAGGGAGACACTGCTGCTGTTCCCATTGCTACTGCCACTTGCAGCCTCCAGCTTGGCTGCCCGGGCCTTGGTTTGATGCAACACAGACCTCATGTGGATCTCCAAAGTGGAACTCTGGCTATAGGCCACGTTACAAGTGTTACACTTAAAAGGTTTGTTGTCTGGGCTGCTGGTGGGTTCTGGCTGACCAGTTGCTGATTCTTGAAGGGCTCTCTTTAACTTATGTAGGTGGGAGACAGAATTATAGTGCACTAGCAAGATGTTCTTTTGAGTGAAAGATTCCTTGCAGACAGTACACTTGTAAGGGCGAGAAGGGTCTAGAAATTTCTCCATGGTGAAGTTGGGGCCTTTTCTGAAAGGCAGAGCTCTCTTCGGTTCCGAGCCTGAGTCTTCTTGTACTGACCCAGAGTCACTGCCTGTTGGGCTCTGTTTCTCTTCCAAGTCACTCTCTTCTTCCTTGTCTTCCTCAACAATTATGGTGTGGTCCTCAGCCAGGGTGGGGTCTCCCATTGCCAGGAGGTCCCCATTGGCTAGAAGGCCACCGTAAAGCTGCTGGATGTCCGCCTCACTCAACTCCAGGTGGCTCGTCTCAAGGTGTTTTTTCAGAGCCTGGAAAGTTCGGAAACTGCGCTGACAAAGACAGCACATGGTGGCGGCTCTAATAACATGGTACTGAGAATGTAGCTGCAGCTTTTCAATGGTTTTGAAAGCCAGGCTGCACTGATTACAACGGTACTTGTACACGTGGCGATCCGACACGGGCAGCTGAGGCCTCTTGGTGTGAACCTCATTGAAGTGAGTCTGAAGAGCTGCAGAAGTTTTGAAAACTTGGTTGCACCCTTTCTTCCAGCACAGGAAGCCTGACTCTTCTCTCATAGAGCCTAGATCAGCAGAAGACGGTTTCAGATCTCCACTGTGCTCTGTGCTCACGGAGGGCAGGATGTTCTTTCCAGGATCCTCTGAGGTTTCTGTAAAAAAAAAAAACATCAAGCCCAATGATAAAGAGGGCTTTGTTTCAAGGATAGCACTGAAAACTGTCTACCTAGCAGGGCCTCACAAACACAGAATCTGACAATGAGGGAAATACCCAACCTAAGCCCAGAAACTCCACATAGCCTCCTGCTTTCTTTCCATCTTCAATAGAGCACATATTAGGAACAGGTACGCATGAACAGAGAGGACTGAAAGGAAATACAGAATGTTTTGCCTCCTAATAGGCCTGTATCATATCACATCACAGATCTTTTAAATAGTATTTAATTGCTTGACTCAGAAGCCTCAATTTCTCAAGAACTGGTCTGAAGGTTACTGATTTTAAATGGGTTCACCTTTTACATGGATCAGTGTTGTAGAATATGTGAATTAATGCTGTTCTGAGTTATGGGGAATTTATGAGAACTCTTGTCCATTATAATTTAAGAAATTTTGGAATATATTCTTTCGGCATTTTGACTGTCATCTATTCAATAAGCAATGAACATTCAAGTGGCCAATTATTAAAATACAGTTGTTTTTTTCCCTACAATGAGATGATCACACCCATAAATATTCTGACCCTTTTTCAGGTCAGTTGTTCATAGCCTAATATGCTTACGGGAGGTGAACGATGTAGGAGAGCCTCATAAATGGAGGCCTAATGATCCATGGAGGTAGAAACCACCTTGGGGCACCACTACCATCTTGATCCCTGTCTACAGCAAATGTTCTTTGTACCTCTATGCTATGTCCTGAGGCAGTCCCAGGAGACTCAGAGAACTTAGTGTGGAGGCAGCTCCTAAAAAGACAACTAACCCAGTGCCCTAAGAGTCCCTAATAACTAAGTCCTCAGAGATGGAGAGTTTAACAGCTTGGATGGTGAATTATGGGCCTATGGATAGAGTCTCTGGTTATTCACTCTCTAGGGGGATGTGTCCACCCAAATCCCACTGGTTCTCACCCAATTTTCTCTCACTTTAAATTATATGAGTAGTATACAAACACATGCCAAGAACTGGAGTACAAAGTGGCTGACAGCAGCGCCCCCTTATCTTTTGATCAGTTACAGTCAGCTTAGGAGCAAAGGATTCTGGGCACCCTCACTCCGTGAAAATTCTGTTTCCATTTGCAGGGGTCAAGTATAACAACACTAACCAGGCTGCTTTCCTGCCTCTTCAGCATTGGCGTTCCCGTCTCGATCTGGAACAGCTGCTGGGAGAAACATGCTGCTGGGCATCACCATCTCAGGGGTGGTCACCTGATGAACAAGAGGCAGAGAAACGGGGAGAGTCAAATGGAGAGGAAAGAGACACAAAATAGGGCAATGTGTAAAAATTATTTAATAAGCAAAATTAGCCTTCACCAGTGTAAAGCTGGAGGTGTCACTTTTCATAGCTCACTGAAGATTCATGTTTATTAGACAAAGCTCACATCAGTCAAAAGTGTTTCTACGGTTACATTCTGGACATAATTAGCAGTGCACACTTGAAGAATAATCTTATTATTAATATTTTTCCTTTATGCAGAATTTTGACTTTGATCACTGACAATGTTTTGTCATGGGCTGTGAAACTTCTTGTGCAACCAATTAGGTAGATAAGTTGAAAGGCCCACCTTAAGCTGCTGAAAACATAATAAGGGCCCTAATTAAATCATACCTAGTAAAGTACACTGTAATCTTGAAGCAGGGAGCATTGTAGTACTGTTTTCAAAATGTATTCAGGCAAGAAGAGGAGGGGAGTAACAGCAAAGGAAAGGGTAAGAAGAAGAGAAGAGAACAAAGGAAGGCTAAGGACACGCAGACACACTGGCAGATTTTCCAGAAAACAACATTTTGTAACCCTTTACAAGCTGAGATCAAGTGCAACTGAGCATTTCTTATGACTCACTTAAGCCAGGATTTCTTCTGCAGTCTGTGCCTGAGGTACACAGTATCAGAGGGTGCCCCACTTCGACCATGGCCATTGTTTCCCAATAGAGCAATTCCAGGATTAGCCTGGATCAAACGAGCTATAATTTTAGATCAGATCCTCAGACATTTCTCTAGGCTTCCCTGCCATCTGGCCAGAAGCTTGTCCAAACAACTTATCATTTGCCCCACGTTAACGTGATAAACAGCCCTCAGTATCTAATGTAAGGATAAAAGGTTCTTTGTTTAAAAAGAAACACTATCCCTTTGCCCTGCTATAGGGTGGGAAGGTAGTTGGTGATATTCCCAAATGAATTAGAAATTGTTGCCTGTTTGATGACAGCCTGAGAAATGAACTGACCTCGAGGTTACAGAAAAAGAAACTACAGTCACCACTAACCCTTCTGCACGGTGCCTAGCCCCACTTGGAGGCATTATTTTCCCATTAACAACACAAATACCGTATCTTCACTTTCTACTGCAGTGCTTGGAACCACTAGATTATTGTTCAAAATTAAATATTTTAAATAAGTTACTATTTCTAATCGTTTGAAGATCTTGGCCTTGCTAAGAACAGCTACTGACATGTTACTAGAATCATCAGTGATGGGCTCAACTGCTAGACTAGAGGAACCCAGACAACTGTCCACATCAATGCCAACAGGGAACACTCCAACACATTTATGGGTATTAGAATAGTCTGGGCACCCCAGATGCCAGTAGGTACAAAAATTAAGCAACAGGCAGTACAGAGAGGGGTTCTGAGAAACCTGTGTTTACAAAGAGCAGGTGTGTGGCAGGTGCACATGTGTGACAGAATTCCTGCTCTCACAGACATCTGCACCTTCACACAAAGCTCGTTGGCACCTGGTTAAGGCTAGCTGTTGATGAATCGTTAGGAATGGAGCAGAGATTGCCAAACTCATTCCATCTATTTTCTTTTCAATAGAAAGCATTTCTGACCAGTGTGGTTGGGGAGTCCAGCGGGAGTCCAAGATGTGAAAGGTCACTGATTAATTTATAGTCCCTCAGCTGAGGGGGAGCACAAGGTTGGGGGCAAGAGGGGGAAAAGGGAAAGGAAAAAAGACTCCCCCACACCTCCTTTCTCAGTTGTAGCTGCAGGATCAGTCCTTTCCTGGGATCTTTCGGAATTATGAAAAATGAATCATGAGAAATAAAAAAAGCCCTACAGAGTAAAAAAGAATAAAATTATCTAACACCTCAGCTGCACATCATTATAGAAAACTGGGCTTTTTATACGCATTACAGTAAGGCAGACATCCCCTCTAACAGACTCAGTAAGACGGATCAGTAATTGTTTTCATACACTTTAATTAGAAAAACTCAGATGGCTATGAATAATAATGGAAAAGAGAGACTTTTGCACTTGAAAGGTTGAAGTCAATCAAGTGTGAATGACGGCAAAAAAGAAAAAAAAAAAAGACACCAATTCATCAGCCCTCTGTTGTCTCGCTGCGACTTTAATCATAATTCCTGATTGGGATTCAAGAAGGCAGTAAGCAGCGGTTCTTTGTCTGCCTTCACCTTCCATCAATTAACTCTCCCCGAAATATAATCATCAACCTCACATGCTCCTCTGCATCTTAATTTGGGCCTCCAAACCTGTAGGTCTTGCCCCATATGTGTTTAAGTAATTACTTTTATCTACCTGCATCTTCTCATCTATAGCATTCCCAACCTCTCCCTGAGAGGAAAAAAAAAAAAGCAATGGTATATAAATTTTAACGAGCAAGAAATTTTCAGGAAGCAAAAAGGAATAGCCCTAAAGGGAATCCTAAGGATCTAGAAGTTCTGGTAGGGTCTATCGCTTGGGTCTGAACAGAGAGGTTGAGAATGGAAGCCGCCTTGCTGCACAGGCTATGGAGCCCCCATGTCAGTTCTCAGGCAACTAATGATCTCTCCTGTCCATTCCTTCCTCTCCTACCAGTTCCCAAAGCTTTCCACTCAAAGTTTGCATGCCTTTTTGAAAAGCCATAAAGTTAGTCCTGCCAACAGCTCACTAAGGAGTTCCGTTCACTGAAGAAAAGGAGAGTTGGCCAAAGGCAGAGTTTCAATTCCTTCAACAGTTGCCTTGGAACCCTCCCCACCTTGTTTTTCAGTCATATCTGGCTACCCAAGCTGTGCACAAGGTTCAGACCACCCCAGCCACAATCTCTGATGGAAAGCTGGAAGTCAGTTGGAAAGGCAATCATTTAACTGCTGAGCACAGTTCTGCAAAGAGCTTCCCTTTCACTAGGAGCATTGTAGCATGTAGGTTTCTGAGAGAGGACAAATCCTGGCTACAGTATAACCAAAGCCATCCCAAATGTGCCCACACCAACACAACTAACTGAATCCCACCACCAGCTCCCCTGCACGGATTACATACGCATGCACACTGCACATACACTCTCTCCCTCTTCCCTACTCCATCCACAAACTAAAAGATAACAACAGTACACAGTAAGTCTAAACACCTATACTTTTTACCCTGACTCTACCATCTGTGTAGGCTGATTTTTCTAATTATCTGTATACCAATAAAGATATGTTCAATGATGTCCCCATAGTCTACCCATTAATGTATAGAGGGGACCTGAGACTATTAAAACAATTTTAACCAAAAATAAAACAAAGCTTCTCTGGTAAGAAAATTCAGTTCATTAGATCCATTACTTCCTCAGAATTCGGGTCACTCAAAATTGGCCCTAGCCATACAAATGGCAGTTCCATGGTGACCTTATTAACCTATTAGGAGAGGTGATCTGAAATTATTCTAATACCCCTAAAGATATCAGTATAAAAGTAATTACTTAAACACATATGGGGCAAGACATACAGGTTTGGAGGCCCAGATTCTACACATGTTCCTCCCACCCTTGTGAGCCAAGTAAACTATATTCCTCCCAGAGTATGCAGAGTTGATGGGAATGTAGGATAAAAGCATCAACTGAGCTGGGGTGCTGAAAGTTTTAAAACAAACAGTGGCTCTAATCTTCCTGACAAGCAAACAGGTCTCACATGTAACAAGAAATGTGGAGTTCTGCTCTGATGATGAAATTCTTTAAGTTTAAGCAATTCTCCAATTTAACAACAGAAACAGAAGAGTTCCACACTGATACTAAAGGTCTTCAAGCTTACGCAATACCAAAGCAACTTAGTTGTTGAAAAGGAAGGGCCTCATGTGACTCTGCCCATCCAGTCATTTAACCAGCATCTGCTAAACACTACAGGGTCCCTGTGGTACCTGCTTATGAGATAGAGCAAGACAAGGTCTGTGCCCAAGAAGCTCACATTCCAGAATAATCAACCTTGTAGAGATCATACACTCCTTAGAAAATTTGATGAAAATTGTAGACTCCTAGAACACGTTCACACACAGACTATTGCAGATAATTTCAGGAAAGCACAGGTTCCTTAGAGGGAAGTCGATGGACTCAAGGTAATTGCTCTTGAATACTAGTAGAGGTGGCATGGGTTCATAAATACCTAGTTCCTACCTCCTGAATGGTGTTCAGTTCACCATTACATTTGAGTTAATGCCTTTCAAATCTTTATGAGGTCAGTGGACACTAAAGCCCCAAGCACACACCTATAAAACACAGAGGCTCCAATGTGGGTCTGGTCCCCACTATGACATTTGGAAGAGGCCACCAATGTTTCTTCTTCCTTGGTAGAACAAGCTGGAATTATAAGGAGCACCTCCCCCCCCTCCTTCTTGCTTTCTCTAGGTCATGGATGTGGAGCAGCCAAATACAACACCCTGAGCAGCCATGCAAATTCACCTCTCAAAGTCATTGTGTGAGGGTTAGATCAATGCAGCCAACAAGTTCCACGAGCTGGAAAGCGAAGATATTTTCTTAGGAAACATACTGAACCTCCTGGTTTCTGAGACACTCACACCTACAGCCTTGGCTCTGTTCACGTAAGTGGGGCTTCTTTCTGAAAGGCTCACTTTTCCAAGTGAAAGTATTGATGTGCCAAAACCTAGACTCCCGAAGAAGCCTCAAATCCTTTACTTTTCAGTGAAAATCAGTAGAATGAAGAACTTCTGACAGAGGGAAAGCCTCAGACCCACGCCATCCTGGCACAGACTTGGCCAGTCTCTATGAATGGTTCTGTTAGGAAAATCTGAGCATGGAGTTAAAACCCACCTGCTTCCAGAGCTGAGCTTTCTAGCTAGCTGTGTATCTAAAGCTGACTGCTCCAGCAAGAGGCCAGCTGCTCACTTCCTCTCCTGCACCTAGATGGCATCTGGGCCCTGATAGCTAGTCTCTGCACTACTGCAGTCAGCAAACCAGGCCACCTCTTGGCAGCAGAACTTCAGAGGTTTTTCACTTCCTTCACTATCTCCCAAATGTCCCAGGCTAGGCACTGGACCATGGACTCTAGAGGGCCTAGTTTCTTTTTTTGTCTTGTTTCCTTTCTAAAGTGTCTTCTATGTGGCTGTCTTCCCCTTTTTTTTCAAAACATAAAACCTATGGGGAAGAACTGCAGGGCCACATTAACTTTCATGTGGGCCAGAATCAAACGTGGCCAGGAACCAGATTTTAAAAACTAAGAATGAGAAAGACTGAAAATGGAGGTGAAAGGGAGAACAGTTGAGAAAGAGAGAGAGCAGAGAGTTGAGAAGGAGAATGAATTGGAGAGAAGAGCTTCATTAGACTCAGAGAGGCAAGCAGTGGCAGTATACCAAGGTCACTTCTAATTTAGACCATCTAATTGGCAAACAGGCTCCAAATGGCTATCATCTCACAGGGCTTGGAATTAATGAAGCCCGATTATTTTCATTACCATCCTCTGAGATGGAGACAAAGAGAGAGAGCTGGTACCCAGGCAGGTGGGACAGCCCCAGGGCCAGTGGCCATCCGATAGCCTGGCTGTCTGCCCCAGCACTGGGCTATCACAGAGACCCATAGAAGCACACGCACACAACAAGCCCAGAGAAACATAGATACTGACTGAAAAAAAATCACAGGAGGGAACCTATTGCTCCCACAAAAGAGAAAGAGGAGAACTGCAGGCAGTAAAGGGGCCAGGAGCAGAGAAGGGAAATCTATACATGTATAAAAAATAGAGAATAATTAAAAACTACCGAAGAAAGAGACGACAAAGGGCTAGAGAAAAAGGTGTTTGTGGGCTGCTCAGGGGCCAAACCCCATCTCCACTGTGAGGTTATATTTTGTTAAGTGATCAAGGAACAAAGACAATTTCCCCGATATTAATGTTCCAGGATCCCAGTGGTGTTGCCTGTCACTTAGAGTGATAGTGATCAATTAGAATAATCTGAGAGTATTGAAATGCATGGTAGGTGGTTTTTCCCATTCTCATTTAGGGCTAGAAACATGTCCCCCATGTCCTCAGTCCTCCTTCCCCAAATCAGTGGGGACATGAGGGCACAGAGCAGCAGCTCCTACGTCCCCACCACGGATTTGAAATATCTAAGTTCTCTGTAAGTAGGTGAGAGTTCTGTGGAACGGACACTGGGGGCAGGCTGCTCAGTCACGTCTGGAGGGTCACTTGTCTCATTGCCTTTAAGCTTTATAGATTTTTCTTTCATATGACGTGTGTAAAGACACCCTTTGGAGCTCAGTTTCCAACAGGCCAAGCAGAATGAAGTGCTGTGGGTACAGTTTCCATAGTGGAGGGCCAGAGCTGCAATTGTTCCCAGTGGAGAATATTTTTCAAGCCCCCTTCATCAGTAAAAAGAAGGGGACCCATGGAAGACACAGATATGAGATGCAGAGCATAAGCAAGCAGCTGTTACCATAGCAACAGACATATTAGACACTGCAGGTTCCTGAAAGCTGTCTGATAAGGTATTATTAAATGAAGCCTCCTCAAAACACTCTCCATTTACAACTGAACGGAAAGACATTGTGTAGAAAGTAATCTATTTCCATTTATCAGGGTGGAATTTACTTTTAGAGGGACTGAAACCCAATTCAAACCATATCCTGAGACCTTGGACCCAGACAGCAAAAAATATTTACCAGAATTTATAGCTTTAGATACCCTGGACACACCACAGGTCTGCCAGCAACTGTATTTCGTGTATTTTGCCAGCTTTTCCTATTCTGCAGCCAAAGGCAGCTAACAGTCAAACCGCTTGGCCAGGAAGAAGAGTCACTCCTCCTCCTGACATTCATCTCAGCCACTCGGGGACAAAGCAGACGTCGCTTTCTTCTCTAGGAGGATGAATGACCGTGCAATGCCCATTCCTTAATGATATGGTTTGGAAAATGGAGCTCTGATTTGAGGGGCATTTCTCATCATGCTGTTTTCAGAGTTACCTCCTCCAGCTGGCCAGAGCATACACATATATGGTCAGAAAGCCTAACTGATACTTCCCCATGGCCAATTTTCTCATAAAATTACAGTAAAATACCCTCCAGGGGCAGGATTCTTAACCATAAGTTCATTATAATCATATAGTTGTAACAAATGCAAATTCCGTTTTAATACCAAACTTTCCAGAGGAAGGACAGTGGCATCTGTTTTGATTCATCAGGCAAGAGACCAAGATCTAATCCTGAAGCAGGACTCTGTGTTCCCCATGAGGTACGGCTACCAATTCCCCTCCAGCCCTGGTTGCTCACCTTTTCCTACTGATGAAGGGGGAAATGCTTCATATAGTCGAATGTAAACCAGCCTCATAACTTGAAAAACCAATTCAGTACTGAAAGCCATGCAATGACTCCATCTCCTCATGCAAAGAGAGTACCCTGAAACCATCCTTACACCCCCAAGCAGAGTAAAACCCTTGTATGATTACATTTCCCACAACTTTCAACTTCATTTCTGAATCCATTCACTTTTTCTTGTTCCCACCAAACTGACTTCCTATAATCAGCACATTTCCCACAATTTGCACACTTTTCAGAAATGTCTAGAAAACATCTCTCGTCTGCTGGGGAAGATGTGCACAGGGATTTCTGTACAAAGGGCCAGGTACAGACCCTTTAGGGACCATGTTTCTCCTATATAATTATGTTGTTAGAGATTCTTCTAGAACAGGGTTTACTAACTTGGTTCCATGGATGACTTTTAGGGTATCCTTATGCTTCCTGGCACTGTACAGACAATTGTATATATGTACAATACATGATGGAGGTCTTAACAGTGGTTGTCTAACTTTAGTATGCATAAAATAACCTAGCAAGGATACTGCTTGTTTTCATCAGTCTCCAGAAAGGTTGGGAATCACTGCTTGAGAAGGTGCTAGTTAGCCGGTAACACCCAGAAATATCTTAGGGATTGGTACCCAAGCAAACACAGCAGTAACATCCTGCCCTTGAAGACTGTTGGTAAATTAAGATTCATAATGACCTCCACATTTACTATCTTACTATTGCTATTATAAAAATATGACAATGGATATTTGAAATATAATTTACATTCTATCCCTAGAGCTATATAAAAGAAACTTACTGTCATACAGATTACTATAGGCCCACAAATCCTAACCAGGTTTATATTAAACAGAAAAAATAACCACTTGAGCAAGAGAAAAATGCAACTAAGTATTGAAAATACTTCCCTCCCCACATTATCTTTCTGTTCCTTTGGCTCTCATGGTTCCAGGTCATCAGTAGGAAGTGGAATGAGGCCTGAAAAATCCCTTTGTTATTTCCAAAACTGGTAACTATGCCAAGAAAACCTGTTACATCTACAGAAACCAACCCATCCACAGAAGGAGGTTTCCACTTAGAACCTTTCAACAACATTCACCAGTCTATTGGAAAATACCCACGGAAAGAGAATTTATACATTGAAACGCGTGCTAGGTTACCTTTGAGTTTCCCACTGGCTGCTAACATTCTCTCGATGCTACATCACTTACAACACCATCCATTAATTTTGCATAACCAAATGGAATGGGAAACGCCTAGAGGTTACATGGCTGTGACCTGCACATTACACCGTGGACTTCTGAACAGACTACCTCTCTGGGAATCTTCACACAAAAAGGCAATCAAATTAACTTAATTCCTCCACTATTGAAACAAGTTAGAGGTGAGACTAACTCTCTCTGGTGCTTTTTCCTCTAGTGATCAGGAGAGGGCTTTCACAGTAGTCCCAGCACAGACAGAAAATAAGACATTCGTGTCACCTGTAGTACTTTGACAAGTGTTCACATTACAATTAGATTTAAGTTTTTATACTAACCTTTTGGGCCATGTTTACAGAGGCCACTTATAGCCATGCTTTTAAAACCTGCAGGTGTAACAACATCATGTTCAAAATGCAAAGCCCTCATTCATGAATCAACATGTACCATCCAACTGACCATTTTCCTGCTTTGAGAATAAGAATGTCCACCTGAGAAATGCCCATGTTACAGGGGCTATGCTCCTAGAGTAGGAAAATATGAGTTCAGCTCTCAACTCTGCCACTTACGAGTGACATCAAGTTATTAACTTCTCTGAGCCTCAGTTTCCTCAGCTGTTAATGTAAATGTGTCAGACTCTTATGTGAGGATGAAATGAGACATAATGGATATAAGAGCAACATAGAACATGACCTGCTCAAGGTTTGAAGAATCTGAATAACAATTTCTTTGCACAAAGGATCAGTTACTCTAGGCCTGTGCATCCCTAAGGGAGAGAGGAAGAGGGTGTGGGAAGGTTGAGAAACACATACGTATTCAGCCCTTTGGGCCACGGTCACGCCATAGGCCTGCCAAGTCTAAGGCAGGCACAGTAGCACAAAGTCACAGAACTAGGACCATTTTTGACATTTCCAACTCTACACTGACTTTCTCATCCAATAACACAGTATCTTTCTTGTCCATGCTATTGCATCACCTTTGACCCCGGGGCAAGAAGAGCCACAGGGTCCTGCTCTTGGCTATCTTACCGTCATAATGAGCTTCTCCACGCAGTCGGGTGCCACACTGTGGAGGTGGGTGAGGTGGAGCTGGAGGTGGATCTTGTTGTTGAGCATGTCCTGGCACAGGGGGCAGCGAAGCATGGGCTGCACTGAGTGCTGCGTCATGGCATGCACCCGGAGCCTGTTGACATCGGCGTTGCTGTACTTGCAGTAGGGACACTGGTACATCTGTGGGGAACACACCCATCCCTCTGGCTGAGTCTTCAGTTCCCACCAGCAACCGTGTCAGCCCCAAGCCTGCCCACCCAAGAGTTCATTCCCCATTGGTGTCTGAAACACTTTCCCCCAATCCCACCAGGAGAGCCCCCTTCCTGCCTCACCTGCTCCGCCTTGGTCTCCTCCGATGTTTTTGGTCGCTTCGAAGAGAGAGGAGACTCTGAGCTACCTGGGAAGGAGATGCGCTTGGAGGTTGCAGGAGAATCTGTCAGCTCCTTTTCTGCTTGGCTGGACGATGCTGGAAGAAAAAGCAGAAGATGCAATACAGCAGCCAGACCAGGCCAGTTCCCAGAGGCTCTGTGTTGGGTGAAAATCAACATTCATTTATAGCACAGGATTTTCTTGAAACACCAAAATTCAAGTAGGATGAGCATCCAGACTGACTTATCAAGCGCACTGGAAACGAAGCAAATGTATCTTTTCCCCCTATGCATTTTCTGTCACGACTAACAACTGAACACTACGGAAAAAAAGTAAAGAAATGGACTACAAGTCTGTTGGATTAAGCTCAATTCATTCAGTCTGTTCTGACCTCCCCTAATCAAGACACAATCTGCTGGCTTGTGGGCACAGGGTGGGTGCGAGAATCTCACCAACTGCTTCGCCAAAACCACGAGTCAACCTGAGTGCCAGACACACTCTGTTTTCACAGAGGTATTAAACTGTGTGCGCCCCACTTTGCTGTCCCAGCTCATCACAGAAGACGTGACGACCAATGTGATCTGAGGAAAGTTCACACGGATATGCGCATACAAATACAGGGTGGGGCAAAGTGGGTTTACAGTTGTCTGTATAGAAGGTAATACATAATTAATAATAGTACTAGAATACACTCTCACATTATGAATACTCACAACTGTACACCTACGTTTGCCCCGCCCTGTACATGGAGAAAAGAATCAAGTTTGAGTTCAGCAACTTGCTTCTGGGGACGAATTAAGAGTGGAATGAGGCAGGGCGTGAATCTAATGTATAATCTAGCCAGTGTCCCAACACAAGTTTATTCACAGTGAGTGGTAACAGGGGACATTTCCTATCTGCTTGCCCAAACGGTGTCCTGAGCACCTCCTGCGCACCTCACTCCACCAAAAAAAATAAAAAAATTAACACTAATTAATGAAGAGAGTCACAGGAGGCTTCAGTAGCAAACGGGGGAAGGGAGTGTTGGTGGAAAGAGTGTTCTGAGGCGTGGAAAGGGATCTGGAAGACTTTGATGAGAAAACAGCTGGGCTCCAGGTTTTAACCAGGAGCAAGCAGGGCTCCTCCAGTGTAAACACGAGTTTCAATGCGGCGGGCTTTGGTCGTTCTGAAACCTGGCCTGTAGCTGGGGCTTGGCTCTCTCACTTGTTTTGGACATGGAACTCCATTTTTTTTAGAGTTTCGCTAAAAGCGAAAAGACAAAAAAAAAAAAAAGTCCTAAAGATGGTAGTGAGAAAATTTATCCCCACTGCTCTCCTTGGAAAATAATTTGACTCAGCACTGAAGTCACTGGTTTGGAAAGCCTAATTTTTATTGCTTTCTGTCTCACCCAGTCTAGTCACCTGACACGTGTTTCCACTTTCTGCTCAGCTTTGAAATTTTTTTTCTGACACGGATGCTGTCGTTACAGACGTGTGCTTTAATAAACAATTTTAGAAAATCAATTTTATTCATTAAAATCATAAGGCCACAAAATAATTTTGAGGGCAAAAAAATTGCTAAATGCAGGAAATATTCCAGGAAGTTGATGCTCTTCCCTGAATGCACATCTTGTGACCTTTAACCCCAGTATCTTGGTAACCTGGTCTACATAAGTTTGTAGGACATCTATTATTTAAAAAGTACAAGGACAAGCATATTACACACAGACCTCTCCGCCTCCCCACATACACATTCATAACAGTACTTTAATCTGTCTCGAATCGACTTCAAACCCATTTTGCTCTTAATGGGAGTTATTCATTTTCACTTGAAAGGTAGTACACGACGGCTGGATATTTAATGTGATGGACTGGCTGCTGATTAACTAGGTGCTGTAACATTCTCGACCGGCTCCCCCATGGCCCACTTCCCATCTCTTGGCCCCCTGCAGACATGCTCCTGTGGAACGTTGTGTCCCAGGGTTTAGACCTCACAGTGTGCTGGGCCCCTGCCTGAAGGCTCCCACAGTAGGAATCCTTTATTAATGTTTCAGGGACTTAAATTCCCCCTGCCCCCAGAAGGTTCCTTAGTCTCCATCATTTTTTCATTTTTGCCTACTGGTTATCTTCTACATATTGACTCTTCCAATGCATCCCAAAGATGAGTGGGTGGAGGTGTTCATTAGGTGGTACTTTAGATGCTTATTTGTTACAGTCATCTGTTCACCTTCCCTCTTTCCGACCTCCGACCTGTAGGCACTGGGTAAGGGCCAGGGCACACAGTTAGGAAAGAGCCACTGCTGCTCCTTTTTTTCAATAGAGGCAAACCAAGATACAATTGTATTCCAAATACCCACCCTGTCTTTTTATTAGTCTGCCTGACCCGAAACAACACTTGCTTTTACAGGACCATGACACTACCTTGTAAAATGCCCTCAATCTGCTTGCTTCCCCCCACCCCAGAATGACTGTCAATTGTACAGTTGCTCGGCAGTGTGAATGAATGGGCACCAAGGCTGACACCACCCAACTCATCTCAGTCGCTGGGAGGTGGAAAGCAAGCCCAGGGTAAGCCAGTGCGGCTTTCGCTTCCTCAGGGCCAGAGTCCACCCTCTTCCTTCAGTGTTCAATGCAAGATGGATTGTGACAAGGTTGCAGAGGTGAGAATTCTGGTTTCAAAATCCACTATTCTTTCCCCCGGCATGGAGAGGGGAACTTTTATTACCTTTTTTTTTTTCTTCTTCAAACTCTTAAACTGCTCTGGAATTCTAAAGCATCCTTTGTGAGCTCAAGCTAAGGAGGCCTTGTAAAGGACTTTTAAAAAACGAAATCATTCACTCATTCCTCTTTCACTCCAGGAACACAACATCCCTGCTATAATGTGAAACGCTGCATCTACTGACATAAAAACTTCTGGGGTTCATCTCCCTTCTACCCGAGACAACCTGTATTTGTCTTAGATCTGTCTAGAAGTGGACATTAGCCACCTGCAGCTCTCTAGCTCCTTTTCTAAAGATAAAGCTGTGCCATTCTTATAACAGATTCTATTAATACCCACTTACAATCCCACTGTTTCCCTGGGTGATGTGGGGACTGCTCCTAAAGACTTATCTAGGCTGACAGGCCCCTTCCTAGCTTGACCTCAGACATTAGAAGTCCATCCCCATCCAGACGTGGTACCTAAGTCTTTATATGGATTCTGTAGACAGGCAAACAGTTGTGCAAGTTCTCTGTCAGCATACTGGATGGGGGTCTGCTCTAGGCCACAGGCAGTCTGAGGTTTCCTCAAGCTTCTCTCTGAACAACTTCAAACAGGCCAGAGTCTCAAAACCAATTTCCCCCTTAGTTCTGTCACCAGCATACATTGTGGGCATAAATACCTGAGGTGATACAGACACTGAGAAAGAAGAAAGCACTGTAGTTTTATGCTTTCTTTGAAGACTTTCCTAAACTTTGACTTACATTCTTGGAGAGATGTCACAGTCTCGAAAACATTATTTGAAAAAATCAATTACTGGCCACTTTAAGGCCACCATGACATCACATTAGTGAAATGGAAATAGGTACCCTCCAGAGACAAGCCATAGTTCAGACAGTACCTGGAAACTTGGGTTTCTACTGGCGACGAAAATGCAAATGACTTGAAGAATGACAACCAGTGCCAGTTTCCACAACAAATGATGAAATGAATGGGAAACAATGTAGGACTCTTCCATGGTTAAGTAAATACAGTGGCACCTCGTTTTTCGAATGTAACCTGTTCTGGAAGACCAAGTTCTGAAACGTTCGAAAACTGAGGGATCCACAACCGACAGCTGGGCCTCAGGATCTTGCCCTCAGCGGAAGCCGTGTTCGACTTCCGAGGTGTGTTAGAAGCCCGAAGCATTTACATCTGGGTTTACTGCGTTCGTAACCCGAAATGTTCGTCAACAGAGATGTTTAAAAACCGAGGTACCGCTGTAATGCCCTAGCCACTCTATTGGGTAGTAGAAGACATTCAAAAGGATAGCTATGAAGCAATATGGAAAAGTCCCTGCGAATGTTCATCATGAGGGAAAAAACAAGGTAAAATGTGCATTATACCACGATACAGCCATATAAAAAATCAGACTAGAAGAGAAGGTTGTATTTGGGTGATGGCATCACGGACCGTTTTCCTACTTTCTCGGTTTGTCATCTAGTTCTATTATTTTTAATATTATAATTAAATAGCTTAACACTTAAATTCAACTGTCCTTGCGAAAGTGGATATTTGGATCCATACTGTGAAAAACACCAGGTGGCATTTTTTACTTTGCTGGTTGAAGCAGTTTTTTCCATTTTGGCAGCTATGTCATACGAAAGTATGTTGTTAAATCCCAATGAATCTTCCCCAGACAACATGCTGGGCTCCTGGCACTTCAAAGGGGATAAAAGCGTGGCAAGGAATCACGTGGGTGCATGCACTACAGATTACATACCCCACAAAGCCAGGCAAATGGGGCAGCTGGGAGCCGGAATGCTGGGTCAGACCCCCACCGAAACCTGATAGGATGTGAGCTGGGGATTCCGTGCCACGCAAACTTTACAAGGAGTGAGAAAACATTTGCTCCACTTGTTAGGAATTATGGTTGTCTTACCCAACTCACTGATGAGGCACAAAAGGACTGGCATGTCCTTGTTATGGAGGACAGAAAATTCAAAGCTGGCTTTCTGGGCCGAGAGCCACCGTTTCCCCTTAAACTGCGATGGGTTGGCCACTACAGCTCACAAAGACAAATACTGAGAGGCAGACCTGGTTCATGGCTCTCCATTTTATTCTCTTAGGTTCCTCTACATTCGAGGCAAAAGAATTTCATTTCAAAGGGAAACACAGTAATCAATGCATGGCTTCCTTGGGGGAAAAAACCATTTGTGCACAGAAACATCGAGTTCCAGATATCCTTTGTTTTTAACATATTTGTTTGGAAAGTATTTAACCTCTAAAAATATTTATTTAAAAAGTTACTCCTCCTAACATACTAATTAGAGGGAGTAGGGAAGGGAAGAGAGCCAATCTGAATGCATGCAGGTTTTGTTTGTGATTTTCAAGACATGGTTTTACTATGCTCTAAGCACAAAGAATAATTAAAACAAGCTTAGTAAAGCTTGACTTACTTTAAAGAATAGGTAAGAATAGTATAACTTAGGGGTCTTATAAAGTAGTGAAGTGTGGTAGAAACAGTAGCTGGAACTTCATCTGCTAAAACCACCCTTCCCAAGGATGAATTCTCATACAATTCAAATCCTTACCAACGAATTAACATCAAGTCACTGAAATTTTGGCAACAGAAAACTTCAGAGTTGTACTTGCAATTCCATAGATGGCCAGTGGACTTCATGCCAACACACGCCTCATTTCTTATCCTATGACAGTGTCTGTGCAGAAGCCATGTGGGACATGGGGTTGCTGCCTCATGAAAAAGAAACCTGAAGAAAAACTGGAAACGTAGAAATGGAACCTGAAGATACCCCCATTTTTAGATTTCTCTAATCATTAGCCAAGACATTGACTTGCCCTCTAAGAAAACCACAAGTACTGGTAGAATTAATTTCTGCGTCATGAATAAATCTTACGCAACACACCACTGGTGCTGCTGGCGTGGTGGACATTCTCTGCTGCAGGCCAGCCTCCCTTTGGCTAGAGACCTCCCTTGGGGAGGTCCTGGGCGTGCGTTGAGCTGTCCAAGTTGCTGGGACATTTCTTTTGCATTTCCTCTTTTCATGGTGGAGTGGTACCTAGAGCTGGTATTCACCAAAGTGCTGACCCTCTTCTTTTGGGGGTCCTGAGGTGAGCCCACTGAGGGCCCGAGATGCCGCCTGACATTTAATCCTTGTGGAGAGGCCAAGGGCAGCCTCCACTCCTACTTCTCAACCATCAGACTCTTAGCTAAAGTGCCACTGACAGCCCCTCCATCTAAACTTCCATCTCCCAAACCAGCAACATAATGGAGGAGCCAATTAAATGATTATTAATTCATGCTACTTTCCGTAAGCCAGAGGTTCTCATCGCCTTGTGTTCCGTAAACCAGCTTGCCACCTGCCCCAGAAATTTACAGCAATCTTTGATCTATCTCCATTGACTAAGGAGAAAAAAAAACTCATACAACTCCATACTCAGTGTTTGAGTTGGGACAACTGCCCCAGTGCACAAGGCACAGAAGCCTCACTAGATCTGAAGATGGTCATTCAGCTCATAATAGCAATGAAATGAAAGGTGCAATGTTCTCCTTCCATCGCCCGTCTCCCTCAGCTCCTCAGGAGCCTCAGACTCCATCTAGACAGCAGGAGGCCTTGTTTCCAGAGGGCCATCTGTGCTGCTGACTCTGTGATCTTCGCACTGTCGTTGCAAGTGGAGCTGCTCTTGGCGTTCGCTTGCAGGGCCCTCCCCAGAGAGGCTAGGATTTCCTCCTCCATCGCTATGGAGCTACTGCACTTGATAAGTGGCCAGAGTGCTGGCTACATTCTCTTCCTCCCCTAATACAGAGAACGGCTTTGCTGCCAACTTGGTCTTTAAACATGCAGGGTCTCATTCTGCCTCCAACCAAGCACTTAAAGATGTTTTGAAGAGGAGTCAGGGAACTTGTACGAAGCAGAGAGAGGCGTGCACTGTCCGCCCAGCGGGGTGGCCTCATGCGCTGGCTAACACAAAGGGGCTTCTCCCTTCCCAGCAAGGCACGGAATCTGTCTCAGAGTCCAGCCCAGTGAGGCAAAGGACCTTCTCTGCAAGACACAGTCCCATTCTCAGTACCTGCAAAGCTATCCTGTGCCTATGAATCGCTAGGAAGCATTTTAAAGTACAACCACCTATTCAAAGAGTAGATGAATATGCCTAGATAGGTAGAGCAAGAAAGATACAGGTCTCACCAGCTTTTCAGACATGCCTTTCTGTTTCAATAAAGGATTTCAAAGAAAACTGAGTGATACCACAGACGGCTGTTTTGGGCACTCGGGGAAATGGCTCACTGTTTTTCTCCTCCGAGTCAAATGTGACTAGATAGGCCAGCACTCTGAAAATTCAGAAGCTCTTGGGTGCTGTTACTGCTTTTCTGCTTTTTATTTGGAAACAATTATAGATTCACAGGAAGTTGTAAAAATGGTAGAGAGGTCCTGTATCCCCTTCACCCAGGGGCTACTTTGTAAGCCATGTTTAGAGAAAGATTTCTAGGCCTCCCATCGGTTTTCATTGTGACCATTTCTCTGACCAAACCTTTCTTCCACTCCCCGTCCTGCTATCCGGGATTACGTCTGCCAAGATTCAGGACCTATGCTTCTAGCACTTTTCCTGTCTTTTGGGAAAGCTCAGTAACTCCTGCACCCAGCAGGTGCTCAGGACTGGTCATCTAGCGAAAGGAACAATAGTTCTCCAAGCCACATGCATGTCCCCAAGAGCACAGCCTAAGGTTCTCAAACTCAAGTGTGGTCAGAAATCCCCTGGAGAGCTTGTTGAAACACAGGTCATGGGCCCCACTCCCAGAATAGGTCTGATAAAGAGAATTGCATTTCTAGTGAGTGCCCAGGTGGTGTCCATGGTCCAGGGACCACACTTTGAGAATGCTGTCAGAGCCAAAGCTTTCTGTAATTGGTAGGAACCAGATCATGCTATGGTAGGATAGAATTAAATAAGAGGGCCTGGCAGGTAAGGGCAGATCTCCCAGTCCACTTTCAAATGATTCTTGCCAACACAGTACTCTTACCATCTATGCTCAGGGACAAAAGCTCGGCCTGGTCTCAAAGCTGGATGTTTTTCCCTCAGGCCGAAGGTGAGAGATTAAATATGGCTGTCCCTTAGGGAACCTGCTCACTCTAAAACACAGACACCGCTCAAAGAAATCTAGGAGGAATGACTTCCATGTGTTCTGTTAGCAGTGTAATCCAGAACAAAGACAGACTGGTTTGCTTATGGAAGTCTTGGTTTTTCCACGTGTCCAAGAGAGTCTCTGAAAAGAGGGCAAATACCTACAGACTCTTTCCACTTTGCACAAGGAAATACCTTCAGTGCTGGCCTCCCAGGTCCTGCCATCTGCGGCCACACCAGCCTTTGCTTCAGCCTTGGGAGGGATGCAGAGACCCACACCAGCCCTATGTGCACACATGGGCAGGCTGGGAGCGGGGAGCCACAGGGCCGCTGCCCCAGTCAGCAGCCTCGGGTGGAGTGGCAGGCCCATGCTGACTGGTGGCTCCAGCTGCCTGCTCTGCATCTTTGGGGAGAAAATAGTGCTAAGCCCTACATCAGAGGCATCAATCTGTTGCACTAATTCCTTGTTGAAATATGCATAAGGCTGCTTAACTATACTGATTTGAGCTCCCCAAAGGCCATCCCACAATTCAATTTCAAGATACCTTGCTCCCTCTGTGTCAAGTTTCTGAATGAACCTCCAGTCAAAACAGAGCCACCAGCCACCTCACTGACACCAATATTGGTGTGGTCTATTTAATAGCTTCTAGACACTGGGCTGCCACCGTGAGACTGGCTTGTGCCAGGTGCTGGGGACCAAAGGGGCCAAGGCCTGACTTCTCACTTTGAGGTATCAAGTCAGCTTGCCTGCTTCTGGCCTCTTGTCAGTTCCCCCCAAGCATCCTGTCTTCCCTGGGAGAGCCTCCCCAGCTGTGCACAGATGCCATCTGCCGCTGTGGTCAGTGTCCTGTGAGCATGGGCAGCTACGGTCAGGGGATACATCAGGGTCAGCATTGTCACTCTGCCCACTGGCTTAATTACAGGATTGTGACAACCATGGACTTAGAGAAAACCAAACGGCAAGGACCTTGACGACAACTGGACAGAAGAAATAGTCCAGAGGTACAAAATGTAGGGCAAAACAAGGGCACTGTGTGTCATTCTGGGACCAGGCCAAAGTTAACTGAGAGAAGCTCATCCAGGCCCCATTGAGTCAAATATTAATTAGGTCAGTTAGGGTCTCTGAGCCCTAACACTGGGTAGATCCCCAGAGACTGGAATATAATAACACTCATCCAGTTTTTTCTCTATTCTAAACCTATCTTACCAAATTTTAAGAGTGAAACTGAACTTGTAGACATAAACACATAAAACTTGGGTCCAGCATGGTGATGAGACACAAAGAACTCTGAACTTCTCAGTGCCCTTAATGAATCAGCCTTCCCCATGATCCGCCAAGGATTTCCTCCTGCTAGTCCAGGTTTGACAGGAGTGTGTGAGACTGTATTTGGGGAAGAAAGACATCACTCCAGTCTCTATAAGGCCAGAAAATGGGAATTATTTTCCACTCTTCTGTAGGTTTGAAGTTACCAAGAAGACTGGAAACATCTCCTCTTGGGATTTTGCACAGTACCAAGAGAGGGAACATCCCCACCCAGCCATACCTACATCAATGCTTCTCTTAGTCTCCACCCAGTCCCCACGCTCAGTTGGCTCACAGTGCTCCAAAGGCCTGGAACAGATGATATGTGTGAAGGGTGGGGATGTGTGCTGCTGCACCTCTAGGGACTCCTCAAGAATGGATGTGCTCACGTGTTGTTTTCCTGTGGCCAAGTTCTCTGTACACAAAGGCATCAGCCCCCTGGCTAAGTCACAAAGCACAGTGGTTGGCAGTGCTGGCCACAACCTGATTCAGATCCCAGCTGTGTGACCTGAGGCATTTTACTTGACTACACCGAGCTCTCACTTTCCTCTTCTGTCAATGGGATAACGGTATCTACTCATAGGGTTTCTGTGGGGCTAGCAAGAAAGATCAGGAACATAAAGCCTACCACAGAGTCTAGGATATGGGAGAGCTCAAACATTTGTTGCTATGGTTTCGTTTTTAGAAGTATCTCTGGGAAATAATATGGGTCCATGTGTGGCCACATAACCACAGAGCGAGGGGAGAGGCCTGGTTTTAAAGACAAGCACAGGCACCCTAGGTTTGCCTTTTCTGTCTATCAACATGGAGTAATCCTACTAACCCATGGGTTTGAGGCCTCAAAAGCAGAGAGTAGAATAACTTGGACTTGAAAGTGTTTATGGTTATGCTATTTCACCAACGGATTGTTAATGAAACATTCAAACAGTATGAAGCACTTTCTAGGTGCTGGAGAGTACAAGAACGAATGCAGGGATGGGGAGAGATGAAATAGGCAGAGCACAAAAGACTTTCAGGGCAGTGAAAATACTCCGTGTGAAACTATAATGATGGATACTTGTCATTATACGTGTCCAAACCCACAGGACGTACAACACCCAGAGTGAGCCCTAATGTAAACTATGGACTCTGGTGATTATGATGTGTCAGTGTAGGTTCAACATTGATAAAAAATGTACCATCTGGTGAGTGAAGTTGATGGGGGTGGCTATGCATGTGTGGGGGCAGAGGGCAATGGGAAATCTCTACCTCCCTCTCGATTTCGTTGTAAACCTAAAACTGCTCTAAAAAATACTTTTTTTTTTTTTTTTTTAAATGAATGAATGCCACATAGCCCCAACCGTAAAGAGCTGACAATTCTGTATGACGACTAGAGAAAAAGGGTTTTCTAGTTTTCTCTTCCAGTCTTCTTACAATAAGAGAAAACTGTTATGTGTTCTTTAGCTTTATAATCTGGGGAACATATCACTGACCCAGAGGGTAAATTGGGGTTTGATCACAAATCCGACATCCAGTAGTTCCCATCTCTGAGTCTTAGTTCTCTAGCCTGCAAAATAAAGATCATGCTGGACCCAGGAAGGACGTGAGAGCCTAATGAAAGTGCTCTGATATCCCACGAGAAAGGCACCATGGTCTTTTTTTAAAATTCATGACCATGATTCTAATAATAGAGGTGCTTCCCCCATCAGCACAAAAGCTCAAACTGAAACAAAGCAAGAAAGATCGGCACGGCCGCTTTGCAAGAATAATACGCAAATTGGCGAGGTATTTTCTATAGTGATGAAAAACGACTTGCTCCTTAACCTGCATGTCCACAGCCTTTTATTTATGCCCAGATGATAATTCTCATGACACTGTAGCATAGTTATGTAATTACATATGATGCCCCTTCTAGAAAGTACGTCCTTTACTTTTTTGTACGTCCTGCATCTGCCTTAGATATCTGCACAAAAAATATTTGCTCAGTTGATGTGGTCCCTTATCTCTTTTATGATTTACCATATAAATTCTGAGCCAAGACCTCTGAATTACTGGAATTCAGGCGAGTCCAGATATGTACCACACCCTATGTCTATTTTTGCTTCCCAACATAAAAATAGTTCAAATGGTTTGTTTTCAATTGTGAGACAGAATTCTGCCTGCATTGACTTTAAACATCCAAGTTATACTGAAAGTGGCCTGGAAAAAAAAAAGTGGGGGAGGGGAACGAGTGGACTCTGGAAAAGCTGACATAGCCACACAATTCCCATCTGTGTGCAAAAATGTAAAACCAAAAACAGTTTCCATTGGCAAGAACGTGAACCGCAAAGGGGCCATGCAAGGCAGGCTCCCAGCCTTCCCTCGCACGCACCCTACAGCAAAGACAAATTTACTTTTGGGTGAGGTGGAGAAATGGAACCAAGCACCAGAAGGACTTAGGATTAGGCCAGAATGCCTTCTGTAGAGGCGTGGTGGTGGAGAATGGCCTGGTTCCAGCCAACAGCAGGGCTGGGAGATGGGAGCCACTCAAAGGCATCCACGTGCATATCCAAGGATGTCTCCACTGATGTCGTCATCACACTGAGCTCTGACAACAGTGCGATGGGTCCCAGTAACACAGGGCGAGGTGACAGAATGTGGTGCTCTGAGGTCCCACCAAGAAAGGCAGGCTTGGTATGTCTCATCTTCCTGGGAAGAGCCTCAGGGGCCTTTGTGGACTCTGCCCAGGCTCCTGGTCCATGCTGCCTCAATCAGCTGCAGACTAGGGGAATCCTTCAACGTTACCAGCTTTCCAACGTTACAAATTGCTGTACATCGTCTCTCATCTAGTTATGTCTTTAAGGAGCTCCAGCACTGCAAGAAACCATTTAGCCCAACATACCATTTTTTAGATTTGGAAACTGAAGTCCAGAGACCTGAGGTCATACAGCTCATATTAGGGGCAGAGTCAGGCCACGAGCCCTGGGCTTCTGACCAGTAGCCAGCCCAGCAATTTCCCTAACACATAGACAGTTCCTCTCAGCACATACCTCCTTTTGTCTTTACGGATTCAATGTTTTAAAAAGTTTTATTTTACTCCATTTCCACTCTGTGTCACAGGTTACCTCTGAGGCACTAAGTCCCCCATACAACGGCACCCGTATTCATACAAACCCACAGACAACGGGGAGAATGGTGGACGGCTGGTAATAGGTTTGCACCAGGATTTGCCTGACCTGCTTTTTTTCAACCTCAGTAATTAGAAAGGCAGCGGGTCTGCAGGAATTATTCGGATGCAGCAAGAGCGGTACACTCCACATTTATGTTAAACATGTCAAGTCCGATTGAAATCATGCCTGCCAGCACCATATTCCATAAACACACTTTCCCTAACAGTCACCCAGCCCCTGCCAGCCCATTAATACCTCCTTTAATAGCAATCTTCCCCAGATTCAAATCAGGGATGCTCCACTGCACTAATTGCTCTGTGTTAGGTGAGCATCATGGATTTTAAGAAATTATTAAAATAAAACCCCATCAGGCCATTGTGCTAGAAAAACAACACTCGAGCTACAGTTCTAACTAAAAACTAGAAACATGGACATCCCTTAGGGGTTTCTGAAGCACTGTCATAGTGTTAGTTTAAGTGGGCTACCCCCTCCCATGTTTTTTGTTTGTTTGTTTTTAAAGCCCCCCACACCCCATATTCATCGTGTCTCAAATTACCTTAACTAGACCCAGCTTCGTGCTCTGTAGCTGGAAACCATGGCAGCTCAGGATTTAAATAACCATCTTGCTGTGATTCTTTGCCAAGAGTTCAATTTTTCCCCCCTAATTATTGGTGATAAAACATCATATTAATTGTATATCACTTAATTTATAGCAATTAATGATTGACTGAATGGTCCCTGCATTAATTATTGTTCAGTTGCTGACACTGGGGGCTCTTCAATCTACAATACACACTTTCAAACCCTCGCTGCTAAAAGACAACGAGGGAGCGCTCTCGCATTTCAAACAGAAAACCACGAAGTTGGGCGGTGGAAATGACTGCGCATTAGGGAAGAGGCTTTGCTTCCGAGGGCCCCCTCACCCGCTGTTGGCCCACAAGCGAGCTTCACACCCGCCTCGAGGAGATTGACCCTGAGGAGTTTACCGACGGCTTGTACATGTGCCACCGCTCGCGGTCATGCAGCCCAGCCCGGGGCTGGTGGTGCCTCTTGTCCATGTTTTCCAGACAAGGCACCCAAGGCTCCAGGAGGCCAAGCCCCTCGACCGAAGTCGTTCTCTTCATGACTCCAAGTCCAGGAGTTCTTTCAGAAGGAGCACAGCGCTGACTAACTGCAAGGTGCGCTCCTCAAGGTGGCTGTGGTGGTAGTGCCACCGTACAGCGTGAGGACAGTGCTGCTCCTCGTGCCCTGAGGGAAGTGAGAACTAGGCCAGAGGGCCGGGCTGAGAAGTGCCATTCCCGGGAGGTGGTGCGGCACACTGCTGAGAGCTGGGGCTCTGCCCTAAGTTAGGGGAAGTGGCAGAGCCAGTCTGCACCTCTGGACCCGTCTGCATGCCTTCTGGCCACTTGCTCGAGCTCCGAGACTCAGTTTATTTATCTGCAAAAGGGTGGGGAGAGGGGGCTGGTTATTTGTAGTGTCTGCTTCATGGAGTGCGGGGTGAGAAATGAAATAATGTATATAATCTATGTAACATAAGGCTTCCCAGCTCCTTTTCTCATCATGCCACAGACACAAAATGATGGCAAGCTGGTAAAACAGGTGACGCTGCAACTGACCCAGCTTCAGCAGCCCCCAGCCCCACCCAGCCAACCTGGGGGCTGTGGGGACAGCACACCTGTGTACCTGTGAGCCATTCAGGGCAGGGCGGGCCTGCCAGGAAGGACCAGTGTGACACACTCGAATGGTGCCTGGCAGAGTTAGAGTTTATTGTAGCCTTAATGATAACTTGAAAGTTATACCCATGCCACACTCTTTCAGGGCTTGAATATGAATAGTTGTACTCTCCAGGATGGCAGCCACTTACATTTAAATTCATTAAAATTAAATGTATTTTAAAATTCAGTTTCTCATTGGTACCAGCCACACTGTAAGTGCTCAACATCTGTATGTGGCTAGTGGGTCACTATATTGTCCAGCGTAGGTGCAGGACATTCTGTCAGCACAGAAAGTTCCACGGGACAGCACTGGACCCTAGTGATAGCGTTCTGATGACTGTGAGTGGTCCTGAAATCCCCACTGGAGTGTTACATTCCCGGAAGGCCGCTCCTATCATCTCATGGAACCTGGCTCTGTAGAACTCTAACCAGTGTCCTGTAAATGGGCAGAGACCCAGCCACTGACAGTGGGACTGATGCTGTCATGATTCAAACCACTGTCTTGCTTGTCTTGCTGCCACTCGAGGTAAAAGACCTGCCATCTAAATAAAAGAAGCCCAAAGAGACACCAAAAAGGAAACGAGGAGTCCCACTCCAATGTGAAAATAACTAACTAAAAAATTTTAGTAAAGATTATCCATTCCTGCACAAACCCTCAAACTACATAATCAATAGCTGAGAAAATGCCAATTATCCAAGCCCATTTGAAATATTATTAATCTGCATCATGAGCAGCCACTAATCAGCAGTACAAATTGTGAAATCACTATTTATTTATTTGCCAGGAGGAAGCACTCCCCATCACAGTTAATCAGACAGGAGCAGCTCAATTTAGGGAGTAAATGGAACAAACGCAGACATTTTTCATAAAGTACTGAGGATCCCAAGGAAAGCTCAGAAGAGGTTGCTGGCACCTACATCGATTCCAAGATCAGATCGACCAAGTTCCTTAATAAAGCCTGTCATTACACACTCAGACAATATAGACAAAATTATGCTTCAGGTCAAAAGAGGATCATTTGCGGGAGTCGGGAAAGAATTTTCCCTTCTCTCTTTACTGCTGCGCAACTGGCAAGGTGCACCTCTGAGTTATTCATTCATTCTCTCCCTGCCTGGCTCGTCTCTGTCTTTTGGAGATAAAGATTAAGTGTGGCCCGTTGTCTTAATGAATGAAGGAGACAATGGAGTCTTGTTAAAGACTCCTTTTTATGGTGCTCATTTTGAGTCTTCTAGGAGGCTCCAGACCCCTCGCACGTCCACAGGCACGGTGAAGGCACACTCCCACTGGATCACGAACACCCTGAAGGCGGTTCACCTGAGCCACCCTCAGTGAAGCTTGCCTGGAACTGGTGTAAGCATTAGAGGAACGCATACAAAGTGCCCTGGCAAAGGGTCTGGCACACAGTAGGAGCTTTGCGAATGGCCGTTACTTTTTATTGTTTTCTTAGTGTTCTTAGCATATAGAATGCAGGAAACATAGGCACCAAATACCATTTTCATGATCTCACTAAATCCTTATACACTAGTTCTTTCTCAGCTTCTCGGCCTTCCCAGAAGCCACAGGCTGCCTGGCAACTTTTATATTCCTATGGGAGGACCTGAAGAGAAACTGCTACTAGTTTCCCTAATCTTATTTAACTAAACTATTAAAAACAACAACAAAATAACCTTCCTAATATACAGCTTACTATATGCTAGACACTGTTCTAAGATTCCCATATTCAAATAATCCACACAGCTATCCTATGGAAGTAGGTACAATTTTTAAACCCCATCTCGTGAGGAAACTGAGGCCTGGAAAGGGTAGGGCACCTTGAGCAAGGTGGCAGAGCTAGAAAGTGGCAGAGCCAGGATCAGAAACCAGGCACCCACATCATGAAAACAAAGGATAGTCTGAAAGGGTACACTCAGTCTTCAAACAGAGTTTGTGAAATCCACCTCCTCTAGGCAGATCTGTTTAACCGCTAAAAGTTAATTTGGATCACACCTTAATAGTACAGCAAAAACTGGGGTCTTTGTCCATGGGAAGAAACGCAGAACGATCCCTCCCCCACTCAGGGCCTTCGAGCACAGGTGTCCATGCCCCACTTTCTGGTGCTACATTACAAACCTCAAATCTTCCCAGGGTGCTGGTGCTTGGCCCCATCCCTTGGCGTTATCTTGAGCTCAGGCCCTGGACACAGGGGAAAATAAGCAGCATGGACTGTAAAGTCCACCTCGTGCGCCGTCCATTCTCTCAGCTGCGGCGCCACCCGTCTCCACCTCCCAGGAAAGGCGCGCCAGCGGCACGTCGCCTACTCTGCGCATCCCTCCCGATATTTGGAAGCTGTTATCTACCTCTCGAATTTCTCTTTTCCAGTCTGAATAGCCCCAATTTCTTCAGCCTCTTCTCAGAGGCAATATTTCTCAGCCTTCAGTCATTTTCATTGCTCTCCCCTGGCCTCTCTCCAAGATTCTGTATCTTGTTTAAATAGTGGAGGCCAACACTGAACATGATTTAAGAACAGTCATGCCTGGAAAAGTAACAAAGGCCCAACCAATACAGACTCCAGAAGGTAAATATTTTCTCAAAAAAAAAAAAAAGAGTATTACAATATTAATAATGGAAGGCAGTAAGAATTAGGTTGACCAAACACAATAACTTCTGCTGCTTGTCATTCATTTCCTCTAATTATTGTGGTGGTTCTGGGAGACTTATCTGTCCTGATAAGTCTCAGAAACTATTTTGCTCCTCTTCAAAAAACAAACAAACAAAAAGCCTAAGCTTTCCTTCTTAGTCTCAGCTCTTCTTTCCCTCAGTACAGAAATCCAATCATAATGAGAGATGGCCGGTCCCCTTCTCTCAATGCCAGCTTTTCCAGAAATAGCACTTCCTTTCCCGACTTCAATTTCTTCCGCTCTTGGTAGGACAGCCTCTTGCCTGGCTGCACTGCCTGCCTCCCCTCTGGGTGCATTTCAGGGTGTGGGTGCTCACTCTGGGGAACAGGCAGAGCAAACAGAACACCCAGAGCCTGCCCAGGCCCCCCAAATGCAGGACGAAGCCTAGCTTTCACCACAGACTCCTTAAGAGACTTGGGTGACCCTGATTAGGTTCCACATAGTAAAAGTCCTCTGCTGGGCCTGGGCCTTAACCAGAGGAAGAATCACATCCAGGGCAAACAACAGGGGGTTGCTGCAGAAGAAGTGTGACCTCAAAAACGCGCGAGCCTCCAACAGAGCCAGACACCCCAATGCTCAGTAAACAAGATGGTTTGGGGGCCATTGAAAAAACATTTCAAAACTTCCTTAATGTAACAGAATAGAAAGAGAGCGAGGGGGACCACTCAAAAAAAAAAAAAAAACAAACAAACACAGAATCCTCCGACAAGCATGGAGCCAGAGGTTTTCTGGGTGGATTTAAGGAGGTATCTGCCCCCTGGCCTCTGAGCCTCAGTCTTCTGGGGGAGGAGCGTCGGGATCCAGGGCAACCACACACGCTACCTGTCCACTTGCTCTGTTCTTTCTCGCCTCCACTCTCTTGGTCTTTAGCAAGCTCCTCTGGATCAGCAGCTGCTTCACTGGGCCCTTCAACATCTTCAATGGCTTCTTCTGAAATAGAAGGAAAAACAAAATGTTAACAACTGAAAGTAGACAGAAGATGAAGGACTCTTGACTCCTGCTCCAAAGAATTATCAACCACAAAACAAAGATACCAATGACTGTCCCCCCTCCCTTCCCTGTGGCCCTGAAAGGCTGGCTGCACTACGGCCATGCCAAGGTCTGGGTAGGCAGAGGGGACTGTCCTTCCCTGCTCCTTGGTACGAGGCTATGGCTCGCTCTGGACGTGTGGACATCGGGTATTTCCGGGTGGATTCTGAATGCCTCATATGAGCTTTTCTTATTGAAAAGCCAATCTTGTCGAAGAAATAACTCCATCCAAATTCCTGAAGTTGCACACAAGTCATTCATACTTGAAAATGCAAAATTCTACACCTGAAGGTGCAAAAAGGAGTTTCTCGCCTAGCTCCAACCCCCGTGTGCCCCGGCACTGACCCGCACAGGCCTCAGAGTGCCTGTGCATGTGCCGGACAGTGGAGGGAGGGTTTTTTGGTTGTTGGTTTTTTTACAGTCTTCATACGCAGAAGAGCCATAAAATATTGGCCACATTTCATCAATGTAAAGAGTTCTAGGAAATGACATTGGTGGCACTCCAGGCGTCAGTGGCGAGGAGGAGGAAACTGTGACAGAATCGTACGCTTTCCTTTTGAAGTCCCTCCCTTCTTCACCTACCGCTGGTTTAAAACTAACCAAGGACATTTCCTCCAGCTCAACACATCATGCTTTGGTGAAGGTAGAGGAATGGCCATGTCCAACAGCAGGTTAATCATGAAGTCAAGTGCCACTTGCCCAAGTGGGGAAGGAGAGGGTGAGACACCCAGGTGCTGCGGGAAGGACGCGAGACATTTCTCTCTTGCTCCCTTGGCCCTGTGGATCGTTACCCAACACGTTCATTAAGATTGGGTTAACGAATGAATGAGGCCGGCAAACCAAGGTGGCTTAATGGTGACAGTGTTAGGACACCTTGAAGAGCACACTGACCTGGGTATAGACACCTGAGCACCTGGCTGCTCATGTCTATCACTCAAGGTTGGCACTAGACCCAGACCCACGGGGACCAGGTATTAGGGTCCAATCTAGGATTGTGGGTTTGGGGCTCCAATGTCACCCTAGGTCCCTCCAACTGCAACTCTACTCCTCAATATTTCAAGGTGTAATAACCCCTCCAGCCCTCCAGAAAACAGCTTCTAAATTTCATCTCACAATGGAAGTAAAACGAGTTCAGAGTAGACTGACCTCAGAGGGCTTTATAAAACACTTGAGGGAAAAAGTATCTATTTAGAGTCAGATTTTCCTAATTCTTCCTGAAAGGACAATAGAAGTCCAAGGAATGGAAAACTGAACTAGGGGTCAGGGAACATTCTTTCTTCATTACCACCAGTAGGGGATTTATGAGGCAGTCACGGGGAACACGGATGAGAATTAGATATGCTTACTTTCATCTCCAAGTAAGAGGACTCCACATACAATTTCTACATCTCCTTTCTGCGTCACTGTGTAGTAAAGTTAACATCGTCTCCCCACAGCCACCCTTAGTTCAAACAGAAAAATCAAGCAGCCATGGTTTGATGTCGTCACATGCACAGAGCCGTGTTCGAGCTGCACTGCACTTAGTAAAGAAACACACATGCACGTGCCAGTAGAGCAAAAATAAGCAAGTTACACAGTATGACAGGTCTCTTAAAATATGCTCATGTGCCCCTACACCCTGTGATACAAAATATCCGTGGTACTGATATATTTGATTAATTTGATTATGCAAAGGGATCGCTCAGTGGTCTCTCCTCTCTCTCTCTCTCTCTCTCACACACACACACACACACACACACACACAGTATCACCTTAGACGGCGACAGTCTGACACCACCAAAGCAGAGAGCACCCTGATGTGGCGATGAACAGGGCCCGAAGGTGCTGCTTTGGGGAGGAGGGGAGGAGTCTGCCCACAGGGATCCATGTCCAAGGCCAGCACCGCTCTCCTGCACGGTACATGGGCCACAGCCATTGAGCAGAGAAAGGCCCCAAAAACTGAAGCCAGTGCCAGAGTGACCATATCTATTCAGAAGATAGAGACTTTGAAGTCCTGCCCTACTACAAGCAGAAAAGTGAAGGCAGCTGAGCGGGCAGACAATAGAGGTTAATCCAGGAACTTTGCTTCTCTTTTTTTCCCCCTGCTTTTTAATAAGATTTAAAAATCAACTCTTCTTTTTGAGTTTCTTCATGTAATATTATCATTTCTGCCTCCTTCACTAAAAGGCTGTTACATGCTTGGGAGAAGAAGAAATGATTAAGAAACTCCCAGACAAGCCAGCTTCTTTTACAAGGAAGCAGTGTCCTCGGCCCCAGCTAAAAAAAACAAAACAGAACAGGTCCCATGCAGCCAAGCAGGCATTTCCCTGCAGTTCCACCTGTGACCTACAGGTGTCGCCCTCTACATAGCCAGGCCTAGACGGGCAGCTAGCTGCAGGAGGCAGACACTGTCTGGGCCGCCTAACCTGAGCATGTGGAAATAATATACAAGTGAACTGTCTGGTCCTGGGGAAATAAAATAGGACATTCATAAGCAGTTACACCATCTGTCTTTATACCATCATCATCAACAGCAAGAGGAAAAATTGCTCTTTAAAATGGATGAAAGCCCAGGCTGTCAGTAACCAGAAAACTGTGAGCTCTGAATACCAATAGAGGTAGAGAAATGATTAAAAAACAGAGATGCAAACTATGAATTCGTCTGGACAGCTCAGGCCCACAATGCTTTGCAGGCAGGGTATATTTTATAGATTCCCAAAAGCCTAAAGCAACCCCACTCACTAAGACCCAGGCTTCGTGCACCCATGGGAGCGGTCTGGTCTCCCTGTAATGGAAACATGTGGGAAGCAAGAATGTGATGGCATCCAGCTCTGAACCAGAGAGCTGCAGCTACACTCTGAGCTCCTGGGGCTGGTTATCTGGCCCTCGTTCCTTTTAGGAATGCGTATTTGATACCCATGCTGGTAGAGCACAGAGCCGAGGGGAGGGTTTTTTCCCCCTACAGATCACAGATTGCATTTTCCCCCCATGAAGTCAGTGGCAACTGGCCAGGGTCATGACAGAAGTCAATTTTTTTCCTATAATATCAGCTACTGACAGATGGTGGGAACAAGTAAAGACTTGATGGACCTACAATCCGGTTTTATCTGGAAAATCCTGTCTTTCCCTCAGAAGGCAGAGTGGTTTCCTTTACCAAGACATATAACAGTCACTGAGCCATTTTTACTCTGAAATAGACAAGTCAAAACCATCTTCGCCCCAAAGAGTTTAATGTTTCAGAAGGCAGCAGGAATGCTCTCTCAAGGGCCCAGCCAGGACCTGGGTGAGAAGGTCATCTCTGCTCCCTTTGCCCCGCCTGTTCTTGGCAGGAGGTAGAAGGCCCAGTGCATTCCAGACAGGTCTGTTTTTCCGAAGACTCCAGAGGAGGATCCTTTAAAACCCCTGCAGAAGCCTACTTAGATGGATACACCCCAAAGTAGCCCTCAAACTGGGGCACTCCTCCTGTTTGGATGTATTTTTACACTGAAGGGCTGGGGAAATAGAAACAAATCTTCAGTAACTGTGAGCTCTTCCTGGTGTCCCTCCTGCCTTCAACTTACATATAAAACTGGCTGAAGGCCACTAAAAAAAATCTATTTCCATCACCACCTCCTTTTTACAACTGCTTCTCCCAGACGGCGCTCCAGCCAAACTCAACCTGCTCACATCACTCATGTCTCCCGGTTAAGGGCAGAACCTTCAGGTGTAAGGATTTCAGCAGATAAATGTATTCTAAAAGGGGAGGGTTGCTAGGGCAGCTCCAGTTTTGGGGGTGGTGATACCACAGGTCCAGAAAATTTCCCTTCACTTGCATGGCTTAGCTTACCATAAATGCAAACTGTTCTCTTAACAACCTTAGATGCTGCTGAAAATGACTGCATGATTTCCTGATCTGTGCCCAATGGAGGTGGGTGTGCTAACTGGTGATCCCATGAGGTCTGCAACAATTTTTTGAACAACCTGGAAATTGGTTTGTGGAAGGAGCACCAGGCAGGAGCAAAAATAGAGGTGGCATCATGAGGAAGTCAGCACTCACCCCGCCGCGTACGCTCCCTGAATGTGTTACCCAAGAAAACTTGCCAGTTGCTAAAAAAATGATACTGTTCATCAAATAACTGGGGCTGAGTGCCATGTCCTTTGGGTGTATTTACAAATCGCTTACAGACTTGAAGGAGGGGGAGTCAATCAATGACTAAGACTAGTCCCTCTGTTCCAAACTCTTAACAGGATAATGCAGATTAATTCAAACCTTGCCCCAAACCTGACAAAGCCCCCTTAATGCCTCAATGTGAAAGAAATTTGGAAATTCTTCTATCAGGGTGTCTGTACCCAAAGCTCTCAGGCGATCACGTTACTTAAATAATACACCAGTCTGGATCCCTGAAGAATGAAATTGTTCTTTTTCTCTGGGGGGAGCAATGTTTGAGGGTGGGGTTGGAATAAAGTGCGTTTGCCTGTCGGCAGGCTCAAGAGCTGAGAAACATTAGCTGTCATGAACCACAATCAAATCAGGTTTGAAATATTTAGCAGTGGCTTGGAAAACGCGGTGGTGCAGCTCTGACAGGCGAGATGTGCACAGACACCCACTTTCCATTATAATGGAAATATCAGGCCTGTTCTGAATATGTATAACCCAGAAAAATGTATTGATTTTTCATTCGGCATTAAAAAAAATGAAATAGCCTGCAGCTGTCAAAAGCCTTTTGTTAAAAGCTCATCTTTCCTGGAATGAGGTTTACCAGAAACAAGTTTTAATTGTATATAGGACCTCTTCTTTGAAAAACAAAATAACCAATCTGCTTACTTTGAAGATAGGGTTAAAGCTTTTCCTTTCTCCATTTTCAACCTAATTAACCAAGGACAACCACCGAAGCAGGCGGGAAAGGCTGGGCACATTCTGACCAGCAGGAGTGACACAGAGGGCAGCGGCCACTTTTGCTTGGGGTCTCTGTGGTGGGTAGGGCAGCAGGACAGTCTCCATGATTGTGTCTTTCCCTCACGTTCCTATAACTCCTGTGCAGGTGCTGGACTCTGGCTACAGACTCACAGAAGGACACCTTGGCCAATGGGCTGTCCCGGAAAACAGGGCTGAAAACTCCAGCTCACCCAATCCTCATGGACTTCCTTTTGTTATCCTGAGGAAACCTCTAATGGCTGTACATATTCTATAGAATATGCATGCTTTATTTTGTAAATACAAATCGAATCAAATCCACAATATAAAACATGACTGCTAAGGTCTAGACCACTTAGTTCAAGTAAGATCAAGTGCATTAAAATTCTGCTACAATAAAAACTTGTAACAGGGTATGATCTGCGGTGCTGATGGACAGGCGACCCTGTTGCTCCCAGTTCTCACTCCTAGTCTTGTCTTCACTCTCCTAGGCAGGGAGGAAGAGGTAAATGGTGGTGATCCTTGTAGCTGTACCACAGGGGTGGGCCACTAACTATGCTCTTCTGCCACGTGCCCTGGGCTGTATCCCGACTGCACAGTGACACCCGGATGCAGGGCGCAGTAATCCATTCTGCATCTTTCTCCAATGTTGACTCCATGGGGTCTTTTTATTCCATGGGGTCTTTCCAGCTCGGACCATGTGACTGGAAACTGCCTGAGAGGTAGCTCTGAGCAATTAAGGTTTTTCTGGGTCAACAACACCCGGCCCCAGAAATTTTCCCTTAAAAAAATCAAGGCGCTTTTGCTGATCTCAAATGCCAATTGTTCTCTTAACACACCTCACACTTATCAAGTAGGTAAAAGTGGCTGCATGTTCTCAAGCACGCAAGTGGTATTAGGAACTTACAAATCTACCTGGAACTTCTCTGTGAGTAATCATCTGAGTACTGAGTATTATTTTTAATTGCTGGGAAACTTTGCCCATTCTGTATTCTACATCTAAATAAGGTATGCATTAATGCCAAATCACAAGATGAAGAGCCAGGATCCAAATCCACACTGGTGAGTGGACATTTTGAGATACAACTATCACAGTCTAGGCATGAAACCTTAAAGGGGTAAAGAATGAGGGTAGAGGGGTGGGGGGGGGAGGGGGGAGCAGGCAGGAACTACAAGCCTGGCACACTCATTTATTCATCAGCAGTGTAATATTTTCCTGCCTTCTCCAGTAGGGGCGTTAGAAGTCCAGTGCACTAGCAGGGCCCAAGGCATTTGGTATGCTCTCCAGTAGATGCCCGGTGAACTGGCCTCCTGCACTCCCGCCTGCAGGACCCGTCGCACTGGGTGTAAGGGACAGAGTACTGGAAAGGCAGAGGTATGTCTCCCCCATCTTTGGCATTTTCCATTTTATCAGCGATGTAAACCTCTGCCAGGCTGGGCCATCCCACAGAAGACCCTCCTCTACCAGCTGGCTTGAATGGCCAGGGCTCTCTGTAGGGAATGTTCCCATTCCAGTAGCTTTTTGTAAAAAAATAAATAAATAAAAATAAATAAATTAGCTGAACCATTCACCAGTTGTTTTAAACAAAACTGCTTTCTCAAAGAGGACATTTATAAAAAGGGATGTCAGTCCTCCGAGAGGTAAGAGGTCGTGAGCAAGAGAGGAGATGGAGGACAGTAAGAGATCAGACACTCCCTTCCTCCAATGACGAGTTCCTTTTCACATGGATCTTTTAGTTTAAGTGATCATTTTACCACAAGAATTCCTTTTACCGCTAGGTGTTCATTTACCAAATACACCTGGGGCAGCGGCGCCTGGAGCTTCTGGACAGGGCCTGAAAGGCAGTGGAGGCCTGCCAGCTTCCCACGGGGCTGCAGGCAAGGCTCTGCAAGAAAACCCTACGCTTAGGGAATTCGGCCTCCTGGCCGCCCCCACCCCAACCCCCACTCCCACCTGCTTTCCCGTCCCCTACCCCTCCGACCCAGGCTTTGGCACCGGGCTAAAAGAATCAACACTCTGAAGGCGACTCCGGGTATTATTAAAATGACTAATTGGAGAATAGAGACCATTTATGCTTTTGTATATTTGAAGATCTTGCCACTGTTTATAGAAACAAGAAAAATGGGGCTTGTGCAGCAAGAGGGAGCCTGGGAAGGCTGGGAGGGCTGGGCCCCTGCTGGATAGAGCCAGGCTGGTCGGACAAGAATGTACTCCTGGGGGAGCCTCTCCATTTGCTGTTGGCCTAACTTCACCTCTAACCTGAGCACTGACAGGAGAGAGCCTCGGCTGGGTCCGAGGCTGCCATTTGGCCTGTGTCGGCCTCGGGGACAGACATCCCCTCCCTGAGCCGTGCTCCTGTGCGAACACAGAGCGCCAGAGAACCGAGTGAAAAATGCTGCCCTTGTGCGGTGAGGGACGGGTCCTGCCACTTTTCCTCTCCCGGGCAAGGCCACTTGGTCATTTGAACAGTTTGTCAAAACGGAGCTAGAATTAAGGGGGTGGGTGGGGGTCAAGAGAGGAGAAAAAGGGAGGAAACGCCTCGAGCCGGTATTGCAACAAGTTCCATTTAATCTATGTTCTTAGTAAAAGCACCTGGGCTGCCCCCTGCAGAAACGCAGAAAGGATAAAAGCAGACGTGAGGTGACAAAGCACAAGGGAACGGGCTGTGTCGCTGACTCGCCTGGTGGCTATTCACGGGAAGACTTTTTTTTTTCCTTCAATAACTGAAAGATGTGAGTTCCAGTTTGTAAAATTCAAACCCGACCCTGGAATGGTTTCGGAATCCACGCTGAACGGATGCAGCTCGGCCCCAGCGCTGAAGCCAACGGAATTCAGCGGGGATTAGGCCCCTCGCGTCTCCCCAGAGCCGGGATGGTTGCTGTTACTTTCACACATGAAATGTGAAAAAGGCAAATTCCCCGAGCATGTTTGTAGCGGAGCGTGATGTGATTGTGTTGTCATTTATGGGAAATAATCGCAGGCCCATCTCTCCCCTTCCCCCCTCCCCCCATTTTCCAGTCCAAATAACCATGAAAAATTACACTTCAATGTCAGGGCGACGACAAAGGAGGCGCGCTCTCGGGGAGCTCAGCGGATTTGCAGGGGTTTTTTCCTTTCTTTGGACAAAAACTACCTTCAATTGTACTTCATTTAAAACGTGATCTAACAAATGCATCTTGACAAGCCCCTTTCTCTTTTTCTCCTTTCTTTCAAACAGTGTTTTGCACAGTTTAACCTCACACCAAACTGGAATGTTCTGGAAAGAAGAGGCATGCAAAATAGAAGGTCCTTGAAACCAAGAAGGGTGGTCCCCCCTACCCCTCCATTAAAAACAAACCAGGAGGAAACTAATGATTGCAATTCACTATGCTGCTGAGAAAGACGGGAGCAGGGGACAGAGTAAACTGTAGGGTCTTAGCCACAGAGTATCTGATAGGCAAAGGTGAAAAGAGCCAGGTTTAGTAGGAGGAGGACGGTCTTGATGGAGGGCCTCATATGCTTGCTCATCAGAACAGACCATTCTGTGGAGCTGGGAGCATCATCTAAGGAGTCTGGGTGTACAGTTAAAATTGAGGGTTCATGACCAGGTGGGTGCTGAAGAAGGGAAGCCTCTTTGATGGGGTACCCCTTCTGTCCTAATGCCCCCTCCTCTAGAGAAAGGGACATTTTTCAACCGAACAGATGTGCCTGAAAGCTTTTTAATAGTCCAGGTGTGAGGCCTGAGCAGTCCCTACAAACATCTGTCTTTCAATAGCACCCTGCTTGAAATAAACACTGCCAGGCTTCCAGGGTCGGGGGACGGGGGAGAGGATAAGACAGATGAACAACCGTGACTGATAGAAAGACTGTAAGAAAAAAAATTAACAGTTTCCATTAGAGAAAAACTGGTATCACCTTCTGAGTCAAAACTGACTTGGCTTATCAGAGAGAAATCTTATGCTTAATGCAAAAAAAAAAAAAAATCTATGGTGTGTTTCCTAATTTATTTATTTTTAATTGGAAAGCATTAGAAACACATGAATGAAAAAAAGTTAAGGCAGGCCTGTAAGTGTGCTTAAGTATCTGTACACAAATGAAGGTGTGTGGGAAATGAACAGGATGTATCAGAAATGATATTAGATTATGGTGATTAGAACCTAATGGGTATAAGTGAAACCTTGTGGGATGGTTCTTGTAACAGGAATGTCAAGGTTGATGGATGCAATCTATTCGGGAATGATAGCAGGGGAAGGAAAGGTGGAAGGCGGCCGGGCAGACACAACGTGACACGGGTTGACAATGTCAAAGGCAACGACGGAATATCTGGGGCGAACATATGCCAAAAAGCAAACTGAGAGAGAGAAAGGTGAACATTTTGTTTCTAGTCATCAAAACAAACAGCACACAACACAGAAAAATAAACCAGGGCTCCAGGGGTCTGAGTCACATGGCCACACCGACTAGGGACTCAAATTCCCAGCTTATTTGTTGCCTCACTCTTATGCCCACAGAGTCTGAAGGGTCTCTAGCCTGTTAAGAAAACAGCCTGACCCCTGTGAGGCACAGAGTGCATGCAGAAACCTGAGTCCACTCCCACCAGTGGACGGCAGAGCCAGAGCGAGGGCCTGTCAATGAGCTTCGTTTTGCATGATCGTAAGCCACTTACACGCACAGCTGGCAAAACAAGCTGATTCATAAAAACAAAGCACAAACAAAGGCTTACATTTTCCAAACCGAATCTGGGAAACAGACATCAGGCCAACTTCAGGCAGCACCACGCTCAGAAAAGCACCAGTTAAACTGCTCTGTTAGCCAGACCCAGGCATGCACCGGGGTCACTGCACAGGTAAGTGTTGCACATTCTGGAAGGCAAGGCTAGAAACGCACTCTGCTCTGGAGGTGGCCTAGAACAGTCTCACACCTCCAAACACGCTGGGGAGCCTTCAGGTGCCCGCTACGCATTCACCGCCTGCTGCAGAGCCTGGCTCTGCCAGGAGCGCTCATGGTCACACCTGAGGCATTTACGGAGGTGTCTTCATGGGAAACACTGAGAACTGGGCCATTCTCCAAAACCATCAAGTCCCCAAATGCACTTTAGTCTGAAACAGCCAGGTTGCAGAAGCAACGCGTTTTAGTTGACATTTCCTAGGAAACTGTACAGAAAGTGGAGCAGAAAGCCGAGGTACGGAGAAAATGCAAAGGTTTGTGCTCAAGAGCTTTCCTGCAGGAAGGGGAGACAGAGCAGATGGAGCTGCTAAAGGGCTGCTGTTTTTAGCATGCGCCTTGGACAGCTGTTCTGCACCCAAAGGGAGAGGGAAAATTCTTGGGTCTTCTTCCTTCTTTTTAGAAACTTCCCAAGTGATGCCAGTGGGTGAATACAAAGCGTCTGTATTTTTAAAAGTTGGATCCTGTACAATGAAATGTTCTTTTTCCAGGGTTTAACAAAATGCCGCCGCCGCCACCACCACCACCGCAGCTGCTCCTTCACAGAGATTTCAGCTACAGCAGCCCCTCCTCAAAACCCCAAGAACTGCTAACTGTACTTCAGACTCAGCTTCAGGCCTCTGTGTGATTATATCCAGCTCTCCCTCCTTTAAGGTGTTTCTTAGACCTAAAAACAGGCTGGTATCCTTGAAAGGCAATACATCTCGTTACACCGCCCCCCCCAAAACTTGTACGGTGATACATCTCAAGGTGCAAAAATGCAGTCGTCCAGGCAAACAACTCAATAAAAGAACTTAAATTCTACACTCACACCCATACTCTTTAATGGCGGGGACATTTGAGAAGAACGAATACATGCAACCAAGGGGAAAGAAAATGCTGCCACAGCATGAGAAAGTCGTCAAGGATCTGTCTGGACAGAAAGCACAACTCCGTGACAAAGCTCTTGTCCGTGTACTGAGGACAGTAGGAATAGGGAACCACAGAAATCTGTAGCACACAGTTACATTAAAACATAATTCTGGATGTTGAAATTCTTCCGTGTGCCTACTGCAACTGAACAAAGGACCAGAACCCCCCGACGGGGAGATCCTTAAGTCAGGATCCTCCCCAGACTTTCCAAAGTGGACAACGCTTTCTAAGTGAGTATGGACCCCGAGCAGCGAGAGAATGAGGAAAGGAACCTGCAACAAGCAAGCATTTTGCTTCCCTTTGTTAAGGCCAAGATTTACCGGGGGGACAGACACCAGGACACAAGCCAAAGGTGTGAATGAGAAGTAGCCAGAAAGCGATACAACCTGAAAGATGAGCTCCCCCAGTGATTACGGAGAACTAAATGAACGATTCCTCACTAACCAAGCACATCTTCACCTATGAGGAGGAGGAGGGGAGAGGACAGGACTTAACTGGTAACCAGCAAGGAACTCTAAAACAAAAAACATGCAGGTAAGCATGTATCTTAAAATTAAATATACATCATGGTAGAAAAACAGGCCAATTTGTCTGAAAGAGCCTATGAATTGACTCAACTACTAAGAACTTTGGTGACAGGTTGGAAAGAACAGGAAATGTTCCACGAGAACGGAAGTGACAGAAAACTGAGCCTTAAAAAGAATTGATCTGAGAATGGAGACCCAGGCAAGAGGAGACGAATGGGTCAATGTACTAAAAATCTAGCTGTGTGAAATTTCACTAGATACAATTACGGTGGCAAAATCAGGTATTTCTGTGTTTTAGAAAAAAGAATATAAATGTAAATATATAAAATATAAAATAAGCAGGGGAGTCCAAATAAGAATACTGCATAGCCCGGCCAGTGTGGCTCAGCAGTTGAGCATCGGCCTAGGATCCAGGAGATGGTGTTCGATTCCCAGTCGGGGCACATGCTGGGGTTGCAGGCTCGATCCCCAGCTGGGAGTGTGCAGGAGGCAGCCGATCAATGACTCTCATCATTGATGTTTCTCTCTCCCTCTCCCTTCCTCTCTCTGAAACCAATAAAGACATAAAAAAAAAAAAAAAAAAAAATCAGTAAAACAGATTTAGGAAGGAGAAATGATGGCTGAAGACACCTGCTCACCGGGCGGGGGGGGGGGGGGTCTGCCTTTGTTTTGAGGGACTAGGGGAGCTGACCACTAGCACCTCGATTTTACAGACTAGGAGACCAGGGCCTACGGAAGGGTGGGGCTCTCAGACCAAGCAGTGAGGTGACCCAAAGGAGGGTGAGCGGCCGTGGCCATGGAAGGAATGAGTGGTCACGGTGACATTTACACAGTCAGACAAGCAAAGAAAGAAGCAACGGGCAGTCTGAAGGGGGAAGCCTGGTGCCTGGTCCCCAGACGCTAGCTCTTCTAGAATCTTCCTCAAGTAGAGCTGTGATATTGAGGCAAATGGATTCTAACAGTGGGACCATGATTGTTCAAAGCAATATCTACTTTTTCTTTACATTTTGAGACAAAAGGCAAAGCAGGGATAAAAAAGGGGCTTGTCAAAACCAAACCCAACGAAACAGCAGCCCCTAAACCCCAGAGACCCATGCTCCCAGGCAAACAGTGCCGTTAACTTCCTGCCCAGTGTCAACACAGTGCCCCCAAATACTATCACGTTTAAAGACAAGGACAAGCCACAGCTCGCTCACTCCCACCCCCTTCTCATATTTACACACACACGCACACACACACGCACACGCTCTCCTCCTTTCATGCTCTTTCTGGAGGGGGAAATCCCAGAAGTACTGCTCTCAGATGGCTTGGGGCAGTGCCTGTCACAGACATTCTGGATCCAGGGTGAGGTCCAAGGGTCTGTCGCAGCCCCGAATCCCCGCCACAGAGAACTAGCAAAAGCAAGTAATTGCTTTTTCCCCTTCCACTAATAAGCTTTTCAGCAGAGGAAGAATTCAGCTTCCTGTAGTCAACAGACCCTTTTTTCCCTGCCTCTCTTCGCTCCAAATAATCTAAAGTGACTGCAATTTCAGTCCTGGCTCTCCAGCATTCAGCTCCACCGGCTGAGGTCAGAGGGTGTCAAGTGAGGGCTCTCCATTTCTTTTCTACTCTGCCTTCACACCACCCATGCTTCTTTGTAACTGAGGCAACCTGCCTCCCCAGCCCGGCCGGCCCACGGTGCACACGGACTTCAGTTGGGATTCCAGGAAATGCTTTTTTAAGGCCCAGAAAACATGGGGAGAAAAGTATATATATCTCTTTGCTATAAACAACTGATTAGTAATGACCAGCTTCAGATGCTCTGGTGACCTCAGCCGCTAATTTCCTTGATTTGAGAAAATGCATTGCAGTAGGATATATATATATATATATATAATTATTATTTTTTGGTATGGTGGTTAAACAACGTGGCTGGTTGTGTGGTTTTCGGTTTAGTTTTATGCAAACGACTTTGGTTCCTAAATTCTTTCCTTGAGATCCTGCTATATATTCATGGTGCTGGGATCTCGAGCCTGGCTTCATGTGGAATTAGCTGCAGCGGACTGCTCGGAAAAGTCTGCCCCACCCCTCCCCTGCCTCATTTCCCAGATGAATGAAATGCAATTTCAATTAAGAAGGGCAGCACCGGTGCTTGCCCTTCTCTGTCTTCGCGGAGATCTAAGTGGAGAGCGCAGACAGGACTGAAGGTGAACAAACAAACGGACAAAGGGAGATGGATTGAATGAGAGAAGGGACAGGTGTGTGAAGGGAACGAGGGCGGCCCCGGCAGGTCCCCAGCCGTCCGAGTGGATGAACAGAGGGTAAGTGCAAGTGCAAGAGGCCTGCCTCTGGAAGAGCAGCTCCGAGCAGGGGAAACAGAGGCAGGTCTGGAGAGATGCTGCTCACTGGCCTGCAGCCAATGCCTGTGAGGTTGTGGAAGGGAAGGAGAAAAGGGGAGATGCACCCAGGGGGGAAAAAAGAGAACTACAAACAGCCCCACCCCATCGCACATGCCAGGAGGAGGTGGGCGCTTACTCCTGGCTGCAGCCAGGCCTGTGATGGGAATTTGTTTCCCTCAATTATGTGCTCTTGTCCCCAGTCTCAGTTCATCAGCACAGAGCAGCCAAGTCAATGAAAGGCTCCGTAATGAAGTAATCCCATGCGTGGGGACGCCCGGCACCTGCCCGCTGGGCAGCCAGGCTGCAGCCACACCCGGCCCAGATCAAGCTGACGTGGGCTTTCCAATCTCCCCCCACCTTCCATCCCCACCCGTGCTCCATGGCAGGTACCCCATCCTGCCCCAGGAGCCTAGAGCCTGAGTGTCATTTTCCTTGACTCAGTCACAAATGCCCTGATTGCAGAAAGGAGGAGGAAGGGACTAGCAAAGTGGGACTGATCAGTACAAACACTGGCCACTCTCCTTTTTTCCTGCCTGGGTAATCCTTCACTGCAAAGGCCCTGACCTTGAAAACCAATACCATGCACCAAGAAAGCCTCCATTTGCTTGAGACATTGGTATCTAGTTATAACAACAAATAGTAGTAATGGTAGTATGCCACTGTCACTCAACTGAAGTAGATATTATTACTCCCATTTCACAGATGAGGACACTGAGCCTAAGGGCGGTTCAATTACTGGCAAAGGTCACAGAGCTCTCAGGTTACAGAACTGATGTCAGGCCCATGCTCTTAATGGCTACCTTATCCATCCATCCATCCATCCATCCATCCATCCATCCATCCATCCATCCATCCACCCACCCACCCAGTATTCAGGCAGCTCCCTCCTAGGCACTGATGATGTAGCTGTGAATGAGAAGAGGCCCTGCTTTTAAGGGACAGGGATAGGAAGGAGGGCGGGAGTGTAAGGCAGATGAAAAGCAGCTAAACAAATGAACGTATTGTCAGATGCTGATAATGGAGGACAATAAGCAGGGACAGGGGACAAAAAGGAACCCCAGGAGTTATTTATTGTGGGAAGCTCGGGAGAGTGACATTTGAACAGATCTCAAAGAAGGTATGAGCCACTGAGGCCTTCGGAGCAGATGGACAGCAAGTGCAAAGGCCCAGGATGGGAGGGGGGTCAGCTGGAGGAACAGCGAGTGGAGAGAGAAGGGAAGGGCTTGGAGATGAGCACAGACAGGCCTTGGGGAGCAAGTTCCTAAAGGCCTTCTAGGCCACTGTGAGGCCAGAGGCACTGCCCACAGGCAAGGGACTCCTGTGAAAAGCAGACCGAGGCGCTCCTCTTCAGCACCCCTTCCTCCGGGCAGGTGTGGCCTGGACGCCCCTCCCTACTTGGCAATATAATCAGGGATGAACTGTGGTCCTTCCTCCCCTGCTTAGCAGAGAGGTGTGTGTGTAAGAAGCAACCTGCACAGCTGTACACAGCTGCCCGGGGAGGGCTTTCCAATAGAAGGCTACTGTACTTCTCTAAGTATGTGCACGTCTAATATGTAAATAAAGAGATAGATACAATCTCCCAGAGCCTTTGTCTTTTCTGGGGACATGAAGAGCTGACCCCGAGGTGAAGAAAAGCAAAGAGGGGAAGAGGAACACTGACCAACCTTTGCCACAGGCCATGTGGCCACAGAAGGGCCCTTTTGACAGCCCATAAACCCAAAGTGCCCATCTGACCATGGTAGTCCAAAGCACCTCCCCGAGAAGCTGAAGAGACAAGCACCAGGACCAGGGAGGAGGACTCTGGGCTCAGAAGGGCTGCAGCTCCATCCTAGAAATCCGGGACGGACCTCTGCATGCCCTTTCTCCAGAACTGTACCGCCCTTCCACCTAAATGAATTTCATCGCACTTTGCTGACTCAGTAACCACATAAAGCTACATGACCTCCGCAGGGCTGCTGTCTCAATGCTAGCTCTTCCTAGTACGGGATGAATTTGGAGATGGGGGCTTTATTTTTCTTAAATGGGCTGTTGTGAGAAGTAGTCTGCTCTGCTCACCACTTCATAAGACGTGTCTCCCCCTAGTGACACACACGCCTCCCTGCTGCCGGCACCACCCACCTCCAGTCTCGGGGCTGCAACCAGGGACCGAGGTGCAGCCAGCCAGGCATCATGGTCCTCTCATGCTGCATGTGGCCCCGATCCTCAGACCAGCTATCCCAGAGCACCCTGGGAGCTCCAAGAGAGCCCTTACGTGCTCTGGGTTTTGTTGTTAAAATCTGGAGCACCTATAGGGCAGCTGGTCCCTACACGGCATCTGTGGCCTGGGGACAAGATCTGGGTCCAAAGAAAGAAGAAAACAAAGGAAGTGAAGAGGGGTAGGTAAGGGGCACCTGGATGAACCCCTTCCAGGTTTGCTGGTGATCCGAGGGGGCACCCAGGACTAACCCAGAAAGGCAAGGTCCAAATCCAGAGCTGAAACAAGAAGGCACGAAGCAGGGGCGCGGAGGCAAACGCCAGAAACTGGGAGCTGAATGGAACAGGATGCAGGACAGGCCAAACCCATCACTGCTTCCAGCGAGCGTCAGTGCGGGTGTCCACAGCGACGGGAAGCCCGAGGCGGCGGCAGGCAGGGTGCTGCCGTCTGTCCCTCTCTGCTTCCTTCCCCTCCATTCATCAGGAGAACTATGTTTGGGGGAAGGGGCCAGATCCAGTATTGGAGCCAAAACTTGGCTGCTGCCTTTTACAGTACACATACCAGAATAAACTGCCCAAGACTTCATCCATCACCAAAAAAGGCAACTGTGAAAACACTCCTGGCCGGCCCCTTCCCTCACCCGCACAGGCATCCTCCCCGCGCTGGGCGGGGAGGCCCGGCCCTACTAATTGCTCTCGCGGATGCTGTGCGGTGTGGGGCCGGCCCTGCACTGAGCAGTTAGGAACTTCCCAAATCATTAACCTTTCTCCCAGTGCATTGTACTGGGAGGTGCTCCCTCTGCAGCCTATTCAGGAGCCCTATTGATCTGCCGCACACTCGGTGCCTTCAGAGTTGTTTATGATCAATATGCAAATTGCCCATGGCATTGATCTAGTATTAATTTTCAATTAGGGAATCCACAAGGGGTCTCTGAGGGTCAATACCTAACAATGCAAAGGAAACTCGGCTGAGGAGTGTGGGCCTGATGCTGATAAAGCCTCCTTCTCAATAGTTCAGGCCCTCAGGGCTGTCACCTTCACTTTGGCTCAGTCGGTTCCCTCCAAAGCCAGACCCCCCGCAGCCACCTCCCAGGCTGGAACCTTGACTGTTGCCGTGGAACTAACTCCCCCTCCTCCCACCCCCACCCCCGGTCCACAGGGACACTCCTGGCCTGCTAGTGCGGTCCCGACACCCACCCTCTGGATGAGTGCCCTAGGACATGCCTCCACGTCTCCCGATGCCACACCCACACCCGGGACCACTCTCTCCCCCAGCTCCCCAACCACACATACCTTTTTCCTCCCTCTCTCTCTCCCCCTCGTTTCTGCTTAGTCACAGAACGTCACCTTGGCACGCTGCCACGGCTGGAGCTGGCGAGCCGCACAGTCCCCAGAAATCTCAGGCAGTCAGGCAGAGCCGCTGGGCTGCCAGGTTATGCTTGGCAAACAACCCACTGATGTCATTTCAAAAAACCGGGGGGGGGGGGGGTGGAGAGGAAAAAGGCAGAGCTTCATATCATCTGTTTCTCCTTTCTTTTAGCAGAATTTTCCTTCCTAATGAAATACAAGGGTGGGGGGTGGGGGGATGTTAATTACTTTACCACTCGTTCATGGTTCCCAGAAGAGGCTGAGGCCTGCCCTCCAGGAACGCGGGGCAGTGCAGTGCATGTGAGCCACTGATGGGGCCGTCCCTGGGGAGAGCATGCCCAGCTGGGACCGGAGTGACCCGGGAACTCAGTCATTCCATTACGGCCCCTAACAGCCCCTGAGAGACCTGCGTGGGAAAGCTGTGCCGGCAAAAGGAACTGGAAGAGAAAAGTGTCCTGCTCTTCTCCCAGCAGGTATGGGGACACCCAGGCACAGCTGCGCTCCAGCTTGGGGCCCTGCAAGGGCCACACTCGTCTCTCTCTCTGCCAGGGCCTGGGATGGCCCACACTTTCTTTCCTTTCTCTCTTTGGAATAAGCCCTGCAGAGTCTCAGGCTCTCACATCCCATGATGCTGCTTGAGGATCCAACTCCACATCGACGGGGCGGTCGCCTGCCCACTTTTGGCACTGCAAACGGGCGCATTAGCTAACCAGGCTAATTGGTTTATGGATAACATTAATTACCATGTTGCTCATTAATGGATGAAATCTTTATTGGTGCCATTGATCAGCGAACTTGTTAGCTGGCCTTCTAACCAATGGCGGATGTAACAAGCTCTCTTATTGGCATATCAATTAATGCGATCAATTCCTGGCCAGCGGCTGCCATTCGCTTCCCTGGTTGTTAAGGCGTAGGAGACAGAGCCATGTCAAGCAGGCCTGTACTTAGAGTTCCTGGTTCTCAACTGGCTTCCAAGTGGTCTCTCTGCCACTCGGGGCTCATCTATCAACAACAAAAAAATTACACCTACCCTTCCACTTGAAAATCACCTTTCCATGTTCTGGTGGTGACGACAGTGCCACACTATTACCAGGTTACGTACCAGAAGGAAAAGTGTGAGGGGTCTGGGGACTGTTACAGCCAACAGGGGGACTGGAAGAATCGGGAGATGTTTCCAGATTTGGAACTCATAGAAATGATACGGTCTCCAGCCTGGACGTGGGACTACACTCCAGAAAACCCAAACCACAGTCATCAGCCTCCTGCCCACCCAGGGAAGGCTTCTCAGAACCCCTAGGACCCCCAGTCTCCCGATCCACAGTCCCACCTGCACCTGCTGACCACACCTTACAGCATCCACCTCACTCACTGCCTCCAGCCAATAGGCCCTGTGTGGAGACACTGGCTTCCCACCTGAAACCTCAGCTCCAGTATGGAAAAGGGGACCCCACCCCACTGCCACCATCAGTAGCACACAGTGGCACTAGAATGTTTGTTGCCTACAATAAATTGTTTCAACATTGCTTATATACTTGTCAAGTCAGAGTTGGGAAATTTTTTTGCTCTGGGCAGCAACGTGTCCGTAGGTCGGTGGTTTCAGCAAAGGCTCAGGGACAGGCTGTGGGGTAGATCCACGGAACCATGAATTTGGAGCTGGACCCTGCTGAGGAAGAGTGAGCAACTGGGCAGACATGTCACCAAAAAGGGGATGAGCTGCTGTGCCTATGGCTTTGGGGGGGGGGGGGTACATGAGGGATGCCTGACCCCCAAGACGCTTTAAAAGCACTACCTGGAGTTTGCACCAAAAGGAAGCAGCTTGAAATATTATTCCAGATTTGTTTCTAAAAGCCAAAAATAAATTAAATTTAAAAAGGGAAGAAAATCACTACTCCACTCAGCTGTGGTAGTGCTATTAATAAACTTTGCAAGCACAAACATTTAACTCGAGGAGAGAGGGAACAGGCAACAAGAAATGGTGAAAAGCAGATGGAGGGTGGGGACAAGAGCAGCTTTTGGGAGAGCAGTGACAGAGCCCAGGAGGCTGTGTGGCCATGGCTCAGGGACACGATTCTCACTCACCGTTTAAAAGCACCGCTGGGGGCTTCTAGGATAAACAGTAGAAATATTTCCTCTCGTTTTATAAATAGAAAGGGACGTTTTTCCACGTGGACCTTTAGTACTTCCATATTCACAGGATAGAGGTGAGTCCTGAACAGACCAAGGCAGGGGCCAGAGAGAGATACCCCAGCCAGGCGACACCCTGTCACAGTGGACACTGACAGACAGCAGAGACAAGGGCAGGAGAGGTCTCTGAGGGGAGGCCCAGACCTCCGCAACTTGCAACTTACAAAGTCATTCTTAACATGGGACGAAAACGGCTGCACATCCTACCCATGGAGATACCCAGACAAGGGGCCCTTCATCAGCCACTCAACACCATGGTGATTTTTCCCACAAGCTCAGCCAATGGCAAAAGTCCCGGGACTTTGAGGGTCGAGTTCCTGTGGGACCTCTGTGTCTGAATTGCTCTCCAGGGAGCCCCATAACGCTGCAGGGGTGCCGCACATTTTGAGTCTAATTTGGTTTTAAATTGGTTATTAAATAACTGGTTATTAAGTGCTATAACAATAAAGCATACTCAAATGTGATATATGCCAAAATTTAACACCCTGGTGGCCACGGCATTCACGTGAATGGCCAAGTCCACTAGTTTTTGTGTAGACCTCAGAGTAGAACAACTTCGGCCATTTCTGCTCCACTGGAGACTCTTCTGAGAGTTCAGGGCATCCTGCTAAAAACCCCTGCCATTTGGAGTGGCTTCCACATGAGGGAGGATCTGTGTAATAACAGAACCAAACCAAAGTACATACACAGAGGAGCAGCTTAGTCCACACTACTGAACTACCTTCCGTAACTCTCAATTTTGATCAACATGTTGATCAACTCTGCCCTATTCTCATTTTTAAAAATAACTACAGTTGTAAAACTTTTAAAAATTATTTATATATTCGGTTCAAGTTCGATTTCATTTTTCAGAAAAGAGGGCTCCACTAGTAAAAGTTTACAAACCACTGTTGGTCTGATGTATGGCTCTAGATTAAAGTGGGGTGCACTCTCCTCAAAGAACCTTAGAAACAGCACAGACAACCTAAAGTCTCTGGTAAGAACTAAAAAACTCCCAGCTCTAAGTTAACAAAGCACTCCTGCATACAGTTAGCTGCTATGGATACTAACCTGGCATGAAGGGCAATGTGCCAGGATGGACAGAGTTGTGCCATGGTGGTTAAGATTATAGTTGACTTAAAAGTGTCATTTTATGTTGGATATTTTCTTTACAATAAAAAATGGTCTCCTGATGACTTCCTATGGAAGCAAAAACCTAGTCCCTTTAAGACGGGGGCCCCTGGCTTCGTCTGCAACGGCGAATGCTCAGAATGGCAGCTGTCCTTGCTCCGATAACCTAACCAGGCAGAGAGCTTCCAGGACAGGTTTCTTCCCAAAGACAGAGCTTAGAGCGCCACAGACAGAGCTTAGAGCGCTCTCTCTCTCAGAAAAGAGGGGTTGTCTGTGTGTTCATTTATTTAGTCGCCAAGTCATGAAACTGAAATCTGTGCATTTTCCAGGTTCCAGAAATTGTGAATCTAACTGGGCGAGGACACATACCTGCGATCATGGAACTTACCCTCGGCCACCAACCCACCTTGGGTGACATAAGGTGGCTGTGTTACTTCCAACCCTATCCCCGCACCATCCTATATCCACCTGCCTCGGACAAGGCCACCTCCTTAACTCTAGGTGTGCGCCTGCTCACCCGAGCGATGGCAAGGCTGGCCTTGGGTGGTCTGACAGGGCTGCCACGGGAGGGGTCTCAGTGGGCCAAGTTCAATGCCATCAGCAAACAGCAGGAGTCATTGGGGGACCAAGCCCCGCCCACTCTGAAAGGACGTGTCACTCCCAAGACCCCGGCCCTGTGCTTCCCGAGCCTTCACCTGCGCCGCGGTTACGGTTACGTACCAAGGTTCGTCCGCAGCAAACACAACAATAAATCAAATCTTATCAGAATTGAGCTGTAAATCCGTGAAGACGCCGATAATTTCCAGCTCAGGGACTAACACCACAAAAATACTTTTTAAACTAATTACTCAGATTCCGAAGTGCTGCCCTAATGAGCCTTCTTTCTGCCCAGAACTTAGTAAGAGGAAAAACTACCTTCTGGAGCAGTAATTACTGCTTTCCCCTTCAAACTTCTAACTGGAGATCGATGCTGCATTTTAAGACCCATTGATTTACAATTAGCCTGGCTTTCCTGCTAAAGTGTTTTTTAAGCAGAGTTTACTTTTATTTTATTTTGAAATCTCCGAGATCTGGTTCTTGGGTTTTACATCCTCGTGGGGTGAGGGCAGGGGCTGGAAATCTCAAAGGGGAAGACACACATCAGAAGAGAGAAGACCAGAGGGATGCAAATCAGACCCAGAAGAGTGCGGAAGGGGGAAAGGGAAGTTGGTTTGTTCACAGGATAAATTCAGAGGCAAAGTAAAAACCAAAACAAAAACACTTCTAAAGCCAAAACTTGTAGGGAAGGGGAAAGAATGAAGAAATCCAAGGAGAGGAAGCAGAAGGAAGGGTGGAGGGTGGCTCGGGGAGAGTGCTAGGCACACAGCCTAATAAAGCGTAGCTGCTGCTGTCAGGGCCACCAGAGCAGCTCCTTCCTTATTGCCTCTGCTGTTTATTAGCATCCTTGGGAAGAAAAAAAAGAAAGAAAGAAAAAGCTTTGTGCATCTTTGCAAAACAAAGCACTAGTTAAAAATAGTGTGTGCAGCAGGGACAGTGTGCTAACATGAGGGTCCTGGCAGCTCCAGCATTTGCACAATCTGTCCCATGAGGAGAGAAGTAAGCAAAGCAATTAAGAATTTCATGCTGATTGCTTCAAGCATGTTTTTCTATGCCATAAAGATAATAGCATGAAGGATATGGCCTTGCTTTCCTCCCCTCCCTGCCTGGCAACTTCTGCCTCCTGTCTTTTGGGCTCGCTCTTTTCTTCACCTCCCGTGGTTGAAGACTCAGGATGCTGGGTAGCTGGCCTGGCGCCACTTGATGCCTGAAGAAATGCAGTTGTGCATGAGGGCCTCTCCTTGCCCCTAGCCGACAGCAAACCCGGGATAGGAGACGTAAGGAGACGTAAGCCGAGCTGCATCACTGACGCCACAAAGATGGGAGGCTTAAGAAATGGGGAACTGCCTGTGAGGCCTGGAGATCCTGGCTCTCCATGGTCCCCTCCTGTCACCCACTCCGGGCATTCACTATTGCTGGCTCCCAAGAGCAACTGGCAGAGATGGCGGCTCTGGAGAGATGACAGTGAGAAATAAAATCCCCAAACAATAAAATGGGGGTGACCAAAAGCTACTAACTTTTTGGTGGGTTTTTTTTTTTTTTTTAATTTAATGTTATTTTATAGCAGGATTGTATAGGCCAATTTCAAAGACTAATACGAAAAAAGTGCAATTAAATCCTTGAAAAACTGACAGATCAGCAAAACAAAACCACCCGGAGGAGAGCCCGATTGAGCCTCATTAAGAAAGAGTTCAGCCTGTTTTTAAAACCCTTCTTAACACTTAGCTGGGTACCTCCCAGCAGTGAGGGCTCCCAATGCGGCTGGCATAATTAGTGTCAGAATGGAAAGGGGGAAAAAAATCAACCTAGGAAATATAAATTAAAACACAAATTTGGGGGGGTAAGGTTCAAATGGAAAAACCATTCCGAATTCAAACAACAAGCTCCCATCAGTCCATCTGAGAGCAATGGGGAGAGAGGGAACTACTCCGCCATACCCAGAGATAAATATGTTCCAATTAAATAGAGAAAGGGCTGGGGCAGAGTGAGAAGATTTATGCTGCAATTCCCTATCTTCAACCTCTCCCCCTTCCCCCCAAAATATATTCTACATTGTGGTCACATCAACTCCAGGAGGCTGGGTTAATGGCAGACGGCCGGCAAATTGCACCGACCTCTACATTAATTATAACCATCACGCCTGACAATGGGGAAAATGAGATCTGGTGACAAATTTCCTCACCTTCAGCCATCGGGATCCCCCAAAGCTGGCGTGTATGCACATGTGTGAACCAGCGTGTGCGTGAGAGCGTGAGTGAATGCGTTACATGTGAAACCGCTGGCCTGTAATAAGGAGATATGGCGCTGAGATCCATTATAGAAGAGCAGGCCACTACGGGAGGAATACTCCGGAGATGGGAAAGATGGCAGGGAGATGAAGCCATTTTATTAAATCACGCAAATTCTAATTTATTCTGCAGAGAGCAGGGGAAGAAAATGGATTTATTCTCAGTATATCCTCTGAGCCAGCTCCCATCACCTCGGCAGAGGGAGGGAGGGGGAAGGTGCCAAGATTCATCTGGAAATCAAGGGAAAGTCTCGCCTTTAAAAAGCAAACATTAAAATATATCTGTTTCAACTCCTGCACCAGGAATATGGAAAATAATGCTTACGTCAGAGGAACTTGGGGGGTTTTTCTCTGGTCTTCTGATTGCTCCAGCAGGTGAAGGGGCTTATAAATGTGATTCGTTGCGCTATAAAAATCAGAAAGGCGACAGCAGCCACGATAAGATGCTGACAAGGACTGACAAAGGGAATTGTGGGAGATCTCCCCCAATGGCAAGAAATGCCACCTGCCACCTTCCCCACCGTGGGAACTTAAATGTCGATTTTTAAGTTGGGAAAAACAGAAAAGAAACGCTGTGCACAAGAACACAAGCACAGAGGTTGCCTTTCATTAACAAAAGGCGCTAGATTGCAATTAGAAAACCAAGGTTTTAATTAAACAATTACGTGAAGTTAGTTTGGCTTCCCATATGGGCCAACACTCAGCAGCATCTTGGGGTTAGCTTGGCCGTGAGCATTTAGAGCTCTGCCTGTTACAAAGGGAAATAAACTGATGATACAGCGTACATGTAACTATAAAGCCAGACACGGTACCTGTCCGTCTGTGGTTCCCCTGCCTTGTTCCAGAGTGAAGGAGAAGCCAGTGAGACTGACATGTGCACCTGCACTGTGGTCAGACCATAGGCATCGGTAACACTGTACTACTCGTGGTTGAACAGAGCGGATTACTCCAAGTGTCATGTAAAACCTGGCGGGGGTGGGGGATGACAGTGGGGGGACTTCCAACGCCCCCAGGTGAAGAACTGCATCTATCAAAGCACAGGACAGGCACAGCCAGCTCACTGAGAGGCCCCTTTTAACCAGGAGGGATTCCCAGGACCTTAGATACCTTCATACTCCCAAACCACCTCGTGGAGCAAAAAGAAAGCAATCTACTTTTTCACTGGCTTTTTGTTTTTGTTTTTTTACATACCGCCTGGGTGGTGGTTGCCCAGGGCAGACGGAAGGTGCGCATGGGTCCAAGGGCCCATATTCCCCGGGAAGACTTAGGTGTTGATGCTTCCTGAACACAGAGAAAACGCCTCGGTGGCTCTCAGCCAGCAACACTCACCACCTCCAAGACCTGCAAACTGATGTGAAACTGGTTCTTTCAGCATCTGCATCAGCCTTGAGAGAAAGAAGGTGGCCACCTTCTGCCAAGCGAATGGGGGCCTTTCTTAACAAGAACAGAATGACCGGTTTTCATGTCAAGGCTTCCAAGTCTGCTCCACCTCAGGGGCAGCAAATACGGAGAACTCCACACTGACACCTGCAGGCGACGCTTCAGAATGCACCTTCCCAGGAGCTAAGAGCAGCCTTACGTTCCTGAATTCCACATTCTCTGGGCTTCTCCGCCTGCTTGAAACACGAGTTTTGAAATGCTTCCAGCTCTGGAAATGGCCATGTCAAATGCTGAAGCATCCAAGATGGCCAGTCAGGTCATCGTGACCGACAGCTCCTACCTGGCTAGCACTGGGCTATCTTCCTAGGCATATCTAATCAAGACATCGAAAGAAAGCTTAGTAACAAAGCTCGTTAGTTGGCAACATGCTGTATCCCACACGTTACCCAAGGCTCACCAGATTACAGGGTAATCAATACGCTTTAGGTTTATAGATCACCGACACATTTTGTTTCTTTTAAGACTTCAGGAAATTCCTTAGACCACCTGGATAATGGAAAAATTAAAACAAGAACTAAATGAACTGAATTTAAGGTAAATAAAAAAGCAGAGGAGCTCTTTTGCCCCCTAACTTCATGCCACCGCCCTGCTGGGTCTGTAAAGAACTGGGAAATCTGAGGACGGCTCCGAGGACTGCAGAACTAATTCATTCCATCGGAGCTAAAGAGCAAAGTTGCCTTCCCCACCAGAATCCTTCATCTTCCAGACAAAGGAAGGTTTTTCTTCTTGCGGTTTCCCCCACCTGATTGTGTGAACTGCCTACGCGAGCAAGGAAAGGGGACCGGCGCGCCTCAGCCTGAATGCGAGGCAGCCAATCAGAACTAATCTCTGCCCTGGAAGTAAATTCAGCGCCTTCCCCGATCTGGTACCCGGGGGGGCTCCGGCGGCGGGGGGCAGGCTGGCTCCCCTCGGTGCCCCTGCCCGGTACCCCCAGAACCCAACGAGGGACTTTCTGCACAACACCTTTCCCCACCATCGGCCACGGAAGAAATTATTTTAGATCCAGTCCAAAACTGAATGCAGAGCCAACGAGTCTGACGTTACGACTTATTTATTTATTTCTTCCTTCACGAGCAGGAGGTTAATATAAGAGCAACTCCTTGGCAAACCTTTAAGGGTAATTCAAGCGACACTGATGTGAATCAATGTTCCCTTTGTGAGCACATTACTTGGCAGAAACTGGCTTTTTGTAACCCCCTTAAACCTAGCCGGCAAAACAAAAGGAAGGGGGGAAAAATGTCCTTCAAACAAAAGGCTGAGGTGAAAATAAAGAGTCGCCTGCACTTTATTCTCTCTCACAGAAGCAAATGGATCTGGTGCTTTTATACATTAATCAATCAATATCACTGACTGTACATCAGCAGGGTAGCCAGGTTATGAATGACCTTTCTGGCAAAGAGGACACTTTTAATGCTCATCAGGCTGCTCATAGCTTAGCAACTTTCCGAATTTATGCCTGCATGATTACCCCTCCGAGGCGAGCGGCCTGAGCGCCGCACCGAACGCCGCAAGGGCAGCCGTTTCCAGTCCGCGCAGAGGGAAGGAGACGGGCGGACACGCTGCCCCATTTGTGCGGGAGCTGCCGCAGCCCCGGGCGAGGCGGAGGGCAGGGCCGCCGCAGGGCAGCCACGGTTCCTGCCCGACCACCTTCGGCAAAGCCAGCCGGGCCTCCTGTTCAGCTTCAGGCCAATCCAAACAGGGCAGGTTCGGGGAATTCATCTAGAAAAGCAAGGCCGAGATCAACTTCGGCCTCTGCCTGCTTCTCCCACTCGGCACCCGAGTCCCCGGAGCTGGCAGACAGGCCGGCTGGGCACTGCAGGGCGATCCCAGGCCACCGCCCCTTCCTCTGCAGCCCCTCCCCATGTTGATGGGCCCCTCCAACGGGGCAACATGACTTCATGTTTCCAAAACGAGAACAGAACTTTCATCTCAGTTCTTTTTCTTTTTCTTTTATTTTTTTTAAGCAACCCACAGAGGGGCATTTTCTACCAAAAAGATGACACTGACCTACTCTCTTCAGAAACATTCAGCTCAGATTAACAACACTTGGGCCAGTCCTCTTTATTTTTGCCTCTCACCAACTCAGCCGTGCTCTCGGTGCTCAGAAGGCAGGCGAGTTCTCTGGATTCCATTCTTTGTGGGTGGAAATGGGGCAGAGGGCTGTCCGTGGGTGTGGATTCCTATGACAACCATTATCACCTCAGTGAGACCACATGGGGGCAAAAGAGGAAATCCCACCCCCGTTGACAACCTCATCTTTCTCTCCCCAACTTGCCTTTTACAGTTGTGGTAAAAAAAAAAATATATATATATATATATATATATATATATATATGGAAATCGGCTGTTCCATCTACAAGACCCCACTTTTTTTCTGTCTCCCATACAGGGAAATAAAGACATAGAGGGAATTTAAAATACAGCTTCAACTTCATTTGAATTCTAAGAGAAGAAACCATAGGCTGAAGCTCACTATCATCACTAGAAACAAGCCGAGTTCAGGGTAGGAACGCGTTTTACCGACACCATTTTTAAGTCCACAAAGAGCAGCCCAGCTACGTGAGAACGCGGCAGGACAATTTGTTGCGGCCACTTCTGGTCCCGGACACGAGGATGCATGTGCCTGGCTGCTCTTGCTTCTAATTTCTGAAGTCGGGAGAGGTTGTTCAGGGAGAAGCTGGGCCCTCAGAGGCCAGTTGACAGAAACAGGTGATAACAAACCCAAGGAGAGGAGCTTGATCTAAAGGCGGTGACCTGGCGACTCTGAAGGGCCGGGGCGCTCTCATTTCCGCGCCCCTCCGCAGGGCGGATGCCGAGTCCCCACCTGGCCGCCGCGGGGAAAGACAAATTCTCCGGCAGCTGAAGCATTTCTTCCCCTTCTCTCCCCACCCAGTCCTCCCTCTCAGCGCTCCACACGTAAGTAAATAAGTCTCGTCACTGATCATTTCTAATAGATTCAGACTCCCAGCCAGAAAACCGGCTTTCCATGCAGCGCGGGAGGAGCAGGGAGTGGTCCGGGCAGGCTGGCAGGAGGGCTGGGAGGGCGCACGGCCTCCCCCTCCCGCTTCGGGTCCGAGGGCCTGCGTTTCCCACGGGAGGCTGCAAAGCCACATATTTCAGCAACCATGAAAACCTTCCCACGTTCACTTCCTCCCTTTCCTGTCATCATTTAACAAACATCAACACTTGTCCCTCTCCGCAGCCTCCGTAACTGACAAGCTTTTCAAGTCACCTTTGGAGCGGCCACCCTGGGGGCGTCCCTCACAAGCAGGGCGGGGTGTGGCTAAATCCTCAACGGCCCTTCCTCTCCAGGTCTCTGCACCCAAGCTTGGCTGTTCCTCTTGACGTTTCCCAAAAATCCACCCCCTGGTTAATAACTAAAAAGTCTGACTTCTTGCGTGTGAGCGTAAGGCTGGCGTTACAGCCCCTACGTGTTGCCCCAGGTTACAGACACTACCTGCCCGCTTCCCTTCATCTCTGCGTGGCCCGCAGCAACTCTGGTTTAGGCCTTTCTCCCGCATCTTCCCTTCCCCGTTCAAACGAGCCGCTGCGCTGGCCAGCGGCCGGGCAGGCGTGTCCTCTGTGCTGTGTTCACACCTCCCTTCCCGAAGGGCCTTGGCACCCAGCGTTCCCTGCGGCGCCGCTGTGTTGCTGCACACTGCTTGTCATGCAGCGTGTCCCCCTCCTGCGTATTTAAATCTCTATATGAAGAATACCAGCTGAGGTAAAGGGGCGTTAGTCTTCCTCTGAGCATTTGGTGGACACCCCCACGTCAGTAACAGTGCGAAGTGAACCTAACCCCCAAGACCAGGACGGACAGCAACTCGGGTGCAGACGCCCTCGAAGGAAGCCCTAACTGCTTCCCTGCGGACCAAGCCCTGGACGGAAGACGACATCACAGAGGAACTCTAACGTCTCTGCTGACGAACACTTCGGGTTACGAACGCCATAAACCCAGAAGTAAATGCTCTGGTTTTCGAACATGCCTTGGAGGTCGAGCACGCCACGCAGCTTCCGCAGAGGGCAACATCCTGAGGCCGAGCTGTTGCTGTGGATCCCTCGGCTTTCGAACGTTTCAGAACCCGAACGGTCTTCCAGAACGGGTTACATTCGAAAAACGAGGTGCCACTGTATCTGGAAAAGGGAAAGCTCCAAGATGCAAAAGAGGCAAGGATGTGAAAATCCATTTGGTTTTAAAATTTCACCCAAGAACAGATGTAACTATTTTCTGTCTCCCACTCCCTGAGATGGTAAGCTCTATGAGGACCAGGATGTTTGTCAAATTGTACACTATGTAACCTACAGGCAAGTCTGACCCCAGCAGGTCACTTCTGAACTCCTCCCACAGCATTCAAACCCCAACTCAGGTCCCTGCTTACGAGGGTAAGTCTAGTGATCTATGCCGCCTGCCTCTCCCCTCCCTAAGACACACCAGCTGCACAGGCCTTCCTTCTGCCCCAGGGCCTTTGCACCAGCTGGGCCCTCAGCCTGCCACCCATGTTCACCACCACATCCCCAGGGCTTTGCAGATGCCTGGCACAGAGGAAGTTTCATTAAATACACATTAGAAAACACAAAGGCACATGTACAAACACGACCGCATTGATCATTTCACAGCTCAAAGTACTTGTTTGTAGTTGTGAGGGGGTATTCACCCCACGTCTTGTGCCACTCCAATACTTTAAGCATTAGATCTTGGCAACAGATTGTCACGCATCAAAAGACATACATAAAGCTTTGAAACTTTTCTATAAATTTGTGACTGAGGCACCATATCATATTGGCAGATGGGCAGCTGACCTCTCAAATGGTCCATGTTCCCCAGGCCTCCCTGTGTGGCCACCAATTTTGCCGAGTCAGGCTGGTGGTGCCCATTAGGACTACCAACTCTAGTCCCAACCACTGTGGCATAATCTGAATCTGACCAAGAATGAAAGCCATCCATTATCCACAGGGGAAGCTGTTTGGAAACATCCAGATGTTCCAGTTTGGGCGATGGAACCTTGGGAAATCCAACAGAATTCAGTTTATAAGTTTATAAGTTGCAGTGACGCTGACTGGAAAGTGACAAGACTCTCTCAGAATCCTGGAGGCTGTGAACAAAGTCGTCGGCCAGTGCATTTCCAGCTGGCACAGCCCGGGCAGGTGTCAGGCGAGGCAAACATCTGTGTACCCACTGGAATATTTTAAAGAGTGGAGTCTACATTCCTTCCTACCCTCAGGCTAGTGACAGCCAGCTGAACAACCTTAATGAACTATTTTAAATAGAAGCTGGAACATTAGCCTAGGAACCTAAGAGAGTTTCACATTCTTGAAATGAACCTGGGGCCTGAAGGAGTTCCCCTACTAAGTGTTCATGGGTGACTGCCACGTGCCCAGGCAGAGCTGGAAGCAAAGACAGAGAACCCGGGAGGCTGGAAGGGGAAAAGACCAATGGGAGAAGGTGTTTGTGGCATTTGAGGTTCCATTCCGTAACCCAGGTGAGTTCTCACTTTACAAATAAGCCCACCCGGTAGGTCCTGAGTTAGGCTATGGGAGCTTCAGATAAGCCTCCTCTCTTGAAGGTGGCTCTGTGCTTGGCCACGTCAGACACGTGGGCTATGACGGCCTTCTGTTAGCACCAGTGCTCAGCTTGCTCGCTAATGAAGGCCAATAATGACTCGGACCTCATCCCCACCCAATGGGCCAAAGCAAGGCGGAATCAAGACCCAGACTCCAGGGCAGGGTACTGAAAACAGAGAGAGAGGCAGGCGTTTTGCTGTTGAGATGAAGGTGGCATCCTGTGACCCATCAGTGGCCAAGGAGGCAGTCCACACTGTGGTCAGGGTCACCTCTAATCCATAACAAATGAGTGTTTCCACCGTCAGAGCTGGCTCTTCCCAATTCCACCCCTGGCCAAGGCCCTGATATCGGCCGGGTATCTCCATCTGTTGGTGGAGCCATGTGTCCTGAGGGCCAAAGACACGGTTCTGCTGCTGGTGCCTGTTTGGAGCATGAAGTCTGGAGCAGGGCTTCCCTTGGCCTCGAGGGCAGAGAGAATGCCACCTTGAAGATTCTGCTAACTCCAGGACAGCCACCAGTGGGAGAGACACACTCGGGGCCTCTCTGAGCTCAACCAACACCAGCTCCTGCCCATGGGAAGGGAACGGGTGTGCCGAAGCTGCAGACCAAAAAATAGTGCAGTGCTTCAGGCCGTGAGGTGCCCAACGTGGAGGGGAAAGAAAACAACAGAGAGATCCCCGTGGACAGAAAAAATGGAAATGTGGCATGGCCCTGGCCTAACACATGATCCAAAAATGAAATGGGACTGACTTTTCTCCCTAGGCAAACGTGCGTAAGGCCAAGGCACAGGTGTTTGGAAGAGAGGGGAGAGGGAGACAAGACGGGGTCAGAAAGAACCTGCACCAGCTCTCTGCCACACTTCGCTGCAACAATTTTGTGTACCTTCTCTCACTTAATTGTCATGAGACTCAATGAGACAGGCCCCCAAAATGTGCTCAAGGACCCCCTTTTACAGATAAAAGAACTGACGCCTTAGAGGTATGAAGTTGGAGACCCCTGAATTAAACACGCAAAATTTTTTGTATACATGCATTTTTCTGGGGTGAGGGAATCACTTCATTCATCAAATTACCCGAAAAGGTAGAAAAATAAAATAAAATAATTCCTGGATTATGTAACATGACCGAAGTCAGCCAACTGAGAAAATCTGGGATCTAAACTCCCATGCGACTTTTAAAAGCTCTTTGCAACCAGGGCTGATGCGGAAGTCCCCAATGTCCACTGTGTGAGACATGTAGGGGACCTCAGGAGGTTTCCTCAGAGCTGAGGGGATGCAGAGGGAGGCGACACGGGCGCTGGGTCACTGCAGAATGTCTGAGGACATTCACGTGGCCTGTCCGCTCTATCCCAGAGGTCCCACGAAGCAATTCCACCTCTCTGAACTCACTCAGGGTACAAGAGTGACACCTTTGCGTGGAACCCAACCCTGCTCCCTCTCTCCGTTACTGACACGGGCACAAACCCAGCAACCTGCAGTCTCACTTCACCTGAAGTCAGAAATGACCGAGGAATGACAGGACAAGCAGTAAACACTCAGATTCCCCAAACTGCAGCCTTTCTGGAAGAAAGTTCTGCAAAATATGAACAGGCATCATCTTTGAGGAGGGGGAAGCTTCATCCTTATGGCCTGTGGGATTTCCCAAACCCTCATACACACACTGCAATTAAAAAAAAATAAGTGTGGCCCTGGCTGGTGTGGCTCACTGGTTAGAGCATCAGCCCACACACAGGAGGGTCGCAGGTCTGATTCCCAGTCAATGACACGTACCTGGGTTGCGAGTTTGATCCCGGCCCCAGTTGGGGAGCGTGCAGTAGGCAACCAATCAGTGTGTTTTTCTCACCTCTCCCCCGCCCCCTTCCACTCTCTCTTAAAAAAAACAAGTAAATAATCAATGGAAAAAATTATACTCCAGTGAGGATTAACAAAAAATAAAAATAAGTGTTACTGCTTTTCTCATTTTGGAAGGGGAGCTGCTTACACACTAAGAATGCATCTCCCTGACATGAATGTTTCCCAGGTACAGGCGGAGGATCCAGTGTCACGTCTCACTAACCCAGCCAGGAGACTGTCCAGTCAGCACCCTCTGCCCTAGCCCAAAGTGCACCAGAAACCCCCAGCTGAGAGAAGCACACCCTTAATTCTACTCCACAAAGCGAAGGATGGCCAGGGAGCAGATTACGCGAGAACCCGGAGTAGTTGCACTAAATTTAGAAAAACCAACCAGCACTTTTTAAGCAGGTCGGGAAAGTCTAGAACAGCATCACCCAGATAATAGAACACTGGCCATGTGCACTTGGTCCCACGGAGAGGGCATCCAGTGTCATCCTGAGGAGGAAAACAGGTACTGAGCTTATGTGTGTCTCCCTTCCATCCACAGGATGGAGAGACCCACAGAGCACCTTTCCGAGGACAAGACATGCCCACATTTGAAGGCCACGAGGAGCAACACCGTAATCCTACCATCGATCGAGTGCCCTCTGGAGCTAGCGAGTAGTTCAACTCCTCTTCCATGCTTGATGACACCGGTTTATACCTATAACCCTCATTTATTTTAGTTAGATCATCTGTTTTTTGCTCACGTAGTCATTTCCTGTCAAATTTCTGGCCAACATGAAAAGCAGCAAGCCTAGGGGGAAGAGTGTGATCTTTTGCAGAAACAAAAGAGGAGATACTGTGTATGACCAGGCACTTTTTTTCTGGAGGTGCCAGTTTTCTTCTGACGACACAACAGGTCCTCAAATAACATAGTTTTGTTACAACATTGATGAGATGCCATAGATACACACAAGACATAACTCTTGTATCAGTTAGCTTAAGGTAAAACTGGTTTCACTGCATGTCATTCTGCTTACAGTCCCGGACCCAATCGATGATGTTAAGTGAGGACTTGCTGTGCTCCTGGTCGACACACAGACCTGTTCAGGTGGCTGTGCCGGCTAGTTCTCCTTAACCCTCAAAAAGGGGGTGAATGTTTATAGGGGCAGGAAAAAGGCAGCAGCAGCGATGGGGACACAGGAGAGCAACTGTGTGGGATGGAGCACGCTCAGAGCCACCTCGGGCCGGCGGGGACCCCGCAGGATGGTGCCCACGGAAACACGGAGCTGCCTGGGCAGCTCACCAACGGGCGGACCTGGGACCAGGGCTGCAAAAGCAGCGTAAGGCCCGGTCCCTGCTCCACAGAGGTTACAATTAGGAATGAACAGTACGCAGATATTAAATAACAGCCACACAGGCTGTCAACTCTTTCTGGAATGCTGGAGAGAAATCAACAGCGCATGCCCACGTGTCAGACCCTGTGGCACGCGCTCCGCACTGTCTGCGTGTGGGAAAGCGGGAGATGAGGGAGGAAAAGTGTGGGTTCGGCGGCAACACCGTTTTCGTGCTTCTTTCTTACCCATACCTGCTCCTTGACCTGCTCTGTCCCACTCGGAGCATCGGCGCCCCCCGAGGGACCCCAGCCAGACACCTCCCAATCGCCCTTAGCTGCTGTCCCCCGTTTCTCCCAGAGGGAACCGCCCAAACAGCACTCTCATCCCCCAGCCCAGATCCTCCTCCATCTTCCACTCACACGAGCTTCACCTTCACACCCTCCCGTCTCCCGCCCGGAGCCGCGCTGCGCGCCCGAGACGGCGAGGCCGCGGAACCTGCCGCGTGAGGGGAAGGTGCGGGCTCCCCTTCCCGCAGACGGACCGCGGCTCCAGGGCCTCCCTCCTGCCCGCCCCCGCTCAGGGTCTACGCTGGCCGCACGGAACACCCTGCGCCCTCCCCACGCCAGCACAGCAGCAGCTCTCCGGGTCCCTGTCGGCAGTGAGCTCCCCGGGGCGCAGAGCGCGTCCCGCCTTCGGGCACAATAGTCCTCTGTTCCCCACGAGGCAGGGGCTGGGGCCCTTCTGTGTGCCGCCTTGACGACGAGAGGAGGGATAATTACCTCCAGAAAGGAAGAAAGGCAGGAATGGGGCCTGGCAGACATTCTAAGAATGGACAGAAGGGAAAGCTGACAATGATTTGACGCAAGAAGAAAAATCAGAAGGCTGCGTTTCCACCAAAGCCAGTGAGGGAGAGGAGTGGGAGACGGAGACGGGCCGGGGCCGAGCCTCCCGAGCCATCCCGGGACAAAGATCAGCCTTCTCATCTGTGCCCTTTGGAGACAGGGGAGCGGATGCAAAGTCAGGGAACAGGGACCTCGACTTCTTATTACATCGAGTGGAGGAAAATGAAAAGCTAAACAAATGCTCTTACATGAAAAAAAATACTGCGAGTCTGGGGGGAACTAAAAGCCCGGATCCGCAAGCAGCACGCCAACCCCTGGCTTCTCCCTGGGTGCCCCTGCGCGCTGACATCAACCCAACCCGGACCCAGGGCTGGCCTGCCAGAGGCCCCACCAACACAGAGCAACCCATGGCGACAAGGACCTAAAGTGAATTCCGATTTACCACAGTACTGACTTCCACATTCCTAAGACCCTGCGACTCAGGCGCTGGCCAAGCTAAGGCTTCCTATCCCTTCTTGTCCTATAATCATTTCTTTGGCTATTTTCAAAGTTCACCGTCTCTCACTCATTTCCACTATCAGTGGCCAAGGCATTCTGAAGATGTCTCTCTACTCTCTCAGTATTCTGGTCTGCTGAATTACCTAATCATCTAGAAACAGGTAAATAATCTATAAGCTTGAAAAATCAACTTTAGTGACCATACCACCCTCTTTTTTGGCCCAATAGTTCCACCTATTAATTTTATTAGCATATATTTTTCCAAATAATCCCATTTAAAAATCAATTCCATATTAAGCAGACACAACGTATCTCTCTCCACTAGGTACTCATTAATTACAAAGGGGAAAATAGTTAACTTCACAGTGGATAACTCACGAATCATCATGATTACTAACTAACTCATCACTAACTATCACCATAACTCAGTGATCAAGGCTGACATCATCAATAAAGAGACAAGTTAATATCATGTCCCTCCTGATACGATGCATGAGGAGAGAAGCACCACTTGCCTAGATTTTCTGTCAAAATACGTCGCCTGGTTCTAACTATAAGGAAACTTCAGGCGAACCCAAATTGAAGGCGAACATGAAATCACTAACTTGTACTCATCAAATATGTTGACATTGTGAAAGACAAAGGAAAGACTGGGGAACTGTTACCAGATTAAAGGACCTTAAAGAGATGGAGAGAGATCTGAATACAACTCGTGCCCTGGAGTTTTCTTTTCATAGAAATGATATTATTGGGATCTACAGATTACCTAGTTTTGTGTTCATTCATGTTAATTTTCTGGTTTTGGTGATTTTTCTGTGGTTATGTAAGATAACACCCTTGTTCTTAGTAAAGACACACTAACCTATTTAGAGATCAGATGGTACCATGTCTGAAATGTACTAGGAAGTGATTCAGGGAAAAAAACACACCAATGTAAGTATCTGTGCATGTGTGTGTATGTGTATGTGTGTGCACGCTACATGTGCATGTAGAGAGAGTGAAAGTGTGTGTGAGATGAGATTTTGACAAAACAAGTGTGATAAAAGGTTAACACTTGGGGAACTGGGCTCAAGAATTCTTTTATTCTTGACTTTTCTGTAAGAAAAATAAATTATATCGAAATTTTAAAAATTTTCAAAGAGGTATACATAAAATACAGTAAGATTCCTAACATCTGTAGTCCAATTATATAAATGTGTTCCATTCTTAAGTATTTGAAATTATACATATCACTGCATAAATATTTTAGATTGTATGCAAATTTCATTTGCTATTTATTGTTTTCAAGTTACTAATGAAAATGTTAAACAGAAACAGAACTCTCACCAGCCCTTAAAGTTCCCCTCAACACAAATAGCCCAGAAATCAATATATTGTTTCTACTTATTAGCCTTTCTTTTAGGGTTCAACACTTGTAAAAATTTCTCTGCGGGCTCTGAATTTGATTAAGAGATGATGGGAAAGACAAGAGTTTTTGTGTATATATTTTATGTACAAGTGGTGCCTCGGTTTTCGAACGTTTCCGTTGACAAACATTTCGGTTTATGAACGCCAGAAACCCAGACGGAAATGCTTCGGTTTTCGAACACGCCTCGGGAGTCGGACATGCCGCACGGCTTCCGCCGAGGGCAAGGTCCTGCGGCCCAGCTGTCGGTTTTCGAATGTTTCAGAACTCGGTCTTTCAGAACGGGCGACATTCGAAAACCAAGGCACCACTGTTGTTTTTGTTAATCCTTACCTGAGGATATTTTTCCCATTGATTTTCAGAGAGAGTGGAAGGGAGGGAGAGAGACAGGGAGAGAAATATCCATGTGAGTGAGACACATTCACCGGTTGCCTTCCGCACGCATCCCGACCAGGGCCAGGGATCTAACCTGCAACCTAGGTACATGCCCTTGACTGTGAATTAAATCCGTGGCCCTTCGGTGCGTGGGTGGAAGCTCTAACCACTGAGCACACAGGCCAGGGCTATGTATGTGGGTTTAATACGTCTATGATGTTCACGCTTGCAGTCCTATTTGTCTTTGAAAGGGGCAGCTTTGCACGGTGGAGGGGAAAAGGGAGGCAAATAGATCCAAACGACGGAAGAAAATGGGATTATAATGTTGGTCCTTGCCCAAGATCCTTTCTCTAGCTACACCAGCTTGTTCACTGGCCCCTCACCAAGCCCCTTACCTTCCCAACGCCCCTACCATCTCACTCTACCTGCTTCTGACCATCCATCCTTCTGGGAACCAATCAGCCCACTCTTGGAGCTGTGCCAGTCATTCAGGCACAGAATTCCTCACACCTCAGAAGGCCCAGGATATTTATTGTCCTGCTCCACGATCTGGTAATAACCGTCAATCATCCTGAATCGTGTGTGTGTGTGTGTGTGTGTGTGCACGTGAGAGAGAGAGAGAGACAGAGAGACAGAGACAGACATCCCCCCAAAAGATGACAGACAGGAGTCATTTCTCCTACTCTTTTCCATATTCTCACAGAAACTGGTATTTACAACTAACAGGTGTTTAACAAACAGTTGTAAAGCTCAACATACATGCCCAGTGTTTCCAATGCAGAAATGGGGGAAAGGACTGCCACCGAGTAACCTTGAAAAGGTGCTGGCAGAGAATGGTGAGTATTTCTGAATTTAGCGCCCCCAGAGTACATTTGCATTTGTGCAATACAACCTCCCCCTTCCATGAGAATCCACACACATTACTTCATTTTCTCTTATTAGTACGATGGGACGTGTTCTCAATGAGGCCACGGCACTACAGCTATTCCTCATCATTCCATTATCACCAGATGCTTATAGATTTCCCCCTTTATTACTCATCTTATTTCCTCCATCAAGTATATTTCATATATGAGGTAGTAATTACCAAGTTCTCCACTCCTTACACTTAAAAGTTTGATTTTTTTTTCCCTGATCATAAAAGCAACAAGTGCCTGTTGTTGAAAATCTTGAAAATACAAAAAAGTATGAATGGACTAAAAATCACCCATAATCAGCGCTAACATCTCAGTATACTTATATATATTTAAAAGAAACTGGGATAGTTACATATGATTCTGTGCCTCACTTCCCTGTCTATTGAACTTTCTTCTATATCCTTAAATATTAATCAAGAACATTATTCCTAATGGCTACCCAGACTCCTACCACATAATCGTACACAGGTTACTTAATCCCCTCTTTATCTTTTAAAAGATGGGTGGGAGAGACTCCTAATTGCCTTCCTAATAACTATTCTTCCTGGTGAACAGAAAACTCATTTTCTTCAGGGTGGCAATGCCCCTATTAGAAACTGCACCTCCCAGTCTCTGTTGTGTCCAGGGAAGAGTCACGTGGCTGAGCTCCAGCCAACAAGATACAAGAGGAGGCAACTGGGCGAGGCTTTGGGGAAAGCTCTTTAAAGAGGTGTCCCGGTGCTTCTGCCTGCTTGAGACCACGAGGGCGGCTATGTGGAAAGAGGGAAGGAAGCTGGGTCCCTGCTGACCCTGTGGGGCCCCGTTCTTGCACCTGGCAGCCCTCCTCCCCAAGCCTGCTTATGAGAGGAGAAATGAAACCAGTAATCCATTCGCCCAGTCCGGGGGTGCCTCTGTAACTCGCAGCTGAATGCTATGAGATGGAAGAATTTTGTTGTGGTTGTTTCTCCACCTTTTACTAGCTTCCTAGTCTCTCTAGCTTTGAAAATATGGGACCAAGACCTCACATACAAACCAGACTGTCTGAGGTCACCCAGTCCAGCCTGAGACAGACTGGCACAGGGGAGTCGTTGGGTCTCTCTTCTTCTCATTCTCGGCTGCCCAACTCGTGGATAGTAGCCTGCAGGGAATGACACGGGCCTGTGTTTGCTCATTTCTACAGTTCATACAGCTCCAGCTGACAATGACCAGGAAAGCTGCCCCTCACTGGTGCAAGTAATTCCCATAAAAGAATTCCAAAATTATAGGCTGCTGGGCTGCCCAGCACACACTTCCACCTGGGACGCAGCTAGCAGGGGGGGCTGATGGCCTGCAAACTTGGGGTAGCCTCTGGGGTCCTTCTCAGAAGAAAGGCCTGGTTTGGTTTGAACCCAGCCCTGCAGGGAAGCCTTCCACCCAACACACCTCCTCACGGAAGCCGGAGGCACTGCCAGGCACAGCCCAGAAGCCCAGAGAGGTCCCCAGATCCCAAGAGAAACCTGAAGGTGCACATGGCTGTCCATACAGCTTGCCAGGGGCCAGGTGTCTGACTCACACAAGCAGCTGGTCGAAGCCTCGGCAGTGCAGTTTCTACCTGATTCAAGGAACTGGAGTCACAGCTGCCACTGGGAAAGCTGCATCTCCACTGGTGAATACACTTTTCCCCCGTGAAAGCAGCGGAGAAGGTACTATAAAGTCCTCATGGAGCCCCAAACTCCAAGACTGGTATATGTGAGGGGGTTAAGCAAACTACCTGCTTAAGTCAGCTTTAACGAGCCGACAATGCTTTAATCATACTGCTTAGGAAAAAATGGCCAAAGGGCACAAGTCAAATGTGCAGCCTTCGTGAGAACAGAAGAGGGATGGCAGTTCCATCATCCTCAGGTGATGCAATATCCTGCCGGCCTGGGAGCTGGAATTCCAAACGGTCGCACCTCGGCGGCGTTTCACAGCCGGGGAGGAGAGAGGAGGCTGCCGAGCCACAAGTCTGACAGTCGAGGACCCCATCTACTGTTTCGCCGTCAATTAATAGGACAGGGTTTCTATCCAAAAACTAAAGGCTATTTTTATCCCAACTTGGCTGTTTCATAAAATGCATACATACAGCCTCAGAGGTTTCGGTCTGAAGCAAGTCTTCAGAATACTAGGTTCAAATACTTCACTGCTACGATAAAGGGTAAAAGAACCTAACAGAAGTCGATCCATAAACTTAGACTTCGTGAGCTGGAGACGGTGGGGCACCCATCCCCCTGAGAACCACGGCAGGATGAGCCGGCATTTGGAGCTTCCTCTCTTTCTGTTGAACGAAGCCAGGAGCTCCCCGCGACACGCGTCTGCTGGAGGTGGGCAGGAAGCTCATGAGATGCCGGCCACATCTCAGCGTCGCCTTGGTCAGCAGGTTGTCCCCAGCCCTCCAACCACTTCCTCCCGTTTGGCGCCGCCCATTAAGGAGTTTTGTTAACCAAATGCTTGGGGGTTTGGTATTTATATTACCTTCCTTCCGCCCTCCCTTCTGTTCTACCAGGGGGGAAAAAAGTTCTGATAAACTTTAATAAAAACAAAATTAAAATGATTAAACCTTTCATATCCTTTAGAGATAATCTGTCTTCTGCTGGCTGGTCTGTCTGGAAGGAAACAAATGCAAAACCGCAGCTTGCTGCTGCTCTTCCACTTTTTTCCCTCCCCTAAGGAAACAAACAGAAAAGACTGCCTGTGGCCAGATTTTTAAAATAAATTAAATCTGTCCTCACACACGGCAGCCAGGTGTGGCTGAAACATTCTTTCCAAATACCCATGATCTATACCAACATCTTTCCCTCCAGGGGTCTTTCAACATAAGCCTGACAATCCCAAGGGGGACAGGGAACCCGAAGGGGGAGAGGAGTGGAGTCAAAATAGTTCTTGAAAAAGAATCACTATTTTCCAATTAGCTGTGTAATAACTGCCTTACGGAAGGGACCAAAAGCCCTGTGCCTGCACACCATCTACTGGAAACACACACACACACACACACACACACACACAGCCCAAGCTGCATTTCTGATTAAAGAAAAGCCCAGAGAAAATAGTCCAGTGTGGCACAGATCTCCCTGGTCGTCAGTGTTCTGGGGAAGTCTTCAGATCCGCCGGGGGTCTGGGCACATGTCCGCAAAGGACAAAAACGGCTGCAGAATTAGACCAGGCCTGTCTGTCAAAGGCTGGCTAGACGCGCAAGTCAGTCAGGGCCGGGCCACCCATCAGGCCCTCCAGAGTGCGACAGTGACCTTTGGACACGCTGCACCGACCGGGGCCACCACGGGAACAAAGGTGTTAGGACGCTGGGCTCTTTTTCGGATTACAACAGCGAGTAGTGAAATGCAGTTCTTGTCCTGGTGCGACACGCCGTCATCTTAGAGATGCCCCGTGGAGTGTGGGTGCCCATCAGAAGGCAGAGCAGGAGGAGAGGAAGGGGTTTGACTTTGCTGTCATCTCCCCCCACCCCCTCGCCCCCGCACCAGAGCCAGCTCCTCCTTCTGGAGCTTGGGGCTTACGCTGTAGTACAGACAACTCATCCTTAAGTCAAAAGGACAGAAGTCTCTCCTGTGCTTCACACTTAGGCAGTGAGTCACCAGGAAAGGATTTTGTTTTTTGAAAGAAAGAGCTGCTGAGCAGAGAGCTTCGGAGCTGTGCGGATCCCGGGGAGCGGCTTCTAGGGGGCCCCGTCTGCTTGCAGTTGCTGCTGCTCAGGAGGCTCCTAGGGACAGCGCGCACTGCGGCCACCCCTCTCCTCCCTTTACTTGGGGCATGATGGGTGACGGGTAGGGAGATAACTCACATCTTAACCACGGTGGACGTGCAAGTAAGTTTCCACAGTAATCTGAGTAGTGGGAGTCACCCTGCCACCTCCCCTGCTCAGGCCTGTCCCTTCCTGATGGGAGCAAAATCCAAATTCCCCACGCGCTGCTCGGACCCCATCTCCCGGTGCACGCCGCCCTCTCCGGGCCTCTGCCTGCCCTCCTGCGCCTCCAACCAGCCCAGGGGGTTGTGCTTATAAGGCCCTCTGTCTTGCTCACCACCGTCTCTCTCAGCTCCAATGTCACCTGCCCAGAGAGACTTTTCTGGAGCACCTTATGTAAAACAGCTCCCTCGTCTCACCCTGCCCCATCTGGTTCTATTTTTATAGCACCTTGCACACCTAACATTCTGTATTTGTTTATTTGGTATCTGTCCCCCGCTACGAGAGGGGAAATTCCAGACTCTGTGTCTTCTCCTTGCTGGCAGATTTCCCAGAGCCCAGAGAAGTGCCCAGCCATACTAGGACACATCTCAGTCCCATCTCCCCGGCCTTATGGAGTTCTTCATCTCTGTCCTGACAGGGTCCAGCAACGGCTCAACTTTCCTTTCTGGATATGAAGAGCCCTGTCCCGGGGCCAAGCAATGCTGTCCCTGGATGAGTTCATCAGCCCCAGCAAGGAAGCAAGACACAGCGTGGAGAGCACTGCCCTGAGCCCTGGGCCTCTGTGCCAAGTCCCAGCTTTGCCCCTGCCTAGAGCAGCACTGGCCACGTGAACTTCCTGCAGGGAAGGAAATGACCTCCATCTGCCCTGTCCAATACGGCAGCCACTGGCCACCAGTGGCACTGAGCACAAACAGTCCAGAGCAGTGAGACCCCAGTGACCTGAGACCCCTACGGTCATCTGTGAGGGGGTCACCACGCCTTCACTTTCTGCTCTTGTGGGAAAGGAAGGCCCTTTGGGAGGCCGGCCGTGAAGCCCGCCGCCCAGGCTCACATCTGGGAAAGAACAAGGCTGGGCACTTGGCTGTACCTGCCCTGTGAACATGTGTGAAGGACAGGTCCTAAATGAAAGTTATTGAGGGTGAAAACATCCGCAGTTAGACCTTTAAATAATGGCAAGCCTGGAGTATTCGACACAGAATAAAGTAAACCAAGAAATAAATCCTTCAAGTACTTCCAGCAACCCAAATCCTTTGGTTGGAAGCCCAACCAATCTTCACTATATAGAATTCTATGCCACAGCTGGTCACAGAATGTGTCAAGGCTCTGGGGAGCATTTACCCCAAACAGAGCCCCCCCCCAAAAAAAATCAGGGTTACCACATACCATCCACAAATCCAGTGAGTTTTGCTGTCCTTGAAAGCAGCAGTGGGTAACAGAGAGGAGTCACTGTTTCTCTAACCCCCTGGCACAGAGCCACATACCTGACAGCCTGCGGGAGCGCCCTCAGCAAGGGCGAGTGATACTGATGCTAAGACGGTCGAGTTTCACACGCACAAGAGCGCCCCCGCCTGGGCTGGCTGGCTGTTCCCTTGGGGTTTGCCAGTAGGAGGTTTGAGTAGAGGCTGTGTCGACAGGCGAGAAAAGGCTCACAGTACAGCAGGCTCAGGGGACACAGTGCCCTGACCCCTCTCCCACCCTAACAAGATCCTGGGGCTTCCTCCAGAGGCCCCTTCCGAGGAGCTCGCTCTGTTCTTCACATGCCCAGACCCTCATCAGGGCCAGAAGCTGAGAGCAGAAAGCCCAGGGGGGACCCGCAGGCACTGACAACGCGGCCAGAGGCTTCACCCAGAGCCTCTCCCTTCACCTCTGTGTCCACCACCACACCCTAACCTGCTTCACAACCGAAGAGCCACAGAAGGAGAAACAAGAATCTGGCCCCAGATGTCAGAAAATCCATGTGATTTGGGGACTGAAATGTGTTCCCCAAATTCACATGTTGAAGTTCTAACCCCCAGCACCTCAGATGTGACTGTGTTTGGAGACAGGGCCTTTAAAGCTATGATTAAGTTAAAATGAGGCCCTCAGGGTGGGCCCTATTCAATCTGACTGCTGTCCTCACAAGAAGAGGGGACTGTGACAGGCAGACACACACCAGGGATGCGCACACGGAGAAGAGGCCACGGGAGGACCAGAGAAGGCCACAGTGTGCAAGCCAAGGAGAGAGGCGTCAGGAGAAACCGAACCTGCCGACACCTGGATCAGAACTTCCAGCCTCCAGAGCTGTGAGACAATGAATTCCCGGTGTTTCGGCCACCCTGTCCGAGGTATTTTGTTATGGCAGCCCTGGAAAATTAAGGCAGTCCGTAAGGGGGGAAAAAAAATCTGTCCCAAGCACAGAAATTTAAACCAACAAAAATGGTGAGAGAAAGGCGCACAGATTCTTTTCTGACTTCATGAGATGACAATTTGGGGGGAAAAATTAAGAGTTAAAACGGCACACCTATTCCAAGAAAAATCACATACCGTCCAATTTTTAATATTCTAATTAGAGCAGAGGTCAGGATCTTTTAAAAGCTATAAATTGCTCCTTTTATTAACATATACACAAAAGGTCTCAAGACGGTCTTGAGGTATAAAACTATAAAAGGCCCTTTAACATCCACTCTGTGAGAACTACCTTTACAAAGTCCTTTCGAACTCCCTCATCAAAGCTAATGGGATAGGCTGAGGTGGCAAAGCCAAAATTAAATTCCTACTTGAGAACATATTTGTTCCATCCTGAGAAAAGGAAGCAGAAAGAGCTGGAAAGACAGTAAAGGACACACCTTGTCCAGGCCAGCAGAGAGCAGGCGCCGGCGGGCGGGCACCGTATCCTTTAAAATTGAAGCCAAAGAACGTTATGGAGATCACAGCCCAACCCAGCCAGGTCACCTGGAAACCCAAGGGGCCCCAGTGAGGAACCCAGCACCGTCCAGAACTTTCTGAGCTATTCTATGAATCTGCACTGTCTACCGAGGCAGCCATGAGCCACACGTCACAATTAAGCACCTGAAATTTGGCTCCTATGACAGAGAAACTAGATTCTGTATTTTTATTGAACTTGACTTGAACTTAAACAGCCACGTGTGGCTCGTGGCTACCATGCTGGACTGGCAGGCGGAGAATCTGGAGAAGCCTCCCGGCTACTCTCAAGGGACCTGGAAACCCAAGAACCAGGGGACCGTGGACAGTGCTCACACTGACTGGCCAGGCCACAGACTCTCCACCGCTAGTCAGTGCTTGAAAAAGTCATGCGGGACTGTAATTGTCGTAACTGGGTCACAGTCTGAAGGGGGTTCCTTCACATCTGTAGGGCTGAGAAGCAGCCTTTGAGCTATTTCTGTAAGCAGAGAGGCGCATGTCCTATTCTCCTCCCCGGCCCCCCACCAAGGTCAGGGACGGGTTCAATGTAGGATGTAAGTGGCCTGAGAAATGGATTCTGCGCACATTCCTAACATCATTCTGTCTCTTGAGAAATACATTTGGGCAACAAAGGAGGTGTTCAGTGCAGAGGTGGGGAGGAGGGGTCTGCACACAGGACAGAGGACGGGAGGTGAGGGCCACTCTGTCCCGCTACCGTTGTCATCACCACCGCGCCCCTCCCCTCAGATGAAATCCAGGCACAGAGCCCCAAACTCCAACCCAGCAAATGCACCCACTCGCTGGCCAGCGATCCACATTCACTCGAGGGTCAAGTTTCAAACTCTCAGGTTCCCTGGAGACCCCTCTCAAAGGTGACTTGGCATAAAGGTATCACTAAAATAACACTTAGTGTGACATGCCATTCTGTATCTCCCTTGGGGATCCCCGTGTTTCTGGGCTCTCTGGCACGCTCGAGTCCTTAAACAGGGGAACCCCCGTCCCCCCGCACACAGAGTCTCTCTAATTCCTGTAACCACCAGCAGGTCCTTTTTCTTAGGCTATGCCACCTGGTATCAGCCTCCCTAGAAGGGAGTGGCCTCAGTGTTGGGGCCTCTCATAGTGGGCAGCACTGGGTGGCCGTGAGGGGACCCAAGGGGACGGTAGAGGAGACACCTAAGAAGAAAGCCAACTGGCCCAGCAATATATAGTATACATACAGCCCAACATATAGGGAAACGTATGCTCCGGTTTCATAGAATGAAATAAAACAGAAAACCCCTGGTAGCTTTGATCACCCCATAAAAATACAGCAACCAGTGAACGGCAGAGCTACAATTTGAAAGGGTGGGTAAATAAGAATCACTGCAACTCAGGCTACGGCAGCCAGGTCTCAGATGGTTTCGAAGAGGTGCCAAGTCTTGGTGCCAGTGCTCATCTCTCCCTGAGAAGGCAGAGAGGAAGCAGACTAGTTGTGGATGCAAGTCCCACTGCCAAGCGACCATCTTCATCCTGGTGATGTCACATCCTCTCGGGAGGGACCCCGCCGGCCCAGGAGCACAGGACAACGGTGGAACAGCACCCTGCACATGTCCACCCACCAACAGACCGGATCATTCGCATATTCTGCAGAGAGCCGGCAGTAAAGTTTAATTGCCCTTAATTACCCAGTTCAAGAAGGCTCCTGGATAATGGCTCTCAGATTTCTTGCCTGGCATCGACGTAATTTCCCCGACTCTGACTTCATTATGGCCCTAACTTAGAAGCAATCGCCTCTCCAAGATGCACAGACGCCGAAGTTCCAGGGAAGGCTGGGCCATCCGTGCAAAGGTTTGTTGTATGAAGAGCCAGGTCCCCGGCTCCCGCGCAGGGCTGGTGCAAGGCTGTGCGTGCGGTGTGGGAGGCGGGGGAGAGAAGTTCGCACTAGCATGTACTTAGAGGAAGGACTGGGACAAGGAATGTGCAATCAGAAGCCATTGCAATTACAAATGTAAATGAACAGGCAATTGGCACTGACCTTTGTAGATTGTTAGAGGACTAATTAAGGCAAATCAGGAACTCTATTCCAACAGAAAAACAAGACAGTGTATGCCCGGAGAGCCACTCCTGACCTCTTTACGTCGATGCAAAATGCAAGAGAATCAGACTATAATCAAACTCTGTGTGCCGTGCACCGACGGACAGAAAACTATCTCTGTGAACAAAAGACAACCAACGATGTACTCCTTGGTATATCACTAGCGATTTTGCTGCTATCTCTACCTATAAGGTTCACCAATATTCGAGCTCTTGCCATGTGCCTGACACTCTATTAGACTCCATATACATGAGTAGATCCCACCCACGAAACAGCCAGGTGTGCCAATCACAGGCTTTACTCAGAATGGGTGCTTTAAGAAAATACTTAAAAACATACTTAAAAAAAACAGAATCAAACTCTATAAACTCCCTTTTCCACTTAACAATATAGTCTCTTTCACTGGATACATAATGGCCCCTCTTTATTCTTGCATTGTAAAGCATCTTTCTAAAGAGCACACTGATGTTTACAATCCTTGTCCAAACAGTCTTCGTTGGGGAATGTATTTATAACAGATAACGTCGTATTTTCTTCATTCCTTCCTAAGTGCTTAAAATTTCAGTCACCCCAATTTGTTCCGACGTGCTTTTACATTTAACTTCTCTGGTTACATTACATTATGTATTTCTCTGGAAATACATTATCCCTGTGTCTTCCCCAAGCCCCGTCAACAAGATATACAGTAAAAAGGGGGGGGGGGACAACCAACATAGCTGTTTGGTTTTATAAAAACAATGCTTCAGAATTACAGAACTGGCCACAACATATTTTAGTGCTATGAGAAAAATTACACTGAAATTGCTTATAATTTAGCTATTTACAAAAAAAAATAAACTAGTTCATATTTAGAGGGCAGCCTTGGGACAATTTGGGAAAATAAAAACAAAATCAAATGAGAAAGTTAAAAACAGTACATTTTCTTATGCTCTTAAGTCGTATGAGCTAACCACAGAACTCCCTGAAACTCGGTTCAAAAAAATGATCCATCAGGCAAAGCCAGCGACTGTTTCCGTGTAGGTTGTCACCAAAACCACGACAATACCTGGTAAGCTGCCTGCGCCCCCCTGGCCTTAGGAGCTCACTACCTTGAGCACAAAGATGTGGCACAGAGAGGGATGCCGTCTTCTGCTCCAAGCAATATAGTCTCCTTAACTCTGAATGAGCGTGGCTTCTGGAAACTGAGTCATCCTCTAGTTGCCCCAAATGCCGGAGCTGGTGTCTTAACCAGTGTATCCGCGTCAAGAGCTGAGAGGAGACGTCAGCTATGGCCCTCAACTCAAAAAGTCTTACACATAGTAGGCGCTCAATCAAGAATCGTTCCATTACACATGTGCAAAGGTTTGAACTCTACGTCTACACGAGAGAAGTAGTTAAGGCGAGGGTGAGAGAGAAAGCAGGAGGCGGCGGCGAGAAGGCAGGCCAAGGGCAGAAACACAAAGGACCTCCTGTCTTCTCCAAGCCCGGGGCACTGATAGAATGAAATTAACTACAGTTTCACCCTGGAGCCAGAAATGCCTTTTTAATAAGTACCCAGGGAAGCTGATCCTACACATGACCCACCCTAGGAGAACGGTCCATGTCTCAAGAGCTTCTGGTCAACTAAGGGGAAGTAAACAGTGGATGCCGGTAACTGAGAGACATCGTCCAGGGTGTTGGCCCACAAGAGGCTTTCTCCACCTCTACCTTTGTGGAGAGATGAAGTGAAAAGACCAACCCCCAACACAGTCAAGAGACCACTTGGTCTTGCAGAAAATACATGCAAGATAATCATTGAAAGATTGAGATGCAAAAAAAAAAAAAAAAAAAAGTTGGGGTGGGGAACCCTCATCTGATTAGGTCACTTCCTGTTCTCTGAGATGTGCATTTCCAAGCCATTTCTAGGGAAGGCCCACCATGGGGTGTGTGGGGGAAGTGTGTACACATGTGTGTGTGAAGCATAACCACAAACACCAACACACTACGTAAAGACAATACAGTACAGGGCTCGGCCTGCCCACTGATGTAAAGGTGAAGTTTGCCCACAAGCAGGACCACGCAGGGGAGGGTGGCCTAATTATTAGCACATTGTCTGCAACCAAGACGTAGCCCTTTGGTGCAGGGCAGGACCGAGATGTTGTGTGTCTGGCTGAGAGGCCTCTCCAGGGGCAGGTGTAAATCCTGGCCACGGCCAGTTCTGAAGGGCAGAGGAAACCATCACAATCTCTCGGTCTTCATAGTTACATGGTGATGCCAGTCAACAGGCTAGATGGTGAACTTGCCTGATCAGAAAACATGTTGGCTTATGTTAACAAATAATATTTGAAAAGATGACATTTTTGTCATCACAGGGAAGAACCTATCCTACCTAGAGTTCACTCCACCAGCCTCAGCAAGGGAAGCCCCATAGAAGGGGACAGGAGACCGGGGATAAGGTCCTGAGCTCAGAAAAGGAAAGAAGGTTCTTCCCGATGGCCTCTGTGTAAAACTTTCAGGAAAGGAGAAAGAGCACTAGCATTAATTAGATGACACCAGAACACCAAGATCCAAAACTCTAGACATCACAGCCTTTAATACCCATGCAGCTTTGAGTCAGACAGGCAGGGCTCCCAAAGGTGCTCTTAAGTCTCCCCGAGGCCTCCTTATGCTAAAGGAATGACTTTTCTAGCTGAAGATGAAGGTTCTGATCCTTAGGTTTGAGAGGAGAAAACTGGGGATATTTTACAAAGTCTGTGTTGACAAAATTTGAAGTTGATGACCTTCAATGTCAATTCCACCATGTCCACAATATCTTTTTCTTGAAGACATTTTTTTTAATTATGATTATTATTGAAGGTTAGAGAGAGAGGAAGGGAGAGGGGAAAAAGGGGGTAACATCGACATGAGAGCAAAACATCGACCGGCTGCCTCCTGCACGCCCTCTACCGGGGAGGGGAACCAGCCTGCAACCTGGGCATGTGCCCTCACAGGAAGTCGAACTGGCGACCTCTTGGTGCCCAACTAACTGAGACATTCTTTCAAGAAGTTTTTAAGAGCCAATCCCTTAGGGTGGCCAGGGGTGGGGTGTGTGTGTGTGCAGCAAAGAGAATATATTTTAAGATGGGTTTTCTTAAAGGAGTTCCCAAAACAGCACCAAGCTGCTGTTAATGTCCACATGACCATTACCTAGTAATTTATTTGCCCCTTTTGTGATTAGTAAAGAGGGTAAATTTAGCCAGAGTGTATGTGCGGGGTGGGGCAGGGAAGAAGGCGGGTGGAGAGCAAAAACATGACTCCAGGCCAAAGACAATACAGAGGGATTTTGAAATACAGAGAGGAAGTCTATCTTCTAGACTAAAGTTGCTCATACACTTCACGGGGGGAGAGGAGGATCCCTAATACGCATTACATGAGAGAAACCCAGAAGGCAATGGTGTAAGAAAGCAATTCCAGAGCGGACTGCATCAATAGAAGTATTACATTATGAAACAGGGAACTGTTTGTTCCAGTCCACAGACCCCGGGTGAAATGGCAGCTGTACACTATTTAGTTTGGGGCACCTCATTAATAAAAAGGGAATTCTGAGCAGAGTGAAAGAAAGAATGGGGGTGGGGGGGAGAGGGACCAGCTTTTAACAGAAGATTAAAACAATGATGTAACCAGAGCTGGCCAAAAAAAAACCCACAATCTTAAAAAATCCCAACCCTGAAATAAATAGGTCTGCGTAGACTGGTGGAGGACGGAGAATCCTATGAAATGACTCGACAATGGAATAATGGGGAGTGGAGGGATCAGACAGAGGCCCCAGCGGGGAATGGGGACCCCACAGCCAGATGGCACAATGGTCTGAGTCTTGGGCCACAGATGTGTCCGTGGGTACCAGGCCCCAACCTTGCTCCTATGAGCACCCACCACCACCCAGACGGATGGGATCGGACGCAAAGCAGACCCCATGGGTTAAGGCATCTGGATTTTAACCAGAAGAGGCATTTGAAAAAAAACATGGGAGGGGACAGTCTTGCAGTGACCTGGATATGGCAAAAATTATCCTTGTGCCCAACTGCACTTTCTTGAAAAAATGATTCATACTGACTCAGGGTGACTGGCCTTCCCACTGTGATCTGAAACCTGAGCCACTCCAGTGGGGGAAACAGGCTCAAATGCGGGTACAGCCTGTCATACGGGAAGTCCGGTCTCACTTAGGTGGAGACGGGAGCGCAGTTAGAGCAGGGTGACAGGGACAGGAGCAGGTGGCCAGAGGGGTCTGCAGGGGCCTGGGAGGGATGCCTCCGGGAGGAAACGAAGCTCCCGGCACAACTGATATAGCAGAGCTTTTGGAGATCAGGGATTGTCTCCTCTGGGGAGGGTTAGCTATGAATTAATCATAGGTACCTAGAAAAGCAGGGAAAACAAAAAGTTGAACAAGAAGGTAAATGAAATTATAAAACTCTACACGGCTCAGCTGTGATTAATATTTATAGAGTTAGAATAATGAAAACACTGAATATTAATAAAAGCCCAAATTATTATTTAATCATACTGGAAGGTGGAGGGAGGAGAGGGCTGAGTGTGCAGGGGGCTGGGGAGTGGGGGGCGGGGGGCGAGTGTGGTGAGGACACACGTGTGTGGGTGCCGAGTGCGCATGTGTGAGTGTGCACGGAGCGCCTGTGTGTGGTGTGTAGTGGTCTGTGGATGCGGAGCATGTGGGAGGGTGCCAGTGTGTGGATTTATAGAATGGCACGCCAGTGAAACTACCATCTTCCAGAGTGGAGAGCCAAGAGAGGTCTTACACTTTAAAAAAAAAACAAACAAAAATCGAAAGCAGTACTAACAGACGCATGTTAATAAATATGAAAATAAATAACGGAAGAAACAACTAAAACTTGAATGCCACTGCTCTGGGGAATGGGATGCGGAAGGCCATGCCATTTTTCATATGGGCTATGGAAGTTTTGCCTTTAAAAGCTCTAAAAATGTGAAATTTGATAACGTTAAGATTAAAACCCCCCCACCCAGCCGCAACGGCTCACTGGCTGAGTGGGTGCTACTGGCAACGGAGGGATAAAGAATGGCCCTGAGTCCCCAGCTCAACCAGGTCATTCAATAGCGTGACATCTGGGGAAGGAGGTCTGGAGCAGGAAGTCCTGAGCTCAGCGCCTATGAGGTGGCACCAATGAGAACGCCAGGAAGCTGCCTGAAGGACACACGGCAACCCCAGGAGATCAAAGCTTCAAGAGGCTGGGAGCCAAGGGCCAGGGCCTGATGCCCGGTGACACGGGCGTGTGGGGCAGCCGGAGGACAGCCAAGAGGAGCAGGAGGATGGGAAAGGAACACACCTGAGTGCCCAGGGAAGGGGGGAGGAGCTTGGAGAAGGTCCACAGAAAGACCATTTCGAAGACCACAGAAAGAAGAGAGTAAGGCCAGCAGGGGGCCACTGGGTTGGGTGACCTCTCAAGGGTGGTTGATGACCGGAGGAAACAGGCGCAGGCAGAGGGAGGCGTAACTGGAGACGACCAACGCAGGCTGTCCTTTCAGGAATCCCGGAGATTCTACAGGAGGCAGGCAGTGGGACATGGGATTAAGGAAGGGCTTTTGTTTTAACTGTTTTTCAAGAGGCAAGCCAGTGTCCTGTGCTTCCAAGGTGAGAGAAAGGGACTGGAAGGCTGAAAAAATAGAAGGGCGATTGTACCCAGTGAGGTGGCAGCGGGAATGAGTCACACAGGGGAGGGCGGGGGCTACAGAGAAAGGTGACTGTGGACGAGATGACAGGATGGCAGGCGGAAGCGGGTGAGTCCCCTCTGGAAGGTCTCGACACTGTGAAGCAACAGGCAGCACTGAGTCACAGAACGGCCAGGGTCGCTGTCAAATACAATTCTAATGTTTATAACAAGCACTTGTTTTGATTCTTTCTGAAGTCATTTCTCACAGACCAGATTTGAGGCCACAAACTGCCTGTTCTTAGTACCAAACAAGACATAACTTAGCACTTGCTTTATGTCAACCTGACGCCACATGCTGAATCTGGCACGTGCGCAAGGGGAGACTGGGGATGGGAACAGGACGTCTGTGGGCGGTGGCTGGAGATACCCGAAGAAAAGTGGTGCTAAGTTCCTTTTTTGTTAAAAAAAAAAAAAAAAAGCAGCACCCCGTGAGTGCTCCTTCCAGGATACCACGGCCACCTGTGAGGCCAGCCGTGCCCACGAGGGCCGGCTGCACGGAGCCAAGGCCCTCGGGAGGCCTCGCGGGCTGCCGCCTGGGCCCCGCGGGGCTGGCCACGCCCGCGCGCGCTCACCTGGGTCGGTGGAGGGGCACCTGCGGATGGTGAAGATCTGCCCCAGGTCCTCGTCCTCCTCGGGAAGGCCCTTCTGCAGCCGCTGCAGCTTGCGCAGGCTCTCGCTGCGCTGGTGCTTCATGGAGCGCACGTGCTGGATGAGGTTCAGCTTGGCCTTGGTGGAGTAGTTGCACAGGACGCAGTGATAGTAGCAGCTCTCGCCCTCCACGCCGCTCTCGTGCTGCTGCAGGTGCTGCAAGGGCAAAGAGGGACACGCCTCGGATAAGCCACCGCTGCCATGGGCCCACCGCCGTCCCGGCCGCAGCCTGATAAGACTCCTTAGAGGCGTCTGCTTTGTGTCCCCCACTGTCCCCTTCTCTAGCAGCTCTCTGAGGACAAGACGCAAGCTGACTCTCATTCCCGTGTCCCCTCCCGTGGTGCTGAAAATGCAGAAAGACTGGACCTTTCCCGTAACACTGGTTTTCCTGGCCCAGGAATGAGAGGTTCCCCTTCCACTCTCCAAAGTATCCTGCCCCACTGAGATCAGGGGCCAGCAAACGATAGCCTGCAGGCCAAATCCAACCTGCTGGCTATTTTTGTAAATCAAGTTTTAACAGAACGCAGCCGCACACAGGACACGAATCGTCCACAGCTGCTTTCGAAACACCACAGTTGGATAGTTGCAATAAAGGCTGTATGTCCTGCAAAACCTAACACAGAACTGTCTGGCTCTTTACAGAAAAAGTGAGTCTAAATAATCTCCACGGGCCCCCAGCCTCTATAGAATCCCACCTAGTACAGTAACACAGAGCCAAGGAAGGCGGCTCAAGTTTTTATATTTAGAACTCTGGTCTACTAGGAGAGCCCAAAATTAGGTTTTCCCCTGGATTAAAAAAAAAAAAAAAAAAAAAGACAGAAAAACAAATGTCTCCCGACTAGTTCCCTGCCAACATCTCAAGGTCATCTGGCTTAGTGCACAGATGGTCAGCATTACTCTCTGTGTGGTGTTTGTGTAGACACAGTACTGACTCCAGAACATGGGAGCTCACGAGCTGGCAGGAAGCAGGCTCACACGGGATTCAAGTCACGGGCTTAAGAACAGCCGAGGTCATGGAAGCAGGGAGCAGACCCCGGACTTCTGTGCCTCAGAGAAGACAAAGATCTTCCAAGCACAAAGTTTACAGCTTTTTCATGCCCCTTTGAGACTGTGAAAGAAACCCATGCACCCTTTTTACAAACAGGTAGGGAATGGAGATGCTCGCTCCTGGTACATAGAAAGGCCAGCTCCTTCATTTCAAATGTCGCGCATTAGGGGAGGAGGGAATGTTTCTGTTGTGTGTACACGGAGCAGGGGAAACAATTCCAAAAAGCTTAAGTGACTGATCCACGGTAACCCAGCTAGTTCATCGAAAACAGAGCTAGGACCTGACTCTCAGCACCTTTTGGAGGTCGAAATTCAGGTCATGTAAAGTATCTAATGCGTTCATGTCATCACCTGTCTTTCCCTCTCTCTTTCCTTGCCCACAGCCCCAGCCCCAGCCCCTGGAACCCAATTCAAGTCGCAACCCAGAGCACGTGGCAGGTGCTTCGGAGGCACTGAGCGCTGCTCCCTCTGTCCTGCCCCACCTCCGTCCTGTTTGATGCCCTGACAACTGTTTCTTGTCCAGATTAGAATAAAAGACCCCAAGAAAGCAGAGCTGTCGTTAGAATGCCCTGCACTGGGCCCAAACACTGAAAGTGTCTGAGTGGCCCTACGAACACTTCCTACTGAACAACACGACTCGGGGGCTCATCTGCTCACAGGCGCACGTCCAACACTCACTGAAAAGGTGTGAAAATTCCAGAAGCTTGTTTGCACCTTACTGGAAGAGGAAACATGAAGGCACCAAGTACGTGTTGTAGAAAAATCACCGTGGGGAGCGGAGAGAGGCGGAAGCCCTCAATCACGTAAACTGGCCAACCTAGCCCACAGGCAGGAGTGTGGAGGGCTCTACAGGTACCGAGAGGGAGAACCTCCTTTCCCACCAAAGGGGTGATTTCACCAGCTGAGTGCAGAGCCCTGGAACTTGCTAATATTTCCACCAGCCATTCTAGAGCCATTTCACAACCAGATGGAGTTTAAAGAACCAGCAAGCTCAACGTTAACCGTTCAAGGAATACAACAATTTTAAATAAAAAGCTACTTTTCTTGAAATAAGCCTGAGCTGTTTTGTCTTTTTATGGTTTATTTTTAATTGACCTCCTCTGAGACAAGGCTCCTCGCAGAGGCTTTCAGGAGGGAGAGCTGCACCGAAGCACCGTGTCCTGGGGGCTACAACCCTTCCTCCCAGGAGCAGGGTCTGATGGGCCAGATACAAAGGAAAGAGATGAGCGTGGGACTGACGAGCAGGAAACGTGGATAGAGCCAGGGACTGCTGCCCCGGGTCACTAAGAATTATATTTATTAAAGCTTCAACAAAAACAGATGGGATAAAAGATAACTGGGGAGATAACACAGGATCCAGAGCAATGCGTTCTATCGAGGGACTGGGGTGGCATCGTAAACTCTGGAACCAGAGCAAGGATCATGGAAGCCTTACCCCCAGTTCCCATCACCTTCCCACGAAATGGGATTTCCTAGAAGTAAGGCACTGGGCCGTGAGAAGTTTAATACGGATATGAGGGCTCTTTGTGAAATGGCTGGGGTTTCCAATCTCAGAGCCAGGAGAGAGGCTACCCTGGCCAAAAAGAATTGGATGAAGCTAACGTGTCAAATGTCTTTTGTTCTGAAATTTAGGGGTGGCAGTGCCGTAGAAATCCTAACAGGAATAAAGATCATACTGGGGACTCTGCTTTAAAAATAACTGATATGAGGAAGATGTCCCCAAACTGCTCCACACTCCAAGTCATGGTGGTACACGGCGCACTCTGTGCCACCAGGGGTTCTTAGTTCTGCCACTTGAGAGCCATTTGGGAAGGGAAATGGGCACACACCACAAATGCTGAAGAAAGAACTAAAGGAAACAAGGCAGACGGCCATCAACTCTTCTGTTGATCCCGGTCTAGGGGACATTTAGGGTCCTCTTTTACGAGACTTGCCCAACAGCTTCATTCAAAATTCCAAGCTTGTGTTTGCACTTCAAGTTCATTCTCCAAGACATACACACACAAATGCAGAAGAAATTATTTCTCAGTTGCTAGGAAACACCTGCCTATAAAGCTGATATCCCAACCCAAGCTTCCACTCGCAACCCGAGTCTCCTGATGGCTACCTGCATGGGACAGATCCTGTTCTCACCACATTTTCTAAGTTCTCACTCAGTATTTCTCAGGCTGTCCAACCTGGTGCAAACAGGGGCCTGACCCAACCCAACGCTAGCAGCAGGGTCTTGACCTCTGTGACCTTCTCCACACCATCTGGTCATTTCCCAGGCCATGACAGGGTCAACGCCCTGAGCCTGTTGGCCAGATGCCCCCCACCCCCAGAATTCCACCCGTGGAACTGGCCACAGCAGCAGCAGCAGGAGGGGGTGGGGCTGGAGAGGCCGGCGAGGACTCCACGGGCCAAGCCAGTCAGCCAAGGACGTGCTCTCCCTGCCAAAGACAGTGGATGTTTTCATTTGGAGGAGGGAGAATAATTTGTTCCTGACCCAGCTAATTAGAATACCCTCAATTGGGATCACAATGTATTTAATTAAATTCACTGTAATATATGAAGAATCCACCAAGGCTCAAACCCCAGTGGAACATCAATATGGGAACTGTCTGCTTTCGGAGTTCCTGCTCTCCTCGCCAGGCAGGAAATGTTTCTCCCCTGCAAATCCTCCACTCCCCAACTCTCCTGCCCTCGACACAGATCCCTCCCATCCTTGGGAGGGGCACCCAGATTTTGTTCAGCTTTTTCCATTTTTTTGTGTTTTTAATTCTGTGTTCAAGATTCCTATCTGCTCACCTCTGACAGGTCGGGTGTATAGTTTAAAAAGAAAACAAAAGACAACTTCAACTGTGGTGAGTGTGCTGTGAGGCATGTGTTGCTACTTTTGGACCCAAAGAAAAGTGGCTGCTGAACCCATTGGGCAGGGTTTGGTTTTGGGTTGATTCTAAGTGTCTACAACACATTGGACACTATGCAAACACACACACACACACACACACACAGAATATGCCCCCCCCTCTAGGGGCTTTACACCTGCAGATGATTAAAGCAGTGGCTGTGGTGACTTGGAGGACATGCCAGGGGATTTGAAGGGGTATCCCTTTGGCTGGAATACCAATGTGAGAATATACCAGCTGGACCAGTGAAAATCACTGGCTCACTAAGAAAAGTTGGCACCAAATTAAAAATGGAACTGCCTTCTGACCCAGTGATTCCACTTCTGGAAATATATCCGAAGAAACACTAATTTGAAAGAATCTATGCACCCCTATGCTCACTGCAGCGTTATTTACAATAGTTAAGATTTGGAAGCAGTCCAAGTGCCCGTCAGTAGATGAGTGGACAAGAAAGCTGTGGGACACTTGCACAATGGAATACTACTTGGCTGTAAAAAAGAAAGAAATCTTACCCTTTGCAACAACATGGATGGACCTGGAGAGCATTACGTCAAGTAAAATAAGCCAGTCGGAGAAAGACAAGTACCATATGATTTCACTCATATGTGAAATCTAATGAACAAAATAAACAAAACAGAAACAGACTCACAGAGATAGAGAGCAGACTGACAGCTGTCAAGGAGGAAGGTGGTTCAGGGGCTGGGTGAAAAAGGTGAAGGGATTAAGCAAAAAACCCAAACAACAACAAAAACCCAGAAGCACAGAAAACAGTATAGGAAAGGGGAGTGGGTGGAGGTAGAAGAGAGTAAAGGGGGGATAAATGGTGATGGAAGGAAACGTGACATAGGGTGGTGAACACACAATACAGCATACAGATGATGCATTATAAGATTGTACACCTGAAACCTATATAATTCTTTTAACTAATGTCGCCCCAATAAATTCAATAGTTTTTTTTAAGTTGGCATCTACCTGAAACTAATATGAGAAAGCATGGCCAGCTAGTAAATCAAGAAAGGGAGATCAAGCTGACTAAAAGAGAGTGGCAACTGAGGTCCACCCAAACTCACATAGTCCCACCAGCCTCTCCCTAAAACCTTCAATCAGCCCACGGGGTTCCTTGATTTTCCCCAATCTCAATGGCTGGATGAAAAAGTGCCTGCCACATGCTGGGTGGTGTGAACAGCAATGGACAGTCCTTTCCATTGAAAGAAATCTCCACACTTGGCAAGAGGATTTACTTTCTGAAAGCTCCAAGTACAATGGCCAACAAGAAAGAAATAAGGATCCAGTTTGACTCATAAATGGAAGCAGGAAAAGAGCCCAATAACCTCCACCTTCTCCAAAGTACCACAGTGCAGCATAGCACAGACTGTCCCCATCGCCAGCAATGAGGAGCTTGACTTACACACAGTAGGTGGTCAGCACCTTGCGCTGGAAATGACCAGACCTTTTCCTGCACCTCTTTCTGATCCTGTTGGAGCTACTTATTTTTGAAAACGCTGGTCCCATCTTGGTTTAGCTGGACAGTGACACTCCTGTGCTCCTGACATGGAAACATCTAATGTCTCAAATCTTCCCTTCTGGGCCTGCTTCTGGGGGAAGAATTCAGGAAAGAAACACCCTTTCTGTAATAACAGGAGCCTCCAACAATGAGCCTGGTACGTGAAGTCGAGAACAGAAAGCAAATTAATAATTAAAAAAGGAAAGAAAAAAAAAAAGGCAGCCACGTTACTTTGTGGGACTCTACACCCCATTAATATGTTATGCTCGTTCACCCTGGCCAATGCCTGAGAGTCAAAGAGACGAGAAGAGGGCTCTTGTTAGAAAAAAAAATAATTCATCGTGAAAATCAAAAAAATGTGTTCCTGTTCCCTGTTTCCCAGGAAAACTAACCAACTTCTGTCAGAGAACATTGATTTCTATAAATCTGGAGGGCCCGGCTCCCTCCCAACAACAGGAAACTTCTAACATCTGGTTCTTCATGCATGGAATGTAAAATATTGATCAGGGTTTGTCAAAGCGTCCTCTTTAAAGCAAAAATGGACAAAGTACATTCTGACATGCTCACGGGATTCACAAATGGAACTTCTTGGGGAATAACACCTGTTAATATAAACACCCGCGCCCCTCGCCACACTTTTCTGCGCACATAGCGTACGTCTATTTCGAGAGCAAACGGACCTATGAAGCTCTTTGATGGGGAGATGCTGCTCCCGGGCACCTCTCCGAGCAAATGGGCTACCCGCCCCCGGCGATACCGGGTGTCTCTTTCAGAGCAGAGTCGCCCCCCTGCTCCTGCCCCTTGGGCATCCAGCAAGGGTCCCTGGAGATACCTGTCGGGGCTCCGATTCGCATCTAGGCAAGGGCAGGTGGAAGGGCCTCTCAATCCATAAAAAGAAGGTCCCCGATGGAGGAGGCCACTGTTGCATGATGCCTCTGGAGGGAAAAACCATGACCCACAGCATGCCAAGGACTCAGTGTCTCCCGTCAGGGCGAGGGCAATAAAAATCTCACTGATGCTTCCAGTGAGAGGGAGCGGGACCAGGAGGGCCCAGAGCAGGCTGGCGCAGTCCCTGCACCGTAAGATGAACTCAGGAAGCGAGTGTCTCACTGACCATCACTTCCACGCGCAGCGCCTACTGCTGAGGAAGCACCTTCGCACACCCCATCCTCTCATTACAGCCCCACGAGGTGAGTAGCTTTCGGCTCGTCCTTGGAGGAACCCAGAGCTCAGAGAGGTCACGTGACTCTCCTGAGGCCTCACGGAGCGTGGAAGAGACAGGACTGGAAACCGGGGCTTGAGGCCAAGTTCACAGCCGCCCAGCTATGCTGCACTGACCGCAGGGGTGCTCTGGACCACAAGACTCCCCAGATCCAGCTGTTCGCCTTGACTGCCTGAAAAAGGAACTGTTTCAGGTGTAACCCAACCAGGCATGGGGACAGTGACTTTTCTAATTAGCGGCTGCGTTACAGACTTTTTAATTTTTAAATCAAAGGTTGAGTTACAGTTCCAAATTTAACCTCGCATTTCTTAGGAAGGCTTCCGGAAGGTCAACCTAAATATATACGTATTTTCTGTTCAATGCTGGCTTTCCACCCACGCGTGCCCTCACCCCCGGCACATGCTAATTTAGTCCCACATCACCGCAGGAGCCCCGCAGATGCCAAAAGATGCAAGCCCCAGCCACGATTTACAAGAGAAAGTGAAAGGAAATAAAAACGTCCCCTCGGATCAGTCCATTTGCAGTGCTCTGACCTATTTTCCGGTTTCTAGGCCGGGTTCCTTAAGCCCTGGATCAGGCCACTACTGCTCCCCCTCCAAGCTCCAAGGCCGAAGTCTTCTTGGCCTCCCAGCCCTGCACCTATCTCTTCCCCCATAAGAATGACAGTTCCTGATTCGAAAGTCTCAATCTGAGTGTTCCCTTGAGAGAAGTGGAGTAAGATCTAGAAGGAAAAGTAACAGCATAAATCTGTAACTATCTACAGGTTGTATCTGCTGTGCCTTTCAATCTTTTCTAGAAAACTCCAAATATGGACTCCTGTGGAATGTCCATGCCTTCGCACAATAGATTTCATTTCCCTGTTAGGAAAACTGCAGAAGGGAGAGGAATTTCACCAGGTACGTAGGGTTCTCCCAATGGAAGGGGCCCATGAGAGCATGAGAGCATGAGGTCATAAGCGAAACGATGGTTGATTTCCGTGATGGTAAAATAAGCATCTACATATGGGGCTGGGAAGCCACGGGAGATACGTGGGTGCATAAAATAACAAAGTGGGTCCCATGAGGCTGACATCACCCTGACTATCCTCCAGGAATAGCCTAAAGCTCCTAGGACCTGAAAGCTCCCCCCTCCACTAGGACAGCACACTGATGACAGTTACTCTCTTCATTCACTAATACGCACTCCTTCCCAGCCCCATAGAAAAATAAAGGCCACATGTACATGCTACTCTGGCTTGTCTTCATTCAACTCCACACCAGGCTGTGGCTGACAACGGTGGTTTGGGTGCTCTCTGGATTCAGACAGCCGGTGGAAAACCTGCCCTCTGGCTCCTACTGTGCCACCTTGGGCAAGTTACGCACACTGCTGGGCCTCAGTTTCCTCATCTGCAATACCGGATAATAACAGAGCCTCCTCGTGGCACCACTCGGAAGATTCATTAAGATAATAATTATAAAGTGCTTGTTCCAGTGCCAGATGCACTGTGAGCCTTTATAATAAGTAAGGTGATTATCACTATCATTATTTTTCAAATTAGTTAAGCTCCAGGATCAGGGATGGAAAGGACCCATTTCCTTCCTTATAACCATTCCTCGGCCCCAAAGAGGAATTCCTGGTTGACAGTAAAGAAACTGTGACCTACAGAAGTTGTGACATGGAAAGGATATTAAGCATGCAGTGGGCCGAGTTCTTTCACATAAGGGTGCTTCAATTTTATTTTAAGTCACTTGTCTAAGGTCATGCCACTGGTGCAGGCAGAGCCTGGGTCCACACCACAAGCCCATGTCCTTCCCACAAAACCACATCTGTTTACTGGGTCTCTTTGCCCATCAGGGCACCAATATAATGAAAATCTAAGCCCATGTTTTTTATCACGTCTGCCAACATTCTGGGTGAAGACGAGGAAAGGAAGGGAAACTCAGCTGAACTGGGTGGCAGATACCACCCTGATTCCCCAAATCCACGCTGAAGGTCTTGCTTATTTGTATCTCTAATCCCATGAGTCAACACAGTCGAAGAAACACAGCAGAAAAAACACCTGCCTGGTGGTCAAAACAGGTGTGTGACTTCATCTGTAAGATGGAGATGTTTATAATTGCCCTGTCTTCCTCAGAGGCAGTCTTAAAAACCACATGAGAAAACATATGTGGAAATCCCTTGGAAGAGGTGAAGGATTGCCCAAATAGTTGGCACAGCCATCGTCTTTCTACCTGGAGCCCAGATTTTGCCGGCTCACTTCTGATTGGCAGGAGCAGCACCGTGGGCTTGGTTAATGAGGCAGACAGCGTTCCAACCTGGTGCTTCTCTAAACCTGGGCACGCAGCAGGAGCACCTGGGGGGTTGTTATGCCACAGATGTGGGACCCACCCCAAGGGTTTCTGCTTCACCTGGGCTGGTGGTGGGCCCCGACAATGTGCATTTCTAACAATCTCCCAGGTGACACTAATGCAGCTGGTCTGGGATCACACTCTGAGAAATGATGCTCTGGCCTGGAGAGCAGCTCCACGGAACAGACGCAACTCAAAATACATGGAGATAGTCCCCAATAAGAAGAGTCTCTCCAGGGCCTAAAATTTCTGCGCCCACCTTTTCCCAAAGAGTATTTCAGATTCGATAACCAACTGCACTAGATAAGTCACGCGAAGCCTGTGCACAAGAATTCACCTGTTTCATGAACAAGCCACACGGAAGCAGCCACCTGCTGCCGGCCTGTACCACGTACTTCATAAAAGTCAGAATTTGGCCTTACTCATCTGCCTCGCCCCGCTCACACCTGCGGTCTGAAATTTCCTGGGCCTGCTGCTGGAAGCGTGACTCTCGATGGCGAGGCATGAGGCCTCTCTTTTTGCTCAAGAACTCTGCGACCTGCTGAGCGCGCCTCTCCAGGTGTCTTGTTGGACCCGGGCTCACGGAAGAACGTAAACCAAATATGAGAAAAAAATAAAACGGTCTTTAAAATTCTTCCTGAACTTTCTAGTTGCTGCTGCTGAGAGCATGAGTTTGGTGCTCAAATCCAAAGGCTTTTCTTGAGTTCCCACGATCTGCTGACAAATACCCTCCTCACTGTCCTTATGAGAGACATGGGCGGCCAGCGTGAGACAGGCAAGGAGCAGGGAGCACGCACAGGCCGACTCCTTCCTGAGACGAGGGGCTTAATTTTGATTTCATCTTTCCCTTAAAATAGGAAATGGGAAATTGACGAGGCAGGAGAGGAAAATTCCCTCTAACAAATGCCTCTGACAGTGTTCGTTCTGGCGGCTAAGACATTTTACCCCTTCTCCTTAAATTCCATGGGTTTTGTTGAAAGTTGAAGGAGACAGTTATACCTTTGGGACTGGGACAAGAGACCAAGAGAGAGAACAGATAAAAATGCCTCTGAGGGCACAGAGCTGAGCTGGAGTCGAGGCCAGGAGGTGGCTGGCTGCAGAGCGGACAGCCACGTGGCGACAGGGGATGCAATTTTGCCAACGATGACATGGCTCGTTTCTCTGCCCTGCTTTCGGGCTCCCCCATAAATAACCCAGACAAACACCCTGTGCACTGGGTTTTGCTCTCCTTCCCTCCCCCCCTTTTTAAGTCTCATTAAAAGCCGATATTGTTCGGCCTCAAGATGGAGAGCTCAGCATGGATTTTACTGAACGTTAAATCAACCAGCAAGCGTAGCCAGCAAACTCTGTGGCACTTTAACTTTAAATAATGCAATAATTATTGAATTTCCTTTTTATAACTGAAGTGCTGGAATGTAAACAATGGGGCTGTAATTGCAGGAAGGGGGGATCAATAGAGGCAATCGTTTTCAGCCATGTTAATTGTAAATACAATTGCTCCAAGATGTCAGCCTTGTTCCTGCTCCCAGAATCATCCTAACGGATGACAGAGTCCAACTTTCCCATTACAGCTGTTCGTTCCTTTAAGAGGTTCTCAATCAGATCTGATCAATCTGTCAAGGTAATGCATGGAGTAAGTAAGACTCTTCCAAACACAGGCTCCCAATCAATAGCCTGGACCAGCTTAATGAGGTGGGGCTAAGGCCCAGAGGGAGGGAACAGCCCCCAGCTTGCGCCTCGGTTTGGCAGGCCGGCTTCCACGCATGGCCCTGATAAACAGATCAGCCCGTAATGAGGACATTAGTTATGCATGCTTCAGCAAGCAGCAAGGCACCTGTCCCTTGGGACAGACGGACAGAAAACAAAATAGATTAACAGAAAACAATATGGTGCCAAATTAGGTCTAACTGAAGGCTTTTCCCTCCTTTCCCTGCTTTCCTTAATTGTCCGGCAGAATGGAGGACATCAATTAATCATTCCAACGGGCAGGAGCTCAAAGACCGGAGGGAGCATCGTTGGGCTAGAAGGCCTCTGGGTGTCTGCCAGCCTCCCTAGGGCTGTCACTTAATATGAGCGCCCTCACCTCCTCAACACCATTTCCAGATCACAAGGGCAGGGGGTCTCTTGCAGAAGAGTTGGTCCCAGTACCAACCAGCAGGAGTGGATGAAGCCAAGGCTGAACCTTGATGTCCAACAGCTACACTGGGGGACCAGGGACCGAAGACGGAAGAGTGCAAAACGGCCACTCTTCACGGAGGACATCCGTTTCTGAGATGAGTCTCAGTCTTGAGAATGGGTGCTCCCTCACGGACAGGGAGGTGCGAAGTCAAGAGCCTAGGGTCCCATTTCAAACGGCCTCGCACCTTTTGCAAGTCGCACAGGCACTGCAGGAGTACGGATTCTCCAAGAACCACCCGGAGGGCTCCACGGGGCTTCTGAGAGCCCGCCGCCCGCCCTCGGAGGCCACTGTGCATCTTCACATCTGTTCCCGCCGTGGAAGGCTGGGAAGAGCGCCCACTGTGGACGTCCCCGAGCAAGGGCTACCCTAAAGGCGGGTCCCACAAGAACAGCAGTTCCTTTTCCCAGGGGATGCGTTGCTTAGAGCAGGGGTTCTCAAAATGTGGCCCCTGGACCAGCAGCATCTAGGAACCCCTCAGGCCTTATCCAGCCCTATAGGAACTCCAGGGTAAAGACCAGCAACTTGGGTTTTAACAAGCTCTCCAAGCAATTCCCATGCAAGCTCATTTGCTGACCACTGTGTTAGAAGGTGAGTTAGCAAGTTGGTCCTGTTCTGGATCAGAAACAGTTCAGTGCCCAAGAAATATCTAGAAACCTTGATATTTCACTGAGGTTTGGATCAAAGCCTACCCCCCACCCGCTCCAGAATATAGGGCCTCTGGGAACACCCGCTCCAGAATATAGGGCCTCTGGGAACAATGACGTCAAAGGAATGAGGCCCGTGTGGATATTCTACTTCACTAGCAGGTCGCACTACTGAATTGTAAAAGCCAAGAGTCTCAGATTGTGAATGGAGTAAAATGAGAATAGCTGGGTCTTTTTTAGAGGTATCGAGATGAGCAGAATAAATAAATATACAGCTAGAGAGATCAGATTTTTCCTTTGTGCGTAGGCCCAGCCCTCAGGCCACTCTTCTGCAACTCCCAGGCTCCCCTCTCCCTCCTCTGGGCCCAGAGCCCACCCAGCAGCGTCCTTACTGTACTTATGTCGCTGTGCCACCAGCCACACCCTGCTCATGGGCCACATGGGTGAACAGCATCTCACAGGCCGGGAGACCGAGCTGTCTTTTTCTCCCTCAGTGCTCGGCACAGCTCCTGACCCATAATAGGTACTTAAAAATAGTTGGCTGAGTCTGAATAAGTGGTGGAAATCCTGTGATGCTCCCTTGTTACTCTTGGTCTTTAACCTGCTGTTCAAGACCTATCTAATCTGGTCTCAACCCTCTTCCTCTGGCTTCCATTCCAACCCTCCAGTCCCTTCCACACTCCACATAAAATTAGACTCCTGGTAGTTCCTGCTTTACCTGCCAACCCCAATCTTTGTGGTCTTGGGGTCTTCTCCTGCTTGGAAAACCTCCCCAACACCCTCTCCACCTGCTGAAATGGCTGTTGCACCACTCTCAGGGCAGACCAATGGCACCTCCACCTGGACGTCCTTCCCCATCACACCTGAGCCAGAACGGTCGCCTGGCCTCTGGGGTCTGCAGCACCAGATGATCCCCCTCCGTGCCCACCACTAACCACTCTTTTGAGCAAATACTTCACTCGACTTCTACCTGGGGCTCTGCATTCCTTGGTGAACGAGGTAGGAATTCGGGACTGAGAGAATAAGTATGCTTGCTCATATTTATTGCTTGTTTAAATAAAATTTTATGGCAGAATATAATTACTATAGATGGCTGCACTTAGTGACTTAATTTTAGTATATGGGCCCCCAAAGTGCTTCTCCTTCCCTCTCTGAATCCCCAAAATATCCCCCCAGCCAGAGAACTTAGCCGGTCATTCCACCCTTCCACTTCGTCTACATCCTGGATGTCTTTACACAGGGTTAGTATCGTTGTTGCTCTCTTACGAGAGCTCTTTTGCTATTAAACTGACAAATTCAAACTGCAAGGCTTGGGTATGCTGAGGACATCTGGAACCAAACGCCGCACGGGCCTCTCCGGGGAAGCCGTTTGCGCTGCCCGCAGTCCGGGGGCGAGTTCGCAGCACCCATCACACCTTTACAGCTAATACGACCCAGGACGGCCCGGGCTCTACACGTGGGGCGCCGGCAGGAGCCGAGGGAGCGGTGCGAGCGCTCAGACACGAACGGCGGTGGCTGAGCGGGTGCTCAGGGAGCACGGCGGAGCAGCGGGACCCTCCAGGTGTGAGCCGTCGGGGCGAGCACGTTTTTATACACACACACCTTTATTTTCTTCCCGAACTCCCTGTCCTCCTAGGAGACTGATGTTGCTGAGAGCTGCGGCTGTCTAGACCCTATGGAACGGTTACATCTCTCACCGTCATCAATTTTCAAATTCTGGGATCTGTGAGGGAGGAACCATTCCCTTCACAGGCTCAGAAGTTCAATGTTTAACTGTCTCTTTTTTTAAGTATGTTTTGTGATCTTCTGTATGTTCTAGGAAGGGAGAGGGAGAGAGAGAGAGAGAGAAACATCAATGATGAGAGAGAATCATCGATCAGCTGCCTCCTGCACACGCCTACTGGGGACTGAGCCTGCAGCCCGGGCCTGTACCCTGACTGGGAATCAAACCGTGACCTCCAGGTCTATGGGTCGACATTCAACCACTGAACCACACCAGCCGGGCAGCTGTGTCTCATTCCCTTTCCAGTCTATGCCCAAATTCCAGGCTCCCCAGCCCTCCCCTGGCTGGCCCCTTCCAAGCAACTCGGTCTAAAGATGCCACCTCCCTGTTCTGCTCTCAAGCTCCCAGTGGAGTGTGGCTGAAAGCCAGACAGGGAGACCTTTTTTTTAAACAACAATTTGTAAATGGTAGCTATAGGGAGGTTTCTCATCAGCCAGTCCACACTGACCAAGACACTCTGTCCTTACAGCCAACAAGCTCCCTCGGTCCCAGCCAGCCCAGACCCAGTGAAGAGATGGGAAGTGCCCACAACAGAAGATCTGCTGGGGGTTCAGGAAACCTGCCAGAGAACCATGAGGCATTTTCTTCACTGAAATCCAAGTTACAGAAAACTGCATCTGAAAAACTGGCAACAAGGGAAGTTTCTTCGAGCAAAAGACCACGCATCAGGCCTGTTAGCAGTTAAAACGTCAATGGTGCATGCTGACGCCTGGACACAAACTGGCCTGGGGCCACAGTATCAGACCTGGCCAGTGGCTCACCACCACACTGACTGGCAGGTGCCATCTCTGTGAAACCTTTTTTGGACTCTTAAATCCGGACTCTGTATTAATCTAGACTCTAGACACATTTTTTAATAGGTGTTTTAAAGGCTTTACGTCTTGAAATACAAAATTTTCAGTGACCTTCCCAGACTATTCTATAGTAACATAAGGCCGAAGGGACCAACAGCCAGTGCCCTCTTGAGGTAACACCGGTATTTTTATAGTGGCCTTTCTTCCAGCTTTGGATTCATCCATCCCCGCCTGTCTGTCCACATTCCTGCTTCTTGCTTTCTCACACGACAAATGAAGGGATGACTCATCTTCTCACTAAACATGATCTCCATCACCCTCTGTACATGAGAAAGGTCGTCCAGGACAGCATCTTATCACCCACTGCTCCCTAGCTCCAGCCTGGTCTCTAGCCAGCTCTAGGACGCTGGGCACCTCAGTGGCCTCGTGTGTGTGTGTGTGTGTGTGTGTGTGTGCTCGCGCATGTGTGTTCATGCCATGTCCTCCCATTATATCTCCAGTCCAGGTGAGCCAAATTCTGTTTCCCCTCTGAGCACCCCACCTCCGCTCTAGTTCTGTCTGCCGTGATTCATTCCCCTCAGCTCTCAGAGTCTCAATCTCTCAGCACATCTTTTCCCACCGATGCCCTGAGTGCTGGTTATCAGCTTTATGGATCAGGAATATTCCCCAGGCGGACTGGAAGGTTCCTGAAGGCAGGACTATGGCGCACAGCTAATGATGACTGGGAAGCACCGTCTTTGTAAAGAGCTACGTTACTTAACATTTACAATAATACTGTTTCTCAGGTTGAGAAGGCATTCAGATTTTAGCTAAACTGGAGGCTGAACATGTCCACTAATGAGCAGCATCCTTCCCACGGAAAGGCTGAAAGCTCCTCAGTCTCCGGAATCAAATGACCAGCAGGACATCTGCGAGAGGCCGATGCTGGTTTAGTTACCATGAGACTAGGGTCATCGCATTCAACATCTAATAGGCAAATTCTTAAGATCACAGAAGTAAACCCGAGCCAATAAAGCTGACAACAACTGCAGTTTTAAGGACAATTTGGGTAAAATAATTTATCACTCCAGAATTGGTCCAGAATTCATAAAAATACAGCCTCTTAGAAAACATGTTTCTATCATCGACACCAATGGTCGGCCAACTCTATCTGTAAATATTGGACAGTAAACGTTTTAGGTTTTGAGGGCTGGACGGTCTCTACCGCAACTGCTCAATTCTGCCGTCATAGCACAAAAGCAGTGATGGACAGCATGTCAAAGAACAGGCATGGCTGTGTTCTAATAAAACTTTATTTTTAAAAACAACAGACTGGATAGATTCTCCCCTTCGGCAATGATGTGCTAATCATGTGTTTTTTGTTTTTTTTTTAAAACAACTTTGTGAAAAATAATTTACCCAGTCATTCAGAATATTGATGAAGATGGGAGATCACACACACACACACACACACACACACACACACACTTTGTTAAGCAAATTAAGTTTTCTTCCAACTTGTCTAAACTAAGTAAGAGCCAGGCTTACAAACTTGATATAAAATTAAGTTGTTTCAAACTGAAAGTCAACAGTAATTCAAGTACCATTTAACTCTGAATGATGAAGTGATCCTGAAACAACCAGGCTTCATCCCTTGTTCTCACACTTTTGATCACAGAAACTTGCGGTTTGTGTTCTCTAGTCCACAGTAACGCCACATGAGAAAGAATTAGGTTAGACATTTATTTAGAAGTAAACCATACCTGTAACTGACTCATCTTTTACCTAATGATGGCATTACCAACAATGAAAACGTAGGCTTCTTCTATCCCCTCTAGTAGCTGAAAATAACCGGGGTTTAAATAGAGAGGGAGTAAACCCAAAAGGTGAACGGCTGCTACCACCCCTGTGTAGCCTCCCACACACCACTCTTACTTCCTAAGCATCTCGCAGAAGAAGAATGCTGGCAATGAACTTGACACCCAATAATGAATGGTCAGGATGTCTGGATTTAGAAAAATAAAATATTTAAACATTGTCTCAACACCATCGGCATGGATCTAGCCCTGTAGACACTAGTGGACAGATTCTAGTGGACTAGAAGATTCTCATGGACTCAGGAGGGTTACGTCAGAGAGCAACTGGGCAGCCTGTGGGTATGAGCTGTATAACTCTCGCAGTTTTTGAAAAAAATCTTAGTAACTAACACTAAAATCTGTGGATTTCTCATGCAACCGAGATTTTCTAACTCTTTTTAAAAAGGTGAGGAGTGCCTATCTGGCTGTCCCGGCTCCCAATTCCCTCGTGTCAACATGCACGTAGGTTAAGATGGGGCAGGTGCCCTCCAGCCCAGTATCCGCACCATGTATGATACCCCAGGGAGGCACCTGGGTTGGTCACCGCTGGGCTGTGCCATGCCTAAGAGAACGTGGCCTGGCAGTGGGAGCCCTGGAAGTCGCCCCCAGGCGCGATCAGTTCTTGCCCTGGGGGTTCAGGGCTTGTCACGCCACCCTGTGCCACAACTGTGAATCACCCAGTACAAAGAGCCCCCCGAAAAACACCGCCTCTGTCTGAGCAACATGCCACGAAGCGGGGGCGAAAAGCGGGGCTCCACCAGGCTCAGGCGGTCCAGGAGCGCTCGGGATGAACGCGGCTTCACGGGGGACGCCAACTCCATTCCGCCACAGGAGTTCATATTTGTTAATTGGTGGGAAAAGGTAAAATTAATGAGGACATTAACACAGCTACTTAAAAACAGCTTCATGTTTCTCCCATTGTAACACACGGAACGATCAGGACGTAATTGAGGGAAAAGGACACTGTCGATTCTCAATTATCTGCATGAATGACGCGCTCAGTGACACGGATAATCCAAGTCATTTACATCTGGATTCAGAGAGTAACATCTTTTTTCCTTCGGAAAACTTACCTTCCTAATTACAGCTCGCCCAACGTGACGGCGCCATCAGCTCTCCTTCTCCGCCCGGGGAGAGCGCGGCTGGGGAGGGCGCGGGGACCGCGGACGGTTCCGGAGCTGCCGCGGGTGACCCGCGGCAGGCGGGAGGCGGGAGGCGGCTAACAGCGCTGTCGGCATGACACCCGCGAGCCCCGTGCGACCGTTTAAATTTAAACTCGCTTTTAAAACATTAAAAGTTCCGTTTCCCGGTCACACCGGCCACCTCTCGAGTGACGGGCAGCCACCGGTGGCCAGGAGCCACCGTGCTGGACGGCGCAGATGTGGGACATTCCCATCGTCACGGGAAGTTCTAGCGGACGGCGCTGAATTCTAGATCAGTGACAGCCTCTGGTTTCCTGGATTTGGCGGAAAGCTGGGCGGGTGGGGGGACGAAAATGCAGGAGATGCTGTGCTGCCACTTTTACAGAAACAAAGGGAATTAACTGTAACACCCGGCGCTCGCAGCTAGTTTAATTTCAGGCCCGGTAATGGAGACTCTGTCTAGGGAATAACCCAGAACATAAGCATTCCATTCTAAGTAAGATGAGGCTTTTTAATTAACAAAGCAGAAAACGAGTGGATAAAAGGTGAGGCGGGAGAGCCAGATTTTAAGCAAAGGTGTGCCACGGGTGCCCACGCTTGGCGTGGCCGTGCGGCCTGGGCGCCGGCCGAAGGGGAGCCCGGGGGCCCGCAGGGCCATGCGGGTAGGTGCCTGCCTGCTCAGGTGCCACTGGGAACAGTGTCAGGCCCTGTGTCACTTCACATCCTCATTAATTATCTTGAAAGGAGAGGCTTGGTAAACAGCAAGTTAATTAAATTCTCAGATGATGCTAATTTGGGAGGCTTTAGAAAGACTGGCAAGGGCAGAGGCAATATAAACGGGACCTGGATGGGTTAGAAGTATGAGTGGAAAATAAAATCAAACTCTGGCTAAACAAACACCACTTTAAGTAAGTCTCACGGAAGAGCCAAAATATGAGCAAGAAGGAATTTATTTGGAAAATAGTTGTGTTAACGTGAAAAGGTTTGCATCGTCTAAGGCATATAATCAGAATGGGAGTTAAAAAAAAAAAAAAAGGCCTTTTCAAGGCTTTTAATGAAAATGTTTACGTGCGCTTAGCAAAAGGGCTGGAAGGAAAACCAAATCCTAAGTCCCTGCCCTGGAGTAAGCACAGAAAACAGAAGGCAGGGCGGAGCTTCCCCCTTTTACTTCATATTCTAGAAAGTGACGAAACTTTTTATTTTGAACAGGCACATACTGTGGGGTTTTTGTTGTTGTTTGGTTGGTTTGAAATTATTTTATATGCACAGAAGAGAAGCAAAGATGGTGCGGAGTCTCCATATGCCCTTCACTCAGCTTCCCCTACTATTAACATCGTATGTCTTAACATCTGGGACATCTGTCAAAACCAAGCGACACTGGCACAGTGCTATTCCTAATGAACAGACTTTATTCCGATGTCACTCATTTTTCCACTCACATCCTTTCTCTGTTCCAGGACCCAAACCAGGACCCCAGGTTGTTAGGTCTCCTGATCCCTGACAGTTCCTCCAAATTTTCTCGTCTTGCGCGAACGTGATGCTTAGGAAGGCTGCTGGCCAGGGGTTTGTAAAGCATCCCTCAATTCGAGTCTGCCTGATGTCTTCTCAAACTAGACTGAGGGCATGGATTTTCTGAAGGTACCCCTCCCAGCCCGTCATATCAGGGGTACATGACATGGACGTGACTTCCGTGGTCACGTCACTCGTGCTCCCTGGCGAGCTTACCCTGTCCCTCTCCACGCTTTACTCGCTAGGAATGAGTCAGTAAGTTCAGCCCACAGGCAAGGGAAGGGCGATAAAGCTCCACCTTCTGGTTATTACGTTGTTAAATAAATTAAAACATCTTGTAAAAGAGTTAAACTCTTCAAACAAAAAGTATCCAATGAAAATGTCTACATGGAAAGTCGGAGAGGTGCCGTCTTGGTTTTGCATACTTGGACTCTCAACAACACGAACACGTGCTCACAGCTACAGGGCCCTCGCTACCCGCCAGGCAGGGCCCTGCCGCTTACACAGACCAACTCATCCAATCCTCACAGCAGCCTGATGAAGGCGACGCCGCAACATTACAACCACCAACTCAGCATGACAAGTGGGGAAACGTGGCACAAAGAAGGGAAGTCGCTTGCTCAGGCAACAGAGTTCATAAGCGTCCGGGGCAGGATTCGAACGCAGGCCTCCTGGCTGGAAAGACCATGCTGTCTGGAGAGCTTTCTGTTACCCTGGGTCTTGATCTACGACTCCAAAACTTGAAGACAGTCAAGTGGAGCCACAAAATGTAATTCAGAACAAAGAGTGACTTGGGGCAGGACGTCAAGAGGCGCACCGGACAGAGGCTTCTCTGGGGAGGATTCTGCGTGCCCACTGTGGCGTTTGTTTGTGGTCAGTTCTGCAGGTCTGAGGACTCCCAGCCAACCGAAGACAAGCCTTGCTTCTCTCACGGTGTGGCAAGGGATGCAGGACACCTGAGCTGGTCCACGGAAGGTGCTCAAAATCCACGGGACACGACGCAGACTGATACCCCAGCCCCTGCTTGTCCCACCAGCCTGGGACTGTCCCCCCAACAACATTTACTTTTCCTACTCTTCTGAGAGTTCCCAGGGGCGGAAACATCAATAAAGCATAGAGGTCAGGGCTGGAGAAGTCCCTGGCTATGGGGAGAAAGGATGCCAAGGCAGAAAGGGACCAGAGGCCCGGACAAAGCAGGGCACGCGGCCCATGAGTCCCAGGCCTCCCACCTGCAAAGACCTCAATGTGCGCCTGTTTAATAGTCCTAATTGTCGTTATATAGTGGATATTTTGACGTAAAAAAGAAACAAGGAAATGAGCTGCTTGCAGAAAAACAAGAGAGGAACCGGGAGAGTTTGGATAAGCACTTCCCCCGAGTAACCCACGCTGTTTAATTCCCACCCTGATCTTCTACCATTATCCTTCTGCCATTAAAAAAAGATGAAGCGAGCAAGCGACATGAATGCCCCCTTCCCGGGTGCCCACTCCACACTGTCTTCTCCAAATATTTGGCATTTAATTCTATTCTGTTAACCCTGGCTTGTACTGCTCTCCAATTGTTTCAACTTAAAAAATGTGCCTTTAAAATGGCACCAACAAAGGACCATGTCACACAACTTCTCACACCAGGCCAGTCCCACCTCCCGAGTGGGCACAGAGCAGGTCTCCCATCAAAACCGAGAACCATGGGGCACAGGGGCCGAAGGGTTGGCCCTAGGCGCTCACCTCAGGGTGAGTTTCCCAGATCATCTGTTGAAACACGTCCACCCTTAAGAGGAAAACAGAAATGCCTCCTCTCAAGACAGACTCTCAGTGTGAATTTTCACCACACACACAGTATACGCTCATTTCCTTAAGGGCAGAGGGCTGCGGTGAACAGCGGTCGTTAGCTGAGTGCGTACTATGTGCCAGGCAGGCTTCTGTTAAGGGCTGTTTCTAAAACTAAACAGATACAGCACCAAGTAACAGCTTAACATTTCAATGTATTCTTTCCCATGCATTTCCATGTTTCACCTTAGCCAGAAAAAATAAAATAGCACTCAAGGGGGGAGTATTTCCTGATTTTTAATAGCTCCAGAACCTGAAAATTACGGACTGAAGCAGCGTTGTATGTGGCAAAAATCTAAAACCCATTAAGCAGATGTCTGTGAGGACTTAGAAAAGCAATGAATCACTAGAAGTAAACATAAATTCACCAAACACAGAAGACTAACTCCTTTCTTTCCTTAAACTCTCCTGTTATGCCCCCTCCCCCAATAATGTCACTACTGCTGTTATTACGAACAATATTGATCTGGTAGATCAGGGGACTGTTAGAGGGGACTTAGCGACATCTGTCTCTCATGACATCCTCGAGAATAATCTAAAAGAGGAGGCTCTGATTCTAGTTCAGTAAGGCATCTTCCTACCGAAGAATCTGGGCCCCAAGAACACTGATCCTGAATCAAAGTCGACTTGGAGGAAACTGTCTATAGCAGATCACGATTATCTAACTGCACCTTGCTTGTCCACATTTCCAATAAGATCTGAACAGAGACAGGAGTTATCCCCACCAACGCCCCCCCCCCAATATATAAATAAATAAATAAGTCTAAAAAGCCACAGAGAGGAACAGACAGGTAAAACTAAAAATCATTTTAAAAAGATGACTGTTGAGAAGTATTATACTTAAAGCCAGGCAGTGCACGTCTAAAATAACTTGAACAGTTCTGTATGGGACCGAGTCAAGTCGAATTAATGAACCGAGAGGAAGTCTAGGACCAGGTCCGAACAGTTCAGAGTGAGGTCCGGTGGCACCGCTGGGGGCTGCAGACGGCTGGGGGGCTGCAGGCGGCTGGGGGGCTGCCTGGGGAAGGGCTGGGACGCAGCTCACCCAGGAAAAGCAGCAAAGGCAGGGCGATCCCTGCCCCACGCCCTGCACCCAAACAAGCTCCAGGTGGATTACGAAGTTTAGCGTCAGGACGTAAAGCCATAAAAGAACTAAGAGGGGATACAAATGAACACGGTCTTGGCAGAGGAAAGGGACTTTGAAGCTTAACCAAAGGGGAAGGAAGCAAAAATAAAAAGGTCTCACTATATAAAAACGTTGAACTCTGGAATCGCGGAACATCTTAAACAGTGAAAGATAATGACGGGGTGGGGAGGGGATGGGGCTCCAACACAAGCACACACAGGTTTGACATCTGTGACAGCAAAAGACTCTTTTTCATTTAACTAGATTATGTATATTTTCAAATTTTGTTTGTAATAGTGAAAAAAGGGAAACAATCTGAACGTCCAATGGAAGGGTAGCTAAATGAACTGACACCTTCAATTCAGTGGTGCACTGTGCAGCTATTAAGATGTGGGTGGTAGAAAAACATTTAGCGAGATATATATATATATATATATATATATATATATATATATAAACATCGTACAGTTTTAAAGTGCCAGTTTAAAAAAACACACCCAGTATCATTTAAATTCTAGAGACTAAGGGCTCGTTTTTTTTCCCCCCCACAACCTCTCCAACACTTGTTACTTGACCAATGTCACCCCAATAAATTTAATTTAAAAATAAATTCTACAGATTAATAGTATCCCATCTTTACAGAAAAGGCTAACGTCATATATGCCAAAATGTTTAAAGTTCACACCATCTCTGGGTGGTGATATTAGGAATGATTTTATATTTTCCTGCGCGTCCAAAGTTTTGTTGCTTTTTTTCTTTTCACAATATGCAAGAAACACTTTTGAATTAAAATATAAAAAAAAAGTATAGATATATAAAGAGGGCAATTTCACTGTCCTTTTTCCAGATATTATACACTCGGGGGGGGGGGGGGGGACACACGACAGTAATGAAGGTCATGTCCTGTCCTCTGGTTTAGGGGACAGGGAGACCTGGCTGACTCGTCTGTTTCATGAAAACAAAGGTAACAACAAACCCCTGATCATTTCAGGGGAGCCACAAGTTTCACAGGAGCCCAGGGTTTGGTTTGGCCGCTTAATAATAAGAATAGAAAGTTAATGATCTGGTGTCTACATCAAGGAAGGAGAGAGACTCCGTGTCACCACCCAGGGAGGTCTCCCCGAGAACACCGCGTCCTATAAGAGCATCATCACCCAGGAGGAACGACCTGCACACACGTCAGAGGCAGGTGACAGGGACGGGAAGGAGCTTAGAAGCCACTAGGTAGGGGGAATGAGTTTAAAGCACTAGAGGTGTGTCTGTGCTCAGCTGAGTGCGGAAAGTGCACGCACAGGACCAAGTAACAAAAAGGGGAGGGGCCCGTGAGCTCAATGAGCTCTGGCGCCCTCATCCCGGGTGCCCTGTGCAGTGGCGAAAAACCACGTGGTAGAAAACCCTTCAGTGACGTTTAAAAAAAAGTATGCATGGCAAAGTTCTAAAAAGCCAGTTAGCAAATAGGGACAACGGTATCATTTAAATTCTATAAAATCGTGATGTCACAGGGAAGACTGTGTTATGGGAGGGGAGCAGGAAAGAACCGGTCCTCTGCCCTCAGGTCTGCCCCATGCAGGTAACAAAGCTGACAGCAAGTCGACAGAAGGCGTGACGACAACTGGAGGTGCCCCTAGGCCCATGTGTGTAAAGGAAGGGGAAACAGAGACACTCGATGACACTGCTTCCAGGTACTGTATCTATAGGAAAGTCCTTCATTGGGGTTAGTATTTTCCAAATGCCCTTCCAGGACCAGGTGTATCAGGGTCTTGTTGAAACTCGGATCCTTTGTATCTCCCCAGCCACGTTCACAGAATCAAACGCAAGGGAGGAACCCGTGGATCTGTACTTGAAAGGGCTCGCCAGATGCAGCTGATGTACACGCAGGTTTGGGAACCCAGATTGTACAGGGTGACACCTTTAAATGATATCTGGTTAATTTTTTTAAGGCAATATGGAAAGAAACAAAAGGAGTACACAGATGAACATTTTTGGCCAATATCCACCTTGACATCTCTAATCGACACATACAATGTATCACAATTTTACATAAATAAAACATTCTATGTATGTGACATTTTAATACAATGTTGAGGCCATCTTCCCAACTACAAAATACACAGGCACCCTCCTTTTAAACAGCTGCATAGTAATTCACAGCAAAAAAAACATGATATAATGATTTAAAGTCCAAGTGACCAGTTTACCAAATAAATAAAAAAACTGAAATAAACAACACTGTGGTGTGGAACATTGCAGGCACAACACAGGGTGCCTCATGAAGGAGTATTCCCACTTTACATCTGAATAGATATCAGCATTAAAATTACACTAACCCACATGCTCACCAACAGGACACACCAGTCCCAAGATTCCCTCCAGATTAAAAACATAATCAACTTAAAATAAGCATTTAGGGGGGAAACTGCCAGTCTATGTGTAACCTACAGAGCGGTTTTCCCAAGTGGAAGAATACAACTTTCTCATATTTCAAAGCAAACCCAACAAAAACCAGAAAGAACATCCTTGCAGATGAGCAGGGCTTCTCTGGTATGGAAAACAGCGTGGAGGGTCCTCAAAAAATTAAAAATGAAACTGCCTTATGACCTCGAGATTCCACTTTTGGGAATACAGCCAAAGGAACCCAAAACCCTAATTCGAAAGAATGTATGCACCCCTATGTCCACTGCAGTGCTACTTACAATAGCCAAGCTATGGATTCATTCTTTTTTCTCTACTCATCAACAGATGAGTGGATAAAAAAAACTGTGGTACATCTATACAATGGAATATTACTCGGCCATAGAAAAGAATAAAACCTTACCATTTGCGACAGCATGGATGAACCCAGAGGGTATTATGCTAGGTGAAATGTCAGACAGAGAAACACAAATACTACACAATTTCACTTATCTGTGGAATCTAAAGGACAAAATAACTGAATAAAATTAAAAACAGATTCACAGATACAGAGAACAGACTGATAGTTGCCAAGGGGATGGGGAGGGGTTGTTGCAGAACAGTCACGAGGCCGTGAAGTACAGTATAGGAAATATAGTCAAAAATATTGTAATAACTATGCGTGGTGTCGGGTAAGTACTGGAAATACAAGGAGAACAGTTTGTAAAGTATATGATTGTCTAGCCACTGCGCTATACACCTGAAACTAATACAGAATAATATTGAAAACGAAAATAAAATTTTGGCAGATACTGTAATAAACACCACCCCACCCCACCCCCCAAAAAACATAAAGAATGGGCAGGCACTCTTTTGCCTCTTAACTCTCCAGAGCCCAATTCTGGTTTTAGATCCTGCTCTGCCCTTCTCCTGCCACTGTGCTCAGAAAGCAGGCAAGTAACAGGGCAATAGATCAACAAAGCTTTTAGGACACAGAGCTTCTAGGAACCTGTACAGCTCTTCAAAGAAATGACACTGTGGTTACTTCGTTCAGTGACTCCACGACCAAAAAATGCTTCCAGCTTTCCTTTTCTATGAAAGGCATGAGGCATTGCTGGGGAAGAGGAGACATGCAGGCTGCACCAGGAGACCATGCGGGTAGCAGACTGGGGCAGGGAGCTGCGGGAGATAAGGTCTGCTCAGGTATGGTGATGCGAGAAAGGCCCTGGAAAACCACTGAGAGGGCGGCTCACTGGCATCGGGATTTGGGGCTACCCCTCATTCCCTGATAAAGGCACCTGAACACCAACACAACAGCCGACCAGGCAGGGCCCCCCTTCCCCTGAATGTTTCCATGTAGCAAATGGCCACTGAATGTGCAGGAAGAAGTCCAGGTGTCCTGAGGGACAGGATCGGGGCAGAGTGCATTTGGCTCGGCTCCTGTGTTCCCAGGAAGCTGGCCGGGCCTTGTCCTGAGCAAGGAGGAGACGGGCCCTCACTGGTTTCCTAGCAACCCTCGCGGGCAGCCCGCGGAATCCCAGGCAAGGCCACCCCGGGAAGCATTAAAGCAGCCACAGGCGCAGATGCAAAGCGTAGAGCGGGGCAGGGGCCCAGGTGGGCAGGCAGGTATGCAGAAGTCTCTGCTGGCCTGCTCCGAAAGCTAGCTCCCCTGAGAAGCATTTTAGGGTACTACAGACGGGGGTGGTCCCACTTCCTTCCCCTCGGCCCCACAGCACTTGCAGAATAGAGCCTCCTCGTCTGTGAACTTACACCAAATAACAGCAACAGCGGACTGGTTTCCACATTCCAGGGGTGCAACCACCAGAAAGTGCACACCTGATTGTCCTCCTGGGGACATGAATCCCAGGCAAGGACACCCAAAGCACTACGGCCCAACTAGTCCCTTTGCACTCAAGCTCTTCCATCTGCAGCTACCTCAACAAGCCCACTTCAGTTTGGTATCACCCCCGGCTGAACAGGCTTTAGCTCCCCATCATCTCCCAACCACTCTAGTAGGACTGTGAGGCCCGGCCCATGTCACCAGTTCAGGCCCACCTGTTCCAGACAAATGACCTTCCCTTTGGCCACCGTCACCGGTTCCTTCTCCAGCAGCCTAAGCTCATCACATTCTAGTCAACCCACTATGCCAATGAATGAAAACTGGGGGGTGGGGGGGCCATGGAGAGGAGGGCCTCTGTTTACCCTACAGCACCTCTAGGAAAGGGCCAACACCTAGGGCAGCCGGAGAGCCACGGCACGGAGGCCCGCCTGGCTGCCACCTTCAACACAGGGACTGGAGTACAGGGGAGTGCCAGGCCGCATGGCCCCGCGGTGTGCACGGCCATGCCAGTGCTCTCCCATCCCCTGGGTTTTTGTCTCTGAAGTTGTCTCGTGTGACCGGATATTAACCACAAGGTATCTGCTTCAGGCTGCTGTGTGCTGTACAGTTTTTAGAACTCCTTCACATCTATCGGGATACCCGGCCCTACTAACTCTGGGAGGCATCGGCTCCACCTTACCGATGACATTAAGGGGCTCGTGCGTGTCAGAGCTGGGAAAAGTCCCAGCCCCCCAATCCAGCTTCCTGCTCTGTTCGTCCGAGGTTCCTCACACAGGGTGCAAAGTCTGTAAGTTGTAAAGTCACCATAAGGACTGATGAAATTAGCAGTAGCTAAGACACTATACCACACATAAAAACTACAGCAAATTTATACATGCACACGTGTATGCGTATCTCTGTAAATTTATACGTATATGTCACATACACGCTCACAGAGCTGGCACCCATCATATATCCAACCATCCGCCCATCTAGATATCAAGGGTAGGAGATATATATACACACACGTACACACATAACTTGTATCCTTGATACATTCAAACTCCTCACTTCATTGATAAAAACCAAAGTATATGTGAATGGTTTCCCCGGGTCCCAATGTCTACCGCCCCATGTAGTCCAGGGAGCATCCTCGGGGCTGCTTCAAACACCCCATGAAAAGATGCACCAGGAATCAAAACTATTCCACAGCCAGCACTGTGGCTTCCCAGATCTCTGCCCTGACCTCATCAATCTCAAGCCTCCTCTCCTTGGTAGTAGAAGACGACGTGGGAGCTGATGAAAAAGCGAAGGACATCAGCACCTCGAAGAAAATGCCAATACTCATTCCAAATCAACATAAACAGTTGACCGTTTTTTAATCCCACTTCGAATGGCCCCGTCCTTCCTCAAGTGCCTCCCGGGCAGGATCCCGTCTTCACGCTCTGTGGCTCCGTGTAACGCCTGCCTCACAACGCTATTACTCATTAAGTGTCAAAATAATAATTATCCCAGATGGCGAATTCACAAGTGGGTTAGTCATCGGCTGTAACCGGGCGAGCTCACTTGCGCTTGCCCCAGGCACTAAAGTTCAGCCATCAGAATGTTCTAAAACAGACTGTTCTTTCTTTTGGTTATTTATTTTTCAACATCAAGGAGAGGCACACATTTTCTTTTTCGGAGTCGGTTTCAATAGGTTAAACCTCCTGGAAGCCACATAAAACAATTTCCACTTTGTAGTTCGTAAGGCATAGTAGGATGACTTTAGACCTCACTGTATAAACCGTAGGCCCCCCTTATCCGCAGGGGCTACATTTCAAGGCCCCGGCGGGTGCCTGAAGCCACAGATAGTACACTTGACCCTTGAACGACACAAGTTTGAACTGCTCGGGTCCACGTACACTCGGGTTTTTTTTTTTCAATAAATACCTTAAACATATTTTCTCCTCTTTATGATTTTCTTAACATTTTCTTTTCTCTAGCATACTTCATTTTAAGAATACAGTATATAATACACGTCACACACCAAATACGTTAACCGACTCTATGTTATCGTTATCGGTAAGGTTTCTGGTCAACAGTAGGCTATCAGAAATTAATTTTGGGGGGAGTCCAAAGTCATACACAGATTTTCAACTGTGCAGGGGACTGGTGCCCCTAACCCCTGTTTTATTCAAGGGTCAACTATATATACTATGTATTTCTCTATACATACATATGATAAAACTTAATTTATAAAGTAGGCTCAGTAAGAGATTAACAATAACTAATAATAAAATAGAACAATTATACCAATATACTATAAAAAAAGTTATATGAATGTGGTCTCTCTCTCTCTAAAAATATCTGGAATTTTCCATTTCACAGTTTCAGACTACAGCGGACCGTGGGTAACTGTAACTGTGGAAAGTGAAGCCGTGGATGGGGGGTTTGCCACCTCCTAAAACAGACCTTCCCTCCAATCCAGTGTGTCTCCTAACGATGGCATCTGGGGAGCAACAAACACAACAGTAGTTTCTAGGAAGGTTTTAAGAAAACACCACCGTCCCGCTTTCCCACCAAGAGAGTCACCGATGGCAAGACTATGGTGGATGTAAGAAAGTATCAGAGCCCAAAGGGTTCCTAACCAGCCCTGGTCTTATCCCTGATTCCGCTCCCGCAATGAAAACAAAGTAGCTGCGCCGCTCGTGGATCCTGACAGGAGCCGGTTGGAGCCAGCCGAGGGCATGTGGCTGTTGCACCCAAGCTGCGCCGGGCGCGTTCTTGGGCAGAGCGCCGGAGCAGCACAGCCGCCTATGGGCTGGGGCTGGGGGTGTAACGACCAAGCCAGCCTTAAAAAGCCAACAGGCTGTTGAATGCCAAGCCTGCTCTATTAATTTGCATATGACATTAATTTTGCTGTCAGTGTGTTAATGTGTGATTAATTCTGTCATGGGTTAGAGCAAGGAGAATTAGTTAATTGTCAGAAACCCTTCTCATTCACTCTCTCATCCCTCTGACCCCCACCCCGCCTCCCTCGAATTCCCCCCCCCCTTTTTTTTTTTTTATCTTCTTTATTAAACTAACCTCCTGGGTTTTCTTCCTCAGGGCACGTCTTTCCTATGGGTTTTTAATCCCATGTCTTCCTACCCTTTATACAAATACATTTTCCGACCCTGGAAGAGAGAACGCAGATCGGTCAGGCCCCCTCTCCGCTCCCCTGCTCCCCACTCCGCGATGGCAAGTCTGGACTCTGTCCAGGCAGAAGCGGGCTGGTTTGGGAAGGTCTCACAACAGGGACACACAGGTCCCATTCATCTCCGTGGACCATTGCCAACGCCAGTGATACCTGCATGCATTGTACAATCCACTGTTTGTGTGCTATGCAAATAACCTGTGGGGCTGGAGCAAGCTGGAATGCGGGGCGAACAGAGCCATCGCTGTGCTATAGAAACGGGTCAGTGGGCCGCCCATCTGCCCTGCTGCCCGGGGACTGGCTCGCTTCTTCCTTCTGAACAAGCCTCGGACACCGTCAGTCAACCCAGCTCCAAGTTCGGCCTGGTCATCCTGAGTCCTGTGCATTTTTAATCTGTCAATTGTTCCATCAGCTAGCCACCTAGCTGTACCTTCTAATGTACAGTTCAATAAAAAGAAACCCGAGGGCCCCTGCCTCTACAGAGGACCAGAGAATGCTAGAGCCCCCCGAGTGTCAGAAAATTTCAGGGGGGGCTAAGCATGTTGCAGGTCCGATTGAACAGCTCCCAACCACGGCAGCGATGTCGAGTTCACACGCCACAACGGGGGATTCTGATGCCGACATGCCCAGCTGAGCTAAAACACAGTCCTCACCTGTACCCACTTACTACATTCCCGTGTCTTTCCATTACCTGCCTTTACACACTAAGTTGCCCCCCCCCTTTTTTTTTTTTTTTGCAGAAACAGGGAGTGAAAGCAAATTCATTGAATCCCTCACCTCTGACTCTACAACCATCCAGAATCCTTCTCACTTCATAGGGCTGAGAAACCAAGTGTCAGCTTGTAGCTTCCTCCCTCGTGGACCAACTGTCCAGGGGGCTGGAATGGGCACCAGCCAAGGGTGGCCAGTGAGCACAAGTTTTACGTGAATGAAATGCAAAGAGGCCCAGGCTTGCTACGCCCCTGTCCTCAGCAAGTTGCAGAAGACGTTATCAACTTATTGAAAAGACCCTAAATTTTGTCTCTGAGAGCATGTTTCCGATAGTTAAAACTTAGGTTCGCCACAATAAAGAGGAAGTAGGTAACTGAGAGGCCAAGGTACATGCTGCAAACAGCATTTTATGATCTTTTTACAAAGCGCAGGCCTCATTTTATACCTTGGAAGTCACTGTTTGTTTTTAATTTGGAAAAACATCAACCGGGATTTGTTTTAATTAGCAAAGACTAATATTCTTGTGGGCCATGACTGTTACAGTATCCTGCCATTTTATTCCACGTATACTCTTACAGCTAAACTTTAACTGTAGCTGCTGGAAGGGAACCAAATGTAATTCTCACGGTAACCAACTACACAGGGCTCCTGGAAAACGTATTCCTTTCTACTCTCTTCCTATCTATCTATCTATCTATCTATCTATCTATCTACCTACCTACCTACCTACCTACCTACCTACCTATCTATCTATCTATCTATCTATCTATCTATCTATCTATCTATCTATCATGTTTTTATTACAACTTTTAAAAAATGAATTAAGATTAAGAATCCCTCCAAGAACTTTTTGGGGCGCTCATGGAAGTTACCAGGGAGATCAGTGAGCTGGAAGTGTCTCTGGTCAACAGGAATGTGGGTCCCTTCTTCCTCTGCAGGTTGTGTGAAGCTGTCGCTGTTTTAATACGGGCATTATTCACACATGAAACTGGAATTACTCAGCACGTGGGAAAACGGTCCCGACCACCCATGGCCATTAAAGATCCCATGACATTTTTGTAAGTCGGCCAAATTCCAACGCAGACAGCAAGGCCCAGCAGTTGCTGTCTTCAGAGGGAAGATCGCATGCCTTCGCCTTCTGTGCAAAGCGGAAACCGACTTCCCTGCTCTCCCCGCCAGCTCTCTGAGGATCCGGGGAGGATGTCAGCCTGGGCCAACCTCCTCCGGGAACAACGCATCGTATCCCCGCATGGCGAATCCTAACTTGGCTGAGCACTGACATTCTACACACAAAGGATCACCAGGAAGCCAGCTCCCCCAGGGTTACTTGTTGCAACACAAAATCTCAAACAAGGAGGCCCGAAGCTCGAAAACAGGGTGTGAAGGACAGTGAGCGAGGAGCCCAGTCCGACCACAGGGGTTCCCCGGGGACGCTGCCTCTCAAATCTACTTCAAAGTGTCCTCCCCCTTGAATTTTAGAGCCTGAACACTGAGAATCCTCAAGGTTCCACGATTTCGTTGTCTCCCGCACAAATAAGGAGTCTTCCTCTTTCTTCCGTCCCTCTCACCACCCTGGCTTTCGACCTTTCTTCTTTCTTCCTCCGCTTCTCAATCTTCATCCATCGTTCACTTAAAAAACCCCTCCCCCAAGCATTTTCCCACTGGGATGGTCAAGCCCCTGGGAGCTAAATTCCCACCCGCTCCAGGCAGGGCTCCCTTGGCGCAGGGGTTTGCTGTCAGGTCTGCACCACGTCAGTTCTTCCCGGGGCTCACCAGCAGAGAGGGAGGCGACGCCACGGCTCTGTCACCTTGACGGGAGGAGAAAGAGCCGCACGGTAACTGGGGAAATGCTCGGCCATCGGTGCAGCCAATAAAAATATCCTGTGGCTTGGTCCCAAAGGTGGTGGCCTTCCCGGTGCCCGGGAGGGGCTGGGAGGCGGAGAGCGCAGGGCCGGGGTGGCAGCACCCCCCCAGTCGCCGTGGGTGACTGGAAAGGGCTTGCCACGCCAGGCACACTCCCAGCGCTGTGCGCTCTCCCCCCCACCAAAAACCCCCGAGGCCTCCGGAGTGTACACTAACCACAAGCCTTTGAGTGGCTCATGTATTTACAAACTGAGGCATGTCGAAATCAAAGGGGATACCACATGACATAATTCGCATTAAAATGTCAACAGGCTGACAATTTATAGAGTCAATCCACGGAAGGTGGGGAGGACTGAGACTTAGTAATTGTTTAATTCCTGCTGAAACCCACGGGCCGCCGAGCCTTTGGGAAGCTGGATGAGCTGGGGGCCTCCAGCCTGCGCAGCGCCCCACGGGGCGGGGGGGGCAGGGGGCTGGCACCGCGCCAAGGCCAGGCAACAGGTTTAACCATTTAGGGTGCTCCGTGTTGACAGAGAGGGGAAGGAAAGGAGAGGGCTTAAGTGGAAAATGGAAGGAGAGGGGTTGGCGGGTATAAGAGCGTGTCCCTCCACAAGGGTGTGTGTATCTGAAAAATGGTTCAGGTTGGTCCCAAAGACGACAGGTCTCCTTGGTTGCACCCCAGCCACACCCTTTATTTTCCACGGGGCCAGAGGCTGGAGATTTGAATACATGCAAAAGGCCCTCCCGGCCTTGGTTTCCTGGCTGCCCTGAGGCAGCAGCCTGCTCCCCAAGGAGCTCAAAGAAGGGGGCGGAGGTATTTGCCCCTCAATTATGATGGCCTCCCACCTCAGGGGGCCCCACTTCTCCAAAGAAGCAAGAGCAAAATCATGACCCAAACCAGACCCCCCGTCCGCATAAAAAGGACCCCTGGAAGTTTCCTCTAGCTCTTCTGCCACCCTGTACAGCAAATTCGAATTCTCTGTGCCTCTTTCAGACTCACCATACTCCCCCCGGCAGGCAGGTATGGTTCCCCCGGGGCTTCTGAAATTGGTTTCACTTGTGTCACTTCAAATGCACTGACCCTGACTTGGGTAGGGGACCTTCTAGGGGTACAGAGCTGGTGAATGCAACACAGAGTTTGAAAAAGCTTTCAGAGGCAGGTCCACCAGGGCCCCTCGGCCGCACCCCAAGCTCTCAGCCGTTATCTTTTTATCGTGACATGTAAAAGACACATCACGAGGAGAGAAATGGTATTCATAAGGCTGTTTGGTAAAGCTCGTGGCTAATCATCATTATCTGCGTTAGCCGTGTTCCGAAAAGGTGGCTTCGCTCTGTGGGACGAGCCCCCCGAGGACAGCCAGGGCCACGTGGGCTGTGGCAGGGCTCGCTGCACAGGCTCAGTGTCTGTGTGTAAACAGTAACACCTCGTTCGCTCTTCTACCTCATTAACTGAAACACATTAAAACAAGTGTGCACTGGGAGCGGAAAATGAGACTGTTAAACCAAGCTGATATAATCCTCATCAGCTGTGGGAAATGAGACCGCATCAATTATGCCGAACCGGCTGCAGGCGCGGGGATGCGCGGGGCTCCCAGGCCCCCGGCGTGAGCAGGGAGAAGAGAGGAGGAACCTGGGCTTCAAAACACACACACAGATGACACATTTCGCACACACTCGCCTTACACGCGGCGCCTCCCGCCCGTTTTCTACAGCGCCCCAAGGAAAGGCGTGGCATCAGATGAAAAGTACTCTTTGAAGATGTTTCTGCATGTAAAAATCTTTGCCAAATTATTCAGAGTTGGAAGATAAAAAGAAAAATGAAAGTAAACTTATTGAAGCAATGGTGGTGGGGTGGGGGAAATAGTAATTCTGTGTGATCTGCTCTGACGGACAGTTGTTTTAAGCTCACAGGATCTTGAGGCCAACAAAAGTCCTAAAATCCTGACACTCAAAATGACCGGGACACGAGCTGCGTGTGGCGTGACCAGAAAATTTCAAGAATTAAATGTCGGAGGAGACGGTATTAATTCAAGCTGTACAGCAACAGAACTAGCGCTGACCTTCGCCTGTCACTGCCAAACATGAATGACACTTCACAGTCAACGCATTTAGAGATACCCGTGAAGCCTGCAGGGGAAGGACACAGGGACAAGTCTGTACGTTTCTAAGGTAAAGAAGATCAGGATTATACTGACAATAAACAACAGACTCATTACCTACGTCCTGGCGTGTAAGGAAATGCAAACGACTCGCCTCCGAGAGTTATAAAATGTAAAACTTCACCCAAGGAGAGTCATCGTCGAGGGACATAACATCGTCCCCGCATCCTGGACATTAGAATATGTCATGTTTGATAGTAATAATTACCACATGTGAAATGAGTGTTGAGATGCAAAACTTGCCTTTGCATTTCCTCATTTGTGTTCGAATTTGCAACCTTAACATGTTATTGCCATCGATTTGCATTTCATTGCATGGGTGTCTCCAAGCAGAAGCCGGGGACACGTTCCTTCCACACCTCCTGACACCAGCATGTTGCCAAAGGTACCCACTGAGTGACAAAGAGCTACTCTGTTTCTCAGGTGCACGTCTGCTCGCGCTGATCTGACCCTCAGGCAGGCAATGAACTTGGTGAGATTGTCTCTGTTCCACATACTTTGCACGCTGTTTCCGACGTGCGAGATTATTTAGCATTGTTCTCTCAGGTCAAGGAGGGACGCATCCCCACCCACTTATGGACTTGGAGCTGTAACCAGAAATGCCAGGTGTAGCCTTAATTTCATTAAACAAACAACAAAAAAAATCATCTTTCAAAAGAGGTGGGGGAGGGAGAAAACAGCCATAACCTGAGGAGCCAGGGAGATTAACTTCCAGTGTATAAATAGGGGAAGAGGGGGAATGCGCTTTAAAAAAAAAAAAAAAAAATTAAAGTTTCAGCTGAAGAAAATTTTGGACTATTTTAAATTAATGGATAACAAAGAGTTGCCATGGAAACGGTTTTACACACTTGACCGCAGGTGTTCCCTCCAGTGAATGGAGGCCGGGATGGGATGGCTGCAGGCAGGGACACAAATGTAAACATGAGAGGAAGACTCCTAAGGCCATGTGAAGTCATCCGTGCCACCGACGCTGCGGTTTTCAATATAAATGGACTCGCTCAGGCAAGGTGCATATGGCGGCTCCGCGGCACCAGCTCACACTTCATCTGTGCTCAGGGGCTGTTCCCCCCTTTACGATATCCTGTGCTATTGCCAAGGTTACAAAACTTAAACAGACACAAATGCGAAACATCAGAGCCAGATGCATTCTAGTTTAACCGGAATGCAACGTCCACTTTTCAGCCTCTGCCCTCCATGCTGCACATTTCTGGATTGTAATTTTGGTTTGGTTTGGTTTTTGTTTAGAGTAAAAATGCATTAGCTTTAACCAGAAAAAAAAAAAAGTATATATATATGGGAATGAAAAAAAAAAGAAAAAGTATATATACTTGTTCTGAGAGTGCTGTGTACTCTGTATCCGTTTCCAAGACCAAATTCTTACTTACACCTAATTCTGGTCACATAAGGGAAATACAGGTGTGCTGGTGCATGTGGGAAGCCCTGTGTTTTGTTTTTTTCCCCCCTTTAAAAAAAAATCAAATACTGAAATCCCCTAGGTCATGCAGAACAATGTTATAAAATGATGCTAATAAAAAGTAACTTCACCGCTCATCCCTTTGACGACTGAAGACCTCTTAGGCACTTCTCAGAGAAGGGGTTGGACAAGTAGCAGCAAAAATAAAGCTGGACTCGGAGTCCTTTTTCAATTTTCATTAAGTACTTCACTAGATCCCTTCTTGCTCCATTACTTAGGAGAAAGACAGACGTATGCCTTAAAACACACACACACACACACACATATGGTCCTGAAGACCACCTCCCCCCCCTTGTGCTTAAGGGAATCTGGGGATCTCTCCACACTCCTCATCTTTCAGACAGGACCACGACTAGCTGGCCAAGGTTCAATTATTTGCCCAAAGTCATTTCACTACACGTTAAATCACATTTCTCTAAAGGAAAATTCTTTCTCCCTTTTCCAAAACAAACCAGACCAGACCATCCTTTCTGTCCTTCAAACCGAAAGGATAGCACGTTCAAAGCTAATGAAAACCAAATTATAAAGTATCTCCAATGACGGGGTCTTCACACGACCATGGAGAGTCTAACGGGAAAGAGTCACGCGGCCTCCTGTGCTTCGCGCTGACGGCACTGCGGGCGCCCCACGTGTTGGCTCATTTCACTCGCCCACCGGTCCTGGTAGGCAGGTCGTTTCTGTAGCCCATTTTACAGCGTTAGACCAGAGAGGGAATTAAGTTACATGAGGGACAGGAGCTGGGATGCAGACCCAGGCGGCCTGACATCGGGGAGCCGCTCCTTCTTTAAACCTGAAAAGCTACCTGGGCGTCCCTGAGGACACTTAGGCATCCTATCTAGAAGTTTTCTAATGTCTGGCATCCTGTGGGTGTCCCAAACCTTCTGGAAGGAAGCCCTGCCCGGGTAGCTCAGTTGGTTAGAGAATCCTTCTTACTACGCCAAATTGCGGGTTCGATCCCTGGTCAGGGCACATATAAGAATCAACCAGTGAGTGCGCGGATACGCAGAACAGAACTTCTGGAATGACCGAGAGCCTGTTGGGCACCCCCTGCCTCTCCTGCGGTGCTGGAGAGCTCTCAGTTGGGCAATGTTTCTGCTGCCGGTGAAGTGCACGCCCCTGTCTGTAAAAAACAGAAATAACTCATCTGAGCCCTGTCTTCCCAGGCATGGCAGACCATCAACATCACTCTTTCCATGGCACGGGAAGGCAGAGGGGAGGGCGCTGGGGTGGGGAGCCCTCACGTCAAACGCACAGCTTCTGTGTGGCGGAGTTCAGAGTGGAAAGAGCACCTAACCACTGGGTTTTAGTATTTCACCCCCGCGTTGTGTAATTAAAGTTCTCAATCACAGAGAAGGTGTGGGGGTAAAAATCACATAATAGACACCTATAGACCTACCACCTAGCTGCTAAAACTAATACTTAGCTGTATGCCTACCCACCCTTTTATACACCTATCAATGCAGCTTACGTTTCTGATACATTTCAAAACATATTTCAGACATCAGTACACTGTACCCCTCAAATATTTCACCATGTATTAACTATATGTCTATGTGGTATTTTTTAAGTATTTTTAACAGCTCATCTGAGCAGATTTCCTTACTAGCAAAACACTGAAAAGGCCCCAGTTCCAGTGTGGTGTTAGTATGAAGTATTTAGTCCAGAACTGATTCTCCTTTGAAAAGTTAGTGACCCACCAGTGCATGGAAGGAAGCTCTAATCACTAAAGTCCATTAGAATTATGGTCTCGGGTTCGGCAAGCAGAATAAACAGATTTGCCTTGGACCTCTGTTCAGTGTGCCCATCTATGTGACCACTCCATCCTCACAGCTTGCCCAAACCTCAGCTTCCCTCTCTCCCAGGAGGTCTTTTCTGATCAGACCACCTGGATGTGATTTCTCCCTCCCTCCAGACCTGGGTACTCTTGTGCACAGACCTGACGGCTCTTCCCGAATGATCAACTTTGAATCCTGCCTGGCAATGCTTTTCAAACTGCAGGTTGTGATCCATTCAAAGGCAGTGGTCCTCAAGCTGGGGCTGCACCTCAGAACCCCACAGCAAAGGCGATCAGATCAGAGCCGAGGGTTGGGCGGGCATGCACTTTTTCCCCCAAAGCTCCCTGGGTTGAGAGCCTTTGCATTAGCGCAGTATGAAAGCAATGCCTTGAGCACATGGTCAGTATTTGTGTAAAACAACAGAAAGGACAGAACAAGTAGTATCAGAGTGTTGCCATGCAGTAATGACAAAATTACTTAATAAAACTTGTTTCAATTATTATACACAAAATAACTCCTTACATGCGCTGGGTCATCAGTGTAAAATGTATCTTTTTGGGTCACAGTCAACAAAGTTTATGAAGTTTAGGACCACAACCCTGAAGTTAGCACATTAGCCTGTGCATAGAAGGTGCTCAAAGATGTGTGGCTTGAACATGGGGCCAGAGGCGAGCAGGACACTGGAGCTCCTCTCTTACTGAGACCATGTTCTGCCCTCGGGAACACGGTTCTCCTGGGGACAGCCAGGTCTGGGACCAATTAGCATCAGTTAGACACGGACAGGGAGTTGGAGAGTGAACAGAGCACATTCTCAGGGAACAGAAGGAGTAGGCTTTTCAGGGCTGAACCCAATATTTAAACGTCTATATTTAAGATTCCACGTTTGGACCACAAATCCTACTGGCACTCTACCCAGTATCTGCGAGGCCCTGGGAAAGACACGCAGTTGAGTGAGAAGAAACAGATCCTGCTGTTAAGGGTCTTATAACTTAGTAGAGGAGAAAGGCCACTATAAAAACCATCTACAATACTAAGTAAAAGGGGAAAAGCGCTATTAACTTTTCTACAACATCAATCTGTATGACTGCTGAGCACAAAAAGTTGTGATTCGGGTCAGCAGGATTTTGGGATACAGAGCCACGGCCGGGACTGCATGTGGAATTTTCAAACTACTTGGACACAAGCTGCACAATCGTACCAGGACTATTCCTCAGTGGGTCAGTGCAGGAATAAGCTCTGCTCAACAGTGATGGTGAATGACACGGCTCCGAACAGCTCTGGGATGCTCTGGTCCACACAGGACATCCGCTTTACTCAAACATATGAATTTCGGCTCTGTGAAAAGCCAAGAGTTCAGACAGAGCTGCTGTACCAGATTCTACGGCAGGGGGGGAAATCACGGGCACATTCTACTAGTACTTTTGTCACTCACTAAATATTTACTGGGCTGGTGTCAGACACTGTTCTAAACACCAGGGATACAGCCATTAAGAAGACAACCAAGGTCCCTGATCTTTTGTGAGACAAATAAATAAACGAACAAACAAGAAAAAGAGATAACTGCCAACACAGTGAAGGAAACTTGGGTGGAGTGATGGAGTTGCTCCTTGAGAGTGGGTGTCAGGGAAAGCCTGAGGACCAGACATTTAATAAGAGATGATTGTGAAGGTCAGGGAAGTGTATTCCAGGGAGTGGAACAGCAAGTGCAAAAGCCCTGAGGCAGGTGCATGCTTGGCACGTTGAACTAACAGGAAGAAGGGCAGTGAGGTGGAGTGCAGAGGGGGGCAAAGCACAGGGGGGTTAGAGTCCAGGTCACGAAGAGGTAGGTCAGCCACGGGAAAAGGTTGGGCTTTTATTTTTCATGGGATGGGAAGTCATTGTTGCCTCCTTGCAGAGGATGACACGGCCAGGTTTTCCTCTTCACAAAACCACCGTATGGAGGGTGGGTTGTAAGTAGAAGCATGGAGAGAGTTCACACAGAGAGAGGCAATGGGGAGGGTGGTGGAAACACATTTTGAAGGTGGAGCCAACAGCACTTACTGACAATTTGGCTGGAGGTGAGTGAAAGAAAGAGTGCCTCATAAACAATTCCCCATTTTTGGCCTTGGTAGAGCAAATGGTAGACTGGCGGTGGCCCTGAGCAAAATGCAGGAGCCCAGAGGAAAAAGGGGTTTGGGGGTTACAGTCATCAAGACTCCTCTCTAGACCATGCTAAGTCTGAGGAGTCGATTACTGGACATGCAAATGGAAACGTCCAGTAAGGAGACAGATAAAGGAGAGAGAGCTCAGCCAGTAAGGAGACGGTTAAAGGGAGAGAGAGCCTTCAGAGCTGGAGATATAGATTTGAGTGTCGGCAGAAGACAGATGTTTCAAACCGCTGGATTGAATTAGGCACTTAGGGAAAGTTATAAACAGAAAGAAAAAGGGGCCTGGGCCAAGCCCTGGGGACTCCAACATTTACTATTAAGTAACAAGAGAGAAGCCAGCAAGGAGACCAAGAGGGAGGCCAGCCAGAGAGGCCTAGAGAAACTAGAAGATGGTGTCACAGAAGCTGGGGGGGGGGGGGGAGAAAGGGTGGCAAAGGCTGATGAAAGATCCCGTGGGGTTAGAACATGGCCGATGGATTTGGTGACAAGGAGGCCCCCTGGGGACCCATCACAACAGTGGTGAAATGTGATTAATTAGGAAGGGGCACCTTGAGTTCACTCCCACGATTGGCATGACCCAGGGAAGTGGCTGTTAGCAAAGAGAACTCGATCGATGTGGCCTCAGGCAGGTGCCACCCCCCCCTAAAAACCACTCCACTTCTGTGAGCACAGGCTGCCAGCTGGAGGTGCAGGGCCATGGGCAACACCCCACTGCCACTCCCAAGCCACCTGCAGGAAGCAGTGCCTTTCCACCCGGCCTGTTGCATTCCCACCGCTGAGTCCTCTCCCTCCCGCTTCCCGACACCCTTCCTCCACCTTCAAGGACCCTTTTCTGTCCCACACAGCTGTCCAGCTTCCCTAACCCAGTCACGAGGGGTCTATAATTTCTCAACCATCTTATATCAAAACGGCACCTTTCAAAGGCTCTTCAGCTACAAACAAACTTGCTTTTGGGAAACACAAGGACGTGAAGGGGAAAGAATTGGTAACCATGTGTCTACCTGTCACCTGCTGAATTCCTGAGCCCATGTTCCAGTCAGAGAAACAGGACACAGAGTCCAGCTCGCTGCCAAATGGTGGGACATGTGCTCAGGACAGCGATGCCATCTGTGGCTGCTGTGGCAGGAGAGAACTTTCTGGAAAACCAGAAATGCCTCACTAGAGCATAAAAAAGGCTGGACAGGAAACATGCTAGTCCTTCAAGTCTGATTAAAAAAAAAAGACATCTTGCACCAGGCCCAAAGCCTATCTCAGCAATGTGGGATGCATGCGTCCAAATTACGGAGAAATGAGCGCTTACAATGACATCTGTTGGGTTAATTAGCTGTGTAATTAGTCTCCCCCCCCACGGAGCTGGGCCTTTTCGCCGCTATCTGAGACTTCCCCAGGTGAGATTTCATTCCAAATGCCACGCTCCAAGAGGAATAAAGGACAGGCCGGGCAGAGAAGAAACGTGTGTGACAGTGTTTGTGGGAGGCAGGGAGAAGGAAGGCGCATCTAGGGGGCTTTTGGGGTCCTTTGGGACCTGGAGCGTCAGAGAGGAAAAGTCATCCCCAGAAGAATGCCTCGAGAACTCGCCGCCTCAGAACAAACCTGCAGATGCTGGAGTCCGAACCTTAGATAAACTCAAAGCACCAAAGGCTCAGAGACAGGAATCGTCACAGCAAGAGAATGGAGATGGGTGTGGACTCGATGCTGGACACAAAAAGACTGGACAGAGTACAGAACTCTTGTCCCTGGAGAGGCTGTTTGGTCTTCCGACCCTGGCAGCTGTGGCCATCACTAATGAGAACCCATTCTGAGCAAAAAATAATAATAATAAATTGATCAGATCCTGATCTGAAAACCAGAAAGCGAACAAACACACACAAGCGGATTCCTCCAGCCAAATCGCTCCCCACGGTGCTTCCTCCGCCACAGCTGGCTGCAGAGCCACACTCGCTGACTAATGTCTGGGATGTGGAGGAAATCGCAGTCCCGGGACCCACACCTCTTGGCCTGGCTGACTGGAAGAGCCTAGGAATGCTCCCCAAGCGCCCTTGTCTTTAATGATTTTTTGAAAATGAGAGGTGGCGGCAGGAGGGAAATGCGGAAACACGACGCGCAGAAGTGGGAAGATCACTCTGAAACCACCTCGGCCCGGGGACTCCTTTGCTGGAGGTGAGCCAAG